>NW_027397072.1:16763996-16992700 GCF_003265705.2 Callorhinus ursinus | reverse complement strand
ATATATATATAAGTTGTTCTCTCTTTAAAATTTTGAGATACAGTTTCTTCTAACAGATCAAAATATACCCTAAATCTCTAGTGTATGGCTTTGTTCTAGTCTCCTGCCTGATCACATTCTCTCCCCTTTTTTTAAATCCTCTTCTCTCTTTTATCAAACAATTTCTTATCTTATCAATTCATTTTATAAAATTTTATAATTTTCATATTTACAGTCATATTCCATCCCTTCAGCATATCAACCCTTATTTTGTACATGTATGTCTTTCTTTAAAATTTTAGGAGGCACTTTCTTCTAATACACCAAAATACACCCAAAATCTAGTGTGTGGTGCTGATCTATGCACCAGCCTGCTCATATTGGATCATATTCTGTTTTTTTGTTTTGTTTTGTTCTGTTTTGTTTCTCTCTTTTTTTCCTCTTTTTTCTTTCTTTCCCTTTCTTTTCCCCTGGTTTCAGGTCTCTTCTGATTTGTTTAGAGTATATTTTCTGGGGATGTTCTTACCTTGTTAGCATTTTGTTCTCTCATTCATCTATTCTCTTCTGGACAAAATGACAAGACAGAAAAAATCACCTCAACAAAAAGAACAAGAGGTAGTACCAACTGCCAGGGACCTAACTCAATACTGACATTAGTACGATGTCAGAACTAGAGTTCAGAATCATGATTTTAAAGATACTAGCTGGGCTTGAAAAAAGCATTGAAGATATTAGAGAAACCCTTTCTGGAGAAATAAAAGAACTAAAATCTAACCAAGTTGAAATCAAAAAGGCTATTAATGAGGTGTAATAAAAAATGGGGGCACTAACTGCTAGGATAAATGAGGTAGAAGAGAGAATCAGCAATATAGAAGACCAAATGATGGAGAATAAAGAAGCTGAGAAAGAGAGAGATACACAACTACTGGATTACGGGGCAGAATTCGAGAGATAAGCGATACCATAAGACAAAACAAAATTAGAATAATTGGGATCCCAGAGGAAGAAAGAGAGGGGGCAGAAGGTATATTGTAGTAAATTATAACAGAGAACTTCCCTAAGGTGGGGAAGGAAACAGGCATCAAAATCCAGGAGGCACAGAGAACCCCTCTGAAAAATCAAAAATAGGTCAACACCCCAACATCTAATAGTAAAACTTACAAGTCTCAGAGACAAAGAGAAAATCCTGAAAGCAGCTCTGAACAAGAGATCTGTAACCTATAATGATAGAAACATTAGATTGGCAACAAACTTATCCAGAGACACCTTGCAGACCAGAAAGGACTAGCATGATATATTCAGAGCACTAAACGAGAAAAATATGCAGCCAAGAATACTATATCCAGCTAGGCTGTCATTGAAAAAAGAAGGAGAGATAAAAAGCTTCCAGGACAAACAAAAACTAAAGGAATTTGCAAACACCAAACCAGCCCTGCAAGATATATTGAAAGGGGTCCTCTAAGCAAAGAGAGAGCCTAAAAGCAGCACATACCAGAAAGGAACACAGACAATATACAGTAACAGTCACCTTACAGGCAATACAATGGCACTAAATTCATATCTTTCAATAGTTACCCTGAATGTAAATGGGCTCAATGGCCCAATCAAAAGACACAGGCTATCAGATTGGATTAAAAAACAAGACCCATTGATATGCTATCTGCCAGAGATTCATTTTAGACCCAAAGACACCCCACATTGAAAGTGAGGGGCTGGAAAACCATTTACCATGCTAATGGACACCAAAAGAAACCTGGAGTGGCAATCCTTACAAAAGACAAATTAGATTTTAAACCAAAGACTATAAGAGATGAGGAAGGACACTATATCCTACTTAAAGGGTCTATCCAACAAGAGGATCTAACAATTATAAATATCTATGCCCCTAACATGGGAGCACCCAATTATATAAGGCAATTAATAACAAAAGCAAAGAAATACATTGACAACAATACAATAATAGTGGGGGACTTTAACACCCCCCTGACTGAAAGGGACAGATCATCTAAGCAAAAGATCAACAAGGAAATAAAGACTTTAAATGACACCCTGGACCAAATGGACTTCACAGATATATTCAGAACATTCCATCCCAAAGCAACAGAATACACATTCTTCTCTAGTGCCTATGGAACATTCTCCAGAATAGATCACGTCCTAGGTCACAAATCAGGTCTCACCCAGTACCAAAAAGACTGGGATTATTCCCCGCATATTTTCAGAGCACAATGCTTTGAAACTAGAACTCAATCACAAGAGGAAAGTCAGAAAGAACTCAAATACATGGAGGCTAAAGAGCATCCTACTAAAGAATGAGTGGGTCAACAAGGAAATTAAAGAAGAATTTAAAAAATTCATGGAAACCAATGAAAATGAAAACACAACTGTTCAAAATCTTTGGGATGCAGCAAAGGTGGTCCTAAGAGGAAAGTATATAGCAATACAAGCCGTTCTCAAGAAACAAGAAAGGTCTCAAATACACAACCTAACCCTACACCTAAAGGAGCTGGAGAAAAAGCAGCAAATAAAGCCTAAACCCAGCAGGAGAAGAGAAATAATAAAGATCAGAGCAGAAATCAATGAAATAGAAACCAAAAGAACAGTAGAACAGATCAATGAAACCAGGAGCTGGTTCTTTGAAAGAATTAACAAGATTGATAAACCCCTGGCCAGACTTATCAAAAAGAAAAGAGAAATGACCCAAATTAACAAAATCATGAGTGAAAGAGGAGAGATCACAACCAACACCAAAGAAATACAAACAATTATAAGATTATGAGCAACTATATGCCAGCAAATTAGATAACCTGGAAGAAATGGATGCATTCCTTGAGATGTATCAACTACCAAAACTGAACCAGGAAGAAATAGAAAACCTGAACAAACCTATAACCACTAAGGAAATTGAAGCAGTCATCAAAAATCTCCCAAGAAACAAAAGCCCAAGGCCAGATGGTTTCCCAGGGGAATTCTACCAAACATTTAAAGAATACCTATTCTCCTGAAACTGTTCCAAAAAATAGAAATGGAAGGAAAACTTCCAAACTCGTTTTATGAGGCCACCATTATCTTGGTCCCCAAACCAGACAAAGACTCCATCAAAAAGGAGAATTAGAGACCAATATCCTTGATGAACATGGATGCAAAAATTCTCACCAAAATACTAGCCAATAGGATCCAACAGGACATTAAAAGGATTATTCACCACGACCAAGTGGGATTTATCCCTGGGCTGCAAGGTTGGTTCAACATCCGCAGATCAATCAACGTGATACAATACATTAACAAAAGAAAGAACAAGAATCATATGATCCTCTCAATAGATGCAGAAAAAGCATTTGACAAAGTACAGCATCCTTTCTTGATCAAAACTCTTCAGAGTATAGGCATAGAAGGTACATACCTCAATATCATAAAAGCCATCTATGAAAAACCCACAGCGAATATCATTCTCAATGGGGAAAAACTGAGAGCTTTCCCCCTAAGGTCAGGAACACGGCAGGGATGTCCACGATCACCACTCCTATTCAACACAGTGTTAGAAGTCCTAGCCACAGCAATCAGACAACAAAAAGAAATCAAAGGCATCCAAATCGGCAAAGAAGAAGTCAAACTCACTGTTTGCAGATGATATGATACTTTATGTGGAAAACCCAAAGGACTCCACCCCAAAACTGCTAGAACTCATACAGGAATTCAGTTAAGTGGCAGGATATAAAATCAATGCACAGAAATCAGTGGCATTCCTATACACCACCACCAAGACAGAAGAGAGAGAAATTAAGGAGTCGATCCCATTTACAATTGCACCCCAAACCATAAGATACCTAGGAATAAATCTAACCAAAGAGGCAAAGGATCTGTACTCAGAAAACTCTAAAATACTCATGAAAGAAATTAAGGAAGACACAAAGAAATGGAAAAACGTTCCATGCTCATGGATTGGAAGAACAAATATTGTGACGATGTCAATGCTACCTAGAACAATCAACACATTCAATGCAATCCCCATCATAATACCATCCACTTTTTTCAAAGCAATGGAACAAATAATCCTAAAATTTGTATGGAACCAGAAGAGACCCCGAATAGCCAGAGGAATGTTGAAAAACAAAAGCAAAGCTGGTGGCATCACAATTCCGGACTTCCAGCTCTATTACAAAGCTGTCATCATCAAGACAGTATGGCACTGGCACAAAAACAGACACATAGATCAATGGAACAGAATCGAGAGCCCAGAAATGGACCCTCAACTCTATGGTCAATTAATCTTCAACAAAGCAGGAAAGAATGTCCAATGGAAAAAAGACAGTCTCTTCAACAAATGGTGTTGGGAAAATTGGACAGCCACATGCAGAAGAATGAAACTGGACCATTTCCTTACACCAAACACAAAAATAGACTCCAAATGGTTGAAAGACCTCAATGTGAGACAAGAGTCCATCAAAATCCTAAAGGAGAACACAGGCAGCAACCTCCTCGACCTCAGCTGCAGCAACTTCTTCCTAGAAACATCACCAAAGGCAAGGGAAGCAAGGGCAAGAATGAACTATTGGGACTTCATCAAGATAAAAAACTTTTGCACAGCAAAAGAAACAGTCCACAAAACCAAAAGAATAGGAGAAGATATTTGCAAATGACATACCAGATAAAGGGCTAGTATCCAAAATCTATAAAGAACTTATCAAACTCAACACCCAAAGAACAAATAATCCAATCAAGAAATGGACAGAAGACACGAACAGACATTTTTCCAAAGAAGACATCCAAATGGCCAACAGACACATGAAAAAGTGCTCAACATCGCTTGGCATCGGGGAAATCCAGATCAAAACCTCCACAATACCACCTCACACCAGTCAGAATGGCTAAAATTAACAAGTCAGGAAACAACAGATGTTGGTGGGGATGCGGAAAAAGGGGACCCCTCCTACACTGTTGGTGGGAATGCAAGCTGGTACAACCACTCTGGAAAACAGTATGGAGGTTCCTCAAAAAGTTGAAAATAGAGCTACCATACGATCCAGCAATTGCACTACTGGGTATTTACTCCAAAGATACAAATGTAGGGATCCAAAGGGGTACGTGCACCCCAATGTTTATAGCAGCAATGTCCACAATAGCCAAACAGTGGAAAGAGCCAAGATGTCCATCGACAGATCAATGGATAAAGAAGATGTGGTGTGTATGTATACACACACACACACACACACACACACACACACACACACACACACACAATGGAATATTATGCAGCCATCAAAAGGAATGAGATCTTGCCATTTGCAACGATGTGGATGGAACTGGAGGGTGTTATGCTGAGTGAAATAAATCAGAGAAAGACATGTATCATATGACCTCACTGATATGAGGAATTCTTAATCTCAGGAAACTGAAGGTTGCTGGAGTGGTGGGAGCGGTGGGAGGGATGGGGTGGCTGGGTGATAGACACTGGGGAGGGTACATTCTATGGTGAGCGCTGTGAATTGTGCAAGACTGTTGAATCACAGACCTGTACCTCTGAAACAATGCAATATATGTTAAGAAAAAAAAAAGAAGATAGCGGGGGGGAAGAATGAAGGGGGGAAATTAGAGGGGGAGACGAACCATGAGAGACAATGTCCTCTGAAAAACAAACTGAGGGTTCTAGAGGGGAGGGGGTGGGAGGATGCACTAGCCTGGTGATGGGTATTAAAGAGGGCACGCTCTGCATGGAGCACTGGGTGTTATGCACAAACAATGAATCATGGAACACTACATCACAAACTAATGATGTAATGTATGGTGATTAACATAACAATAAAAAATTTAAAGAAAAAAATTGAGGACCTTGTTATGGGCTGAGTTTTTGTGCCCCCCCCCAAAAGTTACACATTGAAACTCTATCTCCCAATGTGGTGGTATTAGAAGGTGGGGACTTTGGGAGGCCATTTAGGATTATATGAGCCCCTGAGGATGGAGCCCTCGGGAATGTGATTAGTGATTCTCTAGGAGTCACAAGAGAACTTTTCTCCGCTCTCTGCCATACAGGGATACCAGGATAACACAGCCATCTATGATCTATAAGCCAGGAAGAAGGCTCTCACCAGATCTGCTAACACCTTGATATTTGACTTCCCACCATGCAGGATTGTGAGAAATAAATTTGTTTTTTATGGGCCATCCAGTGTAAAGCACTTTATCAGAGCAGCCCAAGCCAAGACAGACACCAAAGAGTGTTTACATAGCTTCTGTCAATGTTTACCATATTAGAAAACCATTTTTAAAATATTTCAAAATCATAACAAACCCATTAAATGTTTTCATGAAAGATATTTTTCAAAACCAAAAAGTCAGTGAAAGGGGGACATGGTTTTACAATTTTTGCAAATCGCAATGTCTGCTTAATAGAAAATAGCTGGATTCTCTGAGCTGCCTCTACAGTGTGTTGCAATAGGCTGTTTGAGTAAAGTTTGTGAATAAAATCTGGCCACACACATATATAATTAGAGAAGACAGTAGTATTTTAATAGCTTTTTCATATAACTGAAGATACTCTTCAATAGTCACAAAAAACTCAATGAGGGGTGGTTTCTTAGACATTATTTACAATATGGAAATATTAAACCCTGCAAGTCAATTTTTTGTACTCTGACCTCAAAATCCTTTCATCTTGAGCTTTGAATGGAATTTTAAAATATGAACGATCTTAAAGGTACTACGCTGATTTGCTTGAAAATACTGGTTCAGAATTATACAGAACTTCCATAAACTGACATACTGCATTACTCAAACATCTCAAAAATCAAATATCACAACCAACCTCAGACAACTTCAGTACTGGGAAGCTCTAAAGCTTGCAGTGACATGAACAAGTTTTCCGACTTTATAATTTTGGCTTTAAAGGGTGAATTTTATCATCAATAAATACTGTCATTTTTCCTTAAAGTATCAAGTTTGTTCCACGCACTCTTGAGAAAATGTCTACAAAATACTCAAATCTGAGTAACCGTAGTTTGTCTCTTATTGAAGTGGAACCACATAATGGTTGTAGACCATACAATGGAAAGTGATCAGCAATAAAAAGGGACAAAGTACTCTACAACTTAAACTAATGATGTACTATGTTAGCTAATTTAAAATTTTTTTTAAAAAGATGCTTTTTACACACACAAAAGGGACAAAGTATTGATACACACCACAACAGAGATGAATCTCAAATTAGTTATTCTGAGTGAAAGTCTGGAGAACATATACTGTATTTCATCTATATGAAATTCTAGAAAATGCACACAGTAGTGACAGAAAGTGGATCAGTGTTGCCTGGGGAGAGACCACAACTTTTGGGTGTGATGGATAGGTTTATTATCCTGATTATAGTGGTTTCATGTGTGTATGTTTCAAATGTCATCAAATTGTACACTTCACATGCAGTTTGTTGTACCTCAATTATACTTCAGTAAAGCTATAAAACACACACACCACACAACCTGAATGTATACTAATGGTGGAGCGGATTACAGAAGATCTCTTTTATTCTTTCAATTACAAAAAAAAAAAAAAAAAACACAATAAATCTACCTTCATTGGCTCTGATGAATAGGTCTTAGGAATCCTGTAGCGTCGGGGAGCAGGGAGGGGGATCAGAGTAAGGTGTGGGGAATACTAACACGGTACCCTCCATGTGTACATGAATACGTGCTTGCATACACACAGCTGAGGCACAAAGGAGATAGACATGGAAGGGTAGAAGAGGGATTAACTTGGCCTTCCGTTTACCTGACACGCCGCAAAGCGTTTGCATTTCTTCTTCAAAATTCCAAAAGGTAAAAAGTTACTTCTGAATGGGTATTAAAGTATTACAATTACGTGACTCGGCAAAAATGCTTCTTCAGAAGACCGCTTGCATAGTCTTTGTGTCTTTCCATCTCCCTAAGTAAAAACACCTGGCCATAGTCTCAGCCATCACAGAGGCGACCCTGGGCGATCTGCTCCCTGAAAAGGGCATTTTTCGGGGGAGGGGTACTGGCACCTATGGGGAGGTTGAGCAGCTGACGCCGTTAGAAGGCAGAGAGGACAGCCAGGGCTGCGCGGATGCCCCCACAGGGGGCAGAGGGCTGGCGCCCACTCCTCTGGGACCAAAGCCAGGACAGCTCAAGCAACAAAGATGGAAGCGGGGGCGGGGGGGTACCAGAAAACAATACAGCCCAGAGCAGGCTGACAGAAAATACGCAGACTTACGGAGAAGCGCCGACCAGGCCTTTCTTCCCGAAGCTCTTAGAAGAGGGCCAGGACCCAAGATGGCAGCAAACTTAAGACCTGGTCACTTCCTCCCCCACCCGCCACCTTTTATGTCCCAGGGTGCATGCGCAGAGCGCAGAAGCTTCAAGGGGAGTGGGAAGTTCACAGGTGAGCACAGTTCCTCCTGCCCCAGGGCAAGGGCGGAGGCTGGGTGCGGCTCCGGGAACATGACGCCCAATCTGAGCTCCAAACTCCACGTGGACAACCTCACAGCCTTGTCCATCTGGGATAGGCTAAAGCCTTGATTAGACCTGGATTAGAGCTTTGTAGGGGGTCTCTGAGTGGGGCTAGGGTGGTGTAGAGAATGTTGGTTTGTCATGAGGGTGTGGCACATTGGGGTGGGGTCACCCCACTTCTCTGGTTGTGCAAGGATTGCAGAGCAAGGGGACAGATCCACCGTGTGGCTGCCCGAAATAGAAACCCAGGAGCCCCTAATGAATTTACAGATTAGCGAAAGTAATGGCCAGTTGTTGAGCACATGTTAATTACTTACTTAGATATATTATTGCATTTAATTGTTTCTCTGTTTTTGGAAAGACTTGAATTGGCTCTCCGTTTAGATACTAGTAATTTATGATGTTAATTTCCTGATCTCAATAAATGTATTGGGGTTATGCAGGATAAAGTCCTTGCATATAGTAAATAAACACTAAAGTATTGGGGGTGATTGGGTATGATGTCAGCAATATATTTTCAAATTATTGGCGGTGACATGTTATTTCTACTCTTCTTGTACCTTTTCTGCAAATTTGAAATATTTCAAAAGAAAAAGAAAACCTTAATTTAAAAAAATATACTAGCGGGGCACCTGGGTGGCTCAGTTGTTATGCGTCTGCCTTCAGCTCAGGTCATGATCCCAGGGTTTTGGGATGGAGCTCCGCATCAGGATCCCTGCTCAGCAGGAATCCTGCTTCTCCCTCTCGCACCCTCCCTGCTTGTGTTCCCTCTCTTGCTGTCTCTCTCTCTGTCAAATAAATAAAAATCTTTAAAAAATAAAAAAAAATACTAGCTGCATAAGATGAGCTGTGAAAATCTCAACTATTTTTCTATATTCTGTAGCACTTTATATTATACAATGATTAACAGTTCCTTGAAAGAATAGGAACTGAGCTATAAAGTCATCTAGACACAGGTATTTGGAGGAAGACAAAATCTTTGACTTCCTTATAAATTCTTTCATGAAGACCTGGTCAAGTTTTCGATGTCTTGAATGAATTTTGTCATTTTATTTTTTCCTATCAATTTGTCCATTTCCGGTAGGTTTTCTAATTTATTAATGTGGAGTCTTAATAATAGAAGCATATTATTTTAAAATCTGTGTTTGTCATTTCTCCAAAGAAGACAAACATATGGCCAACAGACACGTGAAAAGATGCTCATCATCACTTATATCAGGGAAATGCAAATCAAAACTACAATGAGATTATCACCTCACACCTCTCAGAATGGCTAAAATCAAGAACACAAGAAACAACAGGTGTTGGCAAGGATGTAGAGAAAGAGAAACCGTCTTGCACTACTGGTAGGAATGTAAACCAGTGCAGCCACTCTGGAAAACAGTATGGGGCTCCTCAAAAAGTTAAAGCACTAACGGGTATTTACTAAAAGAATACAAACACCCTAATTCAAAGGGATACATGTACTAGTTGTTTATAGCAACACTATTTACAGTAGCGAAGATATGAAAGTGGCCCAGGTGTCCTTCAATTGATGAATGGATAAAGAAGATATGGCTATTACTGAGCCATAAAAAACAATGAAATCTCGCCATTTGCAATGACATGGATGGAACTAGAGTGTACAAAGCTAAATGAAATAAGTCAGTCAGAAAATGAGAAAAACCATATAATTTCACTCCTATGTGGAGCTTAAGAAACAAAGCAAACAAGCAAAGGGGAAAAAAAGTCAAACCAAGAAACAGACTCTGAACTATAGAAAACTGATGGTTACCAGAGGGGAGGTGGGTGGGGAAATGGGTTAAATAGGTGACAGGATTAAGGAGTGTGCTTGTTGTGATGAGAACAGGGTGATGTATGGAAGTGTTGAATCACTATACTGTACACCTGAAACTAACATAACACTGTATGCTAACTGGAATTAAAATAAAAACTTTTAAAAAGAGAGAGAA
The DNA here is from genome assembly GCF_003265705.2 of Callorhinus ursinus. Lineage (NCBI taxonomy): Eukaryota > Metazoa > Chordata > Mammalia > Carnivora > Otariidae > Callorhinus > Callorhinus ursinus. The sequence continues at coordinate 16,982,313 of NW_027397072.1, read as the reverse complement.
AAAGAATAATAAAGTAAAATCTGTGTCTGTGACCATTTCCTGCTTTATTCTGTATTTTATATCTTCTCACTTTTATTCTGGACAGATCTTATTAATCTTCTTTATTGGTTTTTCTTGTTCTAATTGTTCTGCAGTTCATTTATCTTTTCTATATCTGTATCCTTTCCTTTTAAAAAATTTCTTTTGAGTTTGTTCTATTATTTATCATAGCTTTTTACGTTGAATATTTACTGTCTTTATTTTTCATTTATTTTTTTAAGTAGATTCCACACCTACTCAGGGCCTAAACTCATGACCCTGAGATCAAGACCTGAGCTCAGATCAAGAGTAGACGCTTAACTGATTGAGCCACCCAGGCGCCACTACTGTCTTCATTTTTAACCTCTCATATCCTAAAAAAAAATTCTACTTAAACTGTAGAATTTTCCTGTAACAATTGCTTTAGTTGAATCCTTTATAAGTTTTTATGGCATTATTTCATTATAACTCAGTTTTAAATTTTTCTAATTCCTACTGAGATTTATTTTGTAGTCTATGGGCAAAGATCATTTTTATTTCCAGATATGTGAAGTGTATTGTTATCTTCTTTATATTAATTTATAACTTGTATTAATTGCATCATGGTCAGAAAATATGGTCTGTATAATACTGATTACTTAAAACTTTGAGATACTTGCTTCATGGCCTAGTGTCTGGTCTTTTTGAAAACATATATCCATGACAACAAGTATTATTTTTTTCCACGTATCAGGAACAGAAAGTGGTTTTTGTCAGCTTCTTGTAAATCTGCCAATTTTTTCTTTCTATATTTTGAATATATTTTATAAGGTACATAAAGCTTTAAAATTTATTTCTGAATTTGCTTATTTTATCAATTTGTAATAACCTTCTTTAAGTCCAAAAAGTTTTTGCCTTAAAGTCTATTTTGCGTGGTTATTGATTTAGCCATGCCAGCTTTCATTTAGTTGGTATTTGCCTTGGTTTGTTTATCTTTTTCTGTCCTTTTTCCTATTAATCTTCTGTGTCTTTATCTTATAAGTGTATCTTGTAAATAAGATGTAGCTCAATGTTTGCTCATTTTTTGTTTGTTCAATGTTTGTTTATTCAGATGTAGAAGCTTCTTTTCACCTTTGGTCCATTGACATTGATTGAGATTTCTAATATTTTGTGATTCATTCCTACCATTTTAAGTGTTAAGTTTTTGATACTTTTTCTAGGTTTCTCCATGATTGTTTTCTTTGAGATTGATTGAAAAAAAATTTAACTTCTCCTTCTCTACCTCACCCCCACCTGCTACTTTCTTCTCTACCACTTGGGAAGTTATTCCCTCTGTTACCGTCTTTTAGAGATCGCCCTACAATTTGTAACACTTATTTAATGGAAGGAATTCTGAAGTTAATCAATGTCTTCACTCTCCTCTTAAACAATACAAAGACTTGGGGGCATTTTAACTTCCCCTTCCATTATCACCTTCCCCTTTCTAACTTATCTGCTGGGAGGAATTTCTGTGAACATCTGATGGACCATCTGCCCCCTGTACTTAACTTATTCCTACTCATCCTTCATTTCTCAGCTTAAATGCCATTTCCTCTGAGAAGACTTCCCTAGAGTCTGGGTCAGTAGTCATCAATCTGGATTACCCTGCATTTAGAAATACCCAAAGAGGGGCACCCAGGTGGTTCAGTCAGTTAAGAGAGTCTGCCTTTGGCTCAGTTCATGATTCCAGCGTCCTGGGATCGAGCCCTACATTGTGCTCCCTGATCAGCGAGGAGCCTGCTTCTCCCTCTGCCTCTGCCCCTCTCCCTGCATGTGCTCTCTCTCACTCTCTCTCTGTCAAATAAACAAAGTCTTAAAGAAAATATCCAAAGACTTCCCAAAGGGGCACTGACATAATAATTTTAAAGGATTTAATTTCCAGATCCTCACCTTTTATGGATAGTCTTCCCTATTTTGATCTGCCTGAGAGAACCAAGCTACCTAAAAACCTGAAGCAGATAGTTTTTCTTTTCTCCTTCCCTTTCATCACTGCCCTGTTCCTACTTTATAAAATAAAGGTATGTCTCTATTACGTCTATTTACCATTGTGCTTGGTTTGGCCCTGGCATATAAATTCCCCTCAAACACCAAACAAATAGTCAACCGTTCAAAATATTACCATCAGTGAAACTTTTAGTTGTGTCTTTCCCTGTATTTTTCAAATTTTTCTGAAAGGCAAAGCATTAGAAATGGAGTGTTTTGGTGCATGTTTGGTTGTTAATAATTAGACATAACATGGAGTCAAACAAGAGTAGAGTTGCCAGATTTAGCAAGTGAAATACAGAAACCTAGTTGCATTTGAATTTCCAGTAACAAATTTTTTTTCAATATATGGATTACCCAGATATACTAAAACACTGAAAAATTATTAGTCTCTGAAATTCAAACTTAACTAGGCATCCTGTATTTTATCTGACAACCCTAGCTAATATTAAGAACAACTTTCATTTTTGTCTTTCATCTATTTGAGACTTTTAAAAAAATACAATATTCCCAAGAGAGAGTTCTACTAGATCAAACCCAACCCAAAAATGTAAGAACTTTTAAAGCAGAGATGCTTTATTTCAGCCAGGCTACAAACTCATGGCAAGAGTCTTTTCCTTATTTAGCGATCTATTTTAGAATTAGAATTATAAAATAAGATGGTTATCATAGCAATGTTTACTAATATATTGATTTGAAATGAAAACTAAAGTCAGACTTGTTCTGTTGGAAAATGAGTCAGATTTGGCTAAACAATTAGGTTATATGTGGGAAATTTTCATATATTAAATTCACCAAATCTTCAATTCCAGGGTCTCATAGAAACTAACACATTATAAAAACAAGTGTTACCAAATAAGAAATGATAAATATTATCAAAGGATCTTCATGTTAAAGGTTCATTGAACTGCAGACTTAATATGAGTGCACTTTATATATGTTATACCTCAATGAAAAAGAAGAAAAAAGCTTTGAAAAGGAACATGGAAATTAACAATGTATTTTCTAAGTATACCTGCTAAGTCACATCTAAATGAAAGAATTACACACATAATTTGGTAATTTATGATAAGGTCTTTTTGCTAAACTTCCCAGAAATTCAGAACGTAGACAATTCTGAAGGCTGGGTAGGAAATTTTTTTCAAGTACAGTGGTCTCTAATTTTAGCACTAACAACAAAAAGAAGAAGGAGGTGATTGGAGAATCTAGTCAAGTCCTCAATCAATCATTATAGATACGAGAGCATTAAGAATGCAAGAGCAATAAGGTTTAAGAACCACAAACAGCAAGTTATAGTTTCTCATAGCAACCTAGACTTTTTCCTTTGCTTATCGTAATAGGTAAATATATATTCATTCATGTAACTATTTGATGTCCGTTTATCCTACAAAATCAAGTCTCATAGAAGCAATACTGAGCTTTTCCTCAGTGAACCTTGAGTAAAAGATTAAATGGGCAAATGCATCAAGTGCAGGTGGTATTTCCAATCCCAGGAATGGATGCTATTAGCCGAAACATGTGCACAGAGCAGAGGATGGAACTCTAGAAACAGAAGTAGATTAGCAAGTCATTTCAGGGCCACACCTGTGTCATCTGCATTTACAGCTCTCCCTTTTCCTTTCCTCCTTTGTCCGTAATAGGGATATGGTGTCTTGCACACAGGAACAATACAAAAGTAAAAATGACCTGCTTGGACTGCTTTGCCAAACCAATCTAAGACCCAGGGTAGATAACTACCGTTAAGAGAAACAATTTCTCTTGAAGACTATGGCACTGGGCAAGTCTCTCGATCTTTTTGAGCTTTATTGTCATCACCGTCCTATGGAAGAAACAGATGTTAGATACATAAAATATAGTAGCTCCCACCTCCCCTTCAAGGAAGCTGCACACAATCCCCCTGAGAACTAGCCATTTAAACATTAACTTTATCTATCATTCATTTTAGTCAATCATCTCTGTATGCATCATGCACTCATACCACATGCTATATTTGTGGGTAAGAATTTTTTCCTCCAGTTTCCATTTCCTCCAATATCCTAGAGTCAGGTCCATTTTTCTATGTTTCTGCTACCCACTTTCTATTAACTATTACTTTAGCCCTAATTTATTTAACAGTGATGACTTTTTCAGATAGTTCAGTTCGATTGGGTTTTGGTGTTATCTGGTTTTTTAGATGCCACCAGGAGGCAGCATGAACTTAGTGATGGTCTCACATCTGCAGTCATTCTGTCACCTCCTAAAGGAAGATGTCTTTTCTACTTAAAATACAATTAAATCTGACCTTTTTTAAAACTTACTCCTACTCATCCTTCATTTCTCAGCTTAAATGCCATTTCCTCTGAGAAGACTTCCCTAGAGTCTGGGTCAGTAGTCATCAATCTGGATTACCCTGCACTTAGAAATACCCAAAGAGGGGCACCTGGGTGGTTCAGTCAGTTAAGAGAGTCTGCCAGCATCCTGGGATCGAGCCCCACACTGTGCTCGATATAATACCCAAAGTTAATGAGGACATGGGGGAGCAGACACTGCCATATACTTGCAGTTGAAGTGTTCATTGGGGCAATTTGAAAATGCCATAGTGAAAGCCTTAAAATTGTTAATATCCTTTGTTCTAACATTCTCCTTTCCCACAACCTCTCTCCCACCCCCTGTCATTTCATTTAGGGAGATTATTGTGGCTGAGAGCAAAGATTTAGCTACAGGAATATTCAATACAGCATTGCTTAAAATAACATAAACTAGAAACAATGTAAAGATCCAACAATAAGGGATTCAGATCATATAATGGATTACTATATGGCTGTTAAAAATGATATTGTTGAAATGTTTTTCAAATATGTGGTATGTAAATCACAAGATGTGGTACATGGAACAATTGTAAATGGTACGTAGAAGGACATTGTTTCCATTTCCTTATATCTGTTCCCATTTCCCAGAACCCATCCTGGTTCATCATGGCCTCCTCCTGGATAGCTAGAAGGTTAAGACTTCCCACACAAGACCACACTCTTCTTTTCCCTCTCTTCCTTAGGAGCTCTCTGTCCTGTTCCTGTTTCAAGGCTCAGGCTTCATCCTGCCATCATGGCCCCAGCATCCTTTCCTTTCCACCTAGCCCTTCCTGACTCTAGCAGCCAGCTTCATCCTCATTGCCTTCCAGTCCGTTTTCATATTTCCTGAAACGCCCAACACTGCCCCTTCTCCTAAGCTCCAGGAGGTGGCACTGAAGTAAGCCTTGAAGGATGGGGAGGAGTTGGCGTGGCAGAGACAGAGGACATGGCAAAGGACATATGTCAGAATAATATAGACCAGGGAAAAAAAGAGAAACATAGTATGAAATGCACAGAGAACTAAAATCAGGTTAGGGGCACCCAAGAGTAAATCGAGAAACTTGTTCAGAGATCCAACCTATGGGTAGCAGGGACTTGATTACAGGGGACAGAGCATGGTATTCTATAGAGTTTGAACTTCACCCTGGAAATAAGTTTAAGGAGTGATGAAATCAAATCACAAAGTTTTGTGGAAAATGGATTTGTGGGGAGAGGGGTTTTTGCAGTAACAGAAATGAGACATGATAAGGGCTTGAACTAGAGCAGAGGTAGGAAATATAGAGAAGAGGGGTCAGATTCAAGATTATATAGAACATCAGATTAACAGGACCTTGTGACTATGGACTATAGACCTACTGTAGGTTAGGTAAGAACCAGAATCCTATCTGTCTCACTCACAGCTGGCATCTCTTCCCCCTAATACACTGTATTCCACACAGGTACCCAGATGAATTGGAAAGTGGGTAGGTATCAGAAGTGTTAAATGCAAAATGACTGCAGATCTTCCCACTGAGTGGAGGAGTTTAATTCTCCTCCCCTTAAATGGCCTTGTGATTTGATTCACTTTAGCCAACAGAATTCCTGAAGCCAGAAGGATTAAAATGAGAAAGAAAAGAATCTCTAATTGAATAATTAGCATAAATTTAAATAATTACTGATGATACATCTGTGAAATAATATGAAATTGAGTGTTCCTTAAAATAAAAGTAGAATACTATTTAAACAAATTTAATGATTATGTAGAATTAAAATTGTTGGCAATGTCAACATAATTTAGAAGAAGAGAGGCATAGATAAGAATGAAGTTAAAATCAATTAAAAGAATCATCTTATTTGGCATAATGAGACTATAATAATGATGAGCTCCAGAAAAAGTAAGAAAATAGAAGTACAAATAAGTTTATTGGTCTATTTAAAATATAAAGTTACAGACCATAACCATAGACAATATTAAAGAATAAAATAACATAAAATCCAGTTATATGAGACTTACAAAATACATACCAAAGGAGCACCGTATACAAAGATTGAAGTTGAAGGGATGAAATATACATATACCTTGTGAATCTAAGGCCAGCCCAGATTCAAGGGGAGAGAAATAAAATCTTCCACTAGATGGCAAGATTTTCAGAGTCATTTTGCAAAGTGTGTAATTCAGGAAGCCATAAAGATGAGAGACATTTTTGCAATTAATCACCATACCATGAAAATTCTAATTGAGATCAGTAGGAAAATAGGAAGAAAAAACAGGAAAACAGGGAGAAAAAAAATAAAAGATACGGAACATAAGAAACAAATAGCAGATGACAGATATAAACCTAGCCATATTGATAAGTACATTGAGTATAAATGGTCTAAACATTCCAATTAGATGCACAGGTTGTCAGATTGGATAAGAAAGCAAGAGTCAATTATAATTTGTCTAAGAGAAACTCCCCTCAAATACAAAAACACAGGTTAAAAGTAAAGTGATGGACTTGATTACAATGATGGAAAAATATATGCTATGCCTACACAATCCAAAGAAAGCTAAGGTGGCATAGGAATATGAGAGGAACCAGATTTCAGAGCAAAGAACAATACTAGGGATAAAGAAGGTAATTGCATAATGATATAAGGGTCAATTCATTAAAAGGACATAACATTCTTCAATGTGTATGTAAATAATAACAGAGTTTCAAAATACCTGAAGCAAAAAACCATTAGAGATGAAGGGACAAATGGACAAATTCGTAATTTTAGTTGGAGATTTTAAGGGTAGTAGACAAAGTGAAAAGAAAGCCAGTAAAGGTACAGAACACCTGGCCATTATCATCAATCAACTTGACCAATTTGCCACTTAATAAAAATTCCACCTAGCAACAGCAGAAGGCATCATCTTTTCAAGTGCGCACAAAACATTTGCCAACATAAGCCATATTCTGGACCACAAAACAAGTCTATAAGTTTAAAAGAATAAATCACAAAAAGTATTTTAGCACCACAATAGAATTAAATTAGAAATCAACAAACAGATATTTGGGAAAGCTCTAAGTATTTGGAAATTAAGCACACATTTCTAAATAACTGAGGGCTAAAAAAGAAATTACAGGGGAAATTGGAAAATACGTTGAACTAAATGAAAATTACAGAGCAGCATATCAGAATGTATGTGCTTTAAAGGGAATTTATATTGTTAAATGCTCTCAATTTAATGTTATAAAATTTGACTTTAAGATCATAAAAAAGTGAGTTAAATGAATTAAACTCATAGGCATTAGGAAGGAAATAATAATCAGAGAAGTCAATAAAATAGAAAATAAAGAACAAAGAACAATCAGTGAAACCAAAACCTGGTTCACTGAAAAGACCAATAAATGAGACAAAACTCAGATCAAGCCTGACTCTTGATCAGTCAGACTAATCAAACATAAAAGAAGGAAGATACAAATAATGATAGGACAGCACTACAGATACTACATATTTTAAAATAAAGGAATATTATAAACAATTTATGCCTTTTAGAGGAAATTGACAAATTCTTTGAAAGACAAACTACCAAAGATCACTCAGGAGAAAGCAATAGCCTGGCTAGCCCCATGCCATTTAAATAAGTTGCATTTGTAGATAAAAACTTACCCCAAAAGAAAATTCTAGACCCAGAAGTCTCCAATGGCAGATGATACCAAACATTTCAGTAAGAAATAATACCCGTCTTATGTAAAATCTTCCCAAAAACATGAAGAGGAGAATATGCTTCACAACTTATTTTTTGGGTTTTTTTGAGATAAGCATTACCCTAGTACCAAAACCAGATAAAGCCATTAGAAAAAAAACTACAAACCAAAATCCTTCATAAAAATGAATGCAAAATTCCTTAACAAAACATTAGCATAGCAAGTCCAGAAATACATAAAGGGAAAATGCTACATGGGATTTACCTTGGGAATGCAAAATTGGTTTAACATTTAAAATATCTATCAATGTAGTTCACCAAAGTAATAAATTAAAGTAGAAAAAACATATAATCATCTTGATAAAGGCAGAAAATCCATTTGACAAAATTCATCTCCTGTTCATGATGAAAACTCCAAATTAGGAACAGAGAGGAACTTCCTCAATTTGATAAAAAGCATCTACAGCTAATAACATACTTAATGATAAAAGACTAAATGTGTTCCTCATAAGGTCAGAAAAAAAGGCAGAGATTCTAATAAGAATTTTAAAAATCAAGTTTGGTAGGTAGCAGAATACAAAGTCAATATAAAAATTAATTCTGTATATTAGCATTGAACAATTAGAATTTGAAATTTTAAATGATATTTATGATAACATCAATAATATGAATTACTTAGAGATAAATTTAACAAAATATATGCAATATCACAAAGTATATGCAATATCTGTATACTGGAAACTACAAACTGTTTCTGAAAAAAATCTAAATAATGTTGAGATAATGATGAGATCTAAATAAAGATCTAAATAAATGATGAGATAGTTCATGGATCTGATTTTGTTAAGATGTCATTTCCCTTCAAATTGGTCTATAGATTTAACACCATCCCAGTCAAAATCACAATAGGCTTAAAAAAAATGATCCAGTTTCATTCTTCTGCATGTGGCTGTCCAAGTTTCCCAAAACCATTTGTTGAAGGGACTGTCTTTTTTCCATTGGACATTCTTTCCTGCTTTGTCAAAGATTAGTTGACCATAGAGGAAGGGGAACCCTCCTACATTGTTGGTGGGAATGCAAGCTGGTGCAACCACTCTGGAAAACAGTGTGGAGGTTCCTCAAAAAGTTGAAAATAGAGCTACCATATGACCCAACAATTGCACTACTGGGTATTTACCACAAAGATACAAATGTAGGAATCTGAAGGGGTATGTGCACCCCGATGTTTATAGCAGCAATGTCCACAATAGCCAAACTGTGGAAAGAGCCAAGATGTCCATCGATAGATAGATGGATAAAGAAGATGAGGTATATATATATATATATATGTATATATATATATATATATATATATATATATATATATATATATAATGGAATATTATGCAGCCATCAAAAGGAATGAGATCTTGCCATTTGCAACGACGTGGTTGGAACTGGAGGGTGTTATGCTGAGTGAAATAAGTCAATCAGAGAAAGACATGTATGATATGACCTCACTGATACGAGGAATTCTTAATCTCAGGAAACAAACTGAGCGTTGCTAGAGTGGGGGTGGGGAGGGAGGGATGGGGTGGCTGGGTGATAGACATTGGGGAGGGTATGTGCTATGGTGAGCGCTGTGAATTGTGTAAGACTGTTGAATCACAGACCTGTACCTCTGAAACAAATAATACATTATATGTAAAAAAAAAAAAAAAAAAGAAGAAGAAGAAGATAGTAGGAAGGGAAAAATGTAGGGGGGAAATTGGAGGGGGAGATGAACCATGAGAGACTATGGACTTTGAGAAACAAACTGAGGGTTCTAGTGGGGAGGTGGGTGGGAGATGGGTTAGCCTGGTGATGGGTATTAAAGAGGGCACGTATTGAATGGAGTACTGGGTGTTATATGCAAACAATGAATCATGGAACACTACATCAAAAACTAATGATGTAATGTATGGTGATTAACATAACATAATACAATTTTTAAAAATTATTAAAAGATTAAAAAAATGAAATTGGAAGGTTTATTCTACCAGATTTTAAGACTGAAACTATAACTAACCAAGACGGTGATTGATGTAGACACATAGATCATGGAACAGAAGAGTCTCTTTTGAAAATGGAATACTACATAGCACTAAAAATAAACTATGGCAACATGTAACAACATGGATATATCTCAAAGCATTATTCTAACTGAAAATAGACATGCAAAAAAAATTATACACTTTTTTTATATTTACGTGAAATTTTAGAAAAAGAGCTATACCAACAGAAAGCTGAAGAGTAATTGACAGGGCTCATGGGTAGAAGAGAAGGAATTGACTACAAAATGGCATGAGAGAAGTTTTGGGGTGATAGAAATGTTCTTGATTGTGTTTGTGGTGACACCACTATATGCATTTGCCAAAACTCATTGAATTATATATTTAAAATCAGTGAATCTTACTGTATGTGACTGTACTTCAATAAAACTGACAAAAAATAAAGATAGAACATTTTAGACCCTCAAAACTAATAAAGAACAAGAAGTAATGAAATAGAAAAAACCAATTAAATTCCTATAAATAAATAAATACCTATCTTTGAAAAAACTAATCAGATGGACAGACCTCTTGCAGAACCTATCAAGTGATGAGCCCTGGGTGTTATGTGCAACTAATGAGTCATTGAACACTATATCAAAAACTAATGATGTACTATATGTTGGCTAATTGAATTTAAATTTAAAAAAATACAAGATAAGGAAAGGCACATAAAGAATATTATAGGGAAAAGAGGCCTGAACTACTGGTAAGGTGAAATGGATGGATTCCTGTCCAGCAGTGAAAATGAATGAACTGGGTGATGGACACTGGGGAAAGTATGTGCTATGGTGAGCGCTGTGAATTGTGTAAGACTGATGAATCACAGACCTGTACCCCTGAAAAAAATAATACATTATATGTTAATAAAAATAAATAAATATAAATAAATAAATAAAAAGAAAATGAATGAACTGAATCTATATATATCTAAATACCTTGAAAATATAACTGTGAATTAAAATAAAGTTGAAAAAGACTATGTCCAATATTGTACATTTGTGTAAACACTAAGCAAACAATAGTATATATTGTTTATGCATGCTTACACATTTAGATAAATTTCTGAATTTTTATTTTAAATTCTAATTTAATACATGAGAATTAGAATGCTAATTTATCAGCTTTAAGATACTGGTTTCCTCTGGCAGGAAGAAAGCCTGAAGGAATGGGTGGTGGGGTGCAAGGGGAACTTGAGCTATATCTTAAATGTTTTATTTCATTTATGTCCCAGAGAAAATAACAGAGACAGAACTGAATGCAAAAAAAAAAAAAGCAAAATGTTATGATTTTTCTAGGCATTATGGGGAGTACATACAGGTACCTATTATTTCTGTATTTTTGATATGTTTAAAATGTTTTACAATTTGACATCATTTTGAGATTGAATAAAGCCAGCCATATAAATTTCGCACCACAAAGTGCAGTACATAGTAATCATATTCCTGAAGAATCTCACAATTGACACAGCTTCCAGATTTGCAAACCGGAATCAACACAATATCAGTTCTCTCAGAAAACTTCCTCAGAGGTATTAACAAACTGAGGATCAGGCCAGTGGTTTCTTAATTACACTTCTGTACTGATCCCTTGAAGGATGCCAGTCAACCCTAGTGATCCACGGGATAATGGCAGCATGTCAACAAACAGAAATTGTTGCATGATTAAGTTATCGCTGAGGGTGAGTGAGCGCCCTATGCTGCTGGCCTTGATAGTGAGGTCAGAGATATGTCTGTGCTTAGAAAGGAGGATTCAGTGCGATAAAAATCCAGCCTGTAATAAACTGTACCATGTCCTTTCCCTATCTTAACACTGATCACTTGGAATCATCATTACCCATCTGTATGCTTGGCTCACAGTAAATAATTGCTAACTGACTAATTAGCCTCCAGGAAATGGAATTCCATAAATAGGGGGATTGTGCCTACTTATCCTTGACTCCTAATATGGTGGACCTAGCCAACATATCGAATAGGTGAAGGGAAAGCCAAAGGTGCTGCTACTTCCATGAAAACTTCCCAGCTCTCTCCAGCCAGAAGGATCTATTCCTTTCAAATTTGTACCCTCTTAAAATATTTAACATCTATTCTTACAGATACATGTGTTTAGGTCTCATTTTCCATTACTACCTTTTAGGTTTAAGAGCAAGGACTGTTCCCTTTTTGTCATTTATTACAGAACGATGGAAAATAGAAAAAAAGTCTTAAAGCTAAAATTAATTCATTTTATACTTTCCTAAGTTCAGCAGAATTATATTGAAATTAAAGTATGCAACTCCAGACCATTTAAAATGAAATCCCACTTCCATATATTTAGTTAGTTGGTAGCAGAGCAATGGGCAATGACGTGTGCCATACCACCAACAGGGCCCATGTGCCTGTTTGCTCAGCTATTGCCCATTAAACACCAGCGAACAAAGACAGATGCCAAACATTTTCTAGGTCATTTGTTCTGTTTGTAAACAGAAAGTGTACAATAATTAACAAGATGTAATCATTTGCAAACAGGATTTTACACAGAATGAAATAATTTTTTTAAAGGAAGAAAATTAAGGCAAGACTTAAGTGCTTAATGACCCCATTAATTGAGATAGGTAATTGAAGAAATTAAACAGAAGAGGTAATGGCCTTGGAGCCATTAATCTATTCTGGGAGTACTGCTAATGTTTACCAGGTGATTTTCATCTGAATTAAGTGCTGAGAGTCAGTCTACTTTCACACACAATAGTTCTTGGATCTGCCCAATCAGAAGAATCACTTGGAAAGCTCTTGAACAATACAGATCCCTGGATTCTCTTCATACAGAATCTCTGGGGTAGGGCTCATACACACAGATTTTTTTAAAAGCCTAACAGGTGATTCTTTAAAAGGGCTAGCCAGGTTTGGACGTCATTGTGCAGGATAAGGTTTCTCAACGTAGGCACTGCTGACATTTTTGGATAATTAATTGTTGTGGATGCTGTCCTGTGCATTATAGGATATTTAGCATCATCCCTGGCCTCTACCTAGTAGATACCAGTAGCACCCTCCCTTCCGAAAATTGTAAAAAAACAAAATGTTGCCAGACATTGCCAGATTTCTCTGGGGGCTGAAATCACCATCCATTTAAGAACCACTGCTTTAGAACAACCCTGTCTGATAGAACTTTCTGCAATGAGGGAAATGTCCAACATGGTAGCCACAAGCCACAAGTGGTTACTGAGCACTTGAAATGTGGCTAGTACACCTAAGGACCTGAATTTTAAATGTTATTTTATTTTAACTAATTTAATAGTAAAAGCCACATATAACTAATGGTTATTATATTGGACAACACGGTTTTACAAGATTCAGATCTGACTCTAGGCAGTGAAATCTATACAATGTCTTCCCTAAGTGCTTCTGAGACATGCCATGTAGAAATAATCTACAAAAATAGAAAATCTACCTAGCTTCCTGTCCGAATTAGAAAAACCCTTGGGATGTTATGACTAATGGAAAGTTTATTTGCAGTTTTGCTTTCTAAGTGTTGTCTAGGAAATATTTTTTGTTACTACCCTTTATATCCAGATTAAGATACTTAAAGCAGTCTGGCTGGGGTTAGCCCCCTTCAGTCCCAGTTTTGATCTCCTTTTATTGTCAGTCCCTAACACTTTCTTAAGGAAAAATTCCCATTGCTCTCTGGTTTTTGTCAATTCTTAGCAGGTTAAACATAGAGTTACCACATGGTCCAGCAATTCCACTCCTAGATGTATACCCAAGAAAGATGAATACATATGTCCATGCAAACATTTGAACATAAATGTTCATAGCTGCATTGTTTTTTCCAGTTTTGTTAATGTATAACTGACATACAGTACTTTATAAATTTAAGGTATATGGTACAATGATTTGACTTACATATGAGGTGAAATGATTACCACAATAAGTTTAATTAACATCCATCATCTCATATAAATACAAAAAATAGAGAAAAAGAAAAATAAATTTATTTTCCTTGTGATGGGAACTCTTAACATTTATTCTAACAACTTCCATATATACCACGCATCAGTATTAATCATAGTCATCATGTTGTACATTACATCTATAGCACTTATTTATCTTATAACTGAAAGTTATACCTTCTGACCACCTTCATCTAATCCCCCCTCCACCTCTGGTAATGAACACATCTCTTTTCCTTTGTTTGTTTTGTAGATTCCACATATATATGAGATCATACAGTATTTATCTTTCTTTGTCTCACTTATTTTTCTTAGCATAATGTCTTGAAGTTCATCCATGTCATTGCAAATGGCAGGATTTCCTTTGTTATGGCTGATTACTATATATATATATATATATATATATATATATATATATATATATATCACATCTTCATTACCCATTCATCTGTCCATGGACAGTCAGATTGTTTCCATGTATTGGCTTTTATAAATAACACTGCATAACTACATTATTCATAATAGCCAAAAAGTGGAAATAATCCAAATGTCTAACAACTGATGAATGAATAAACAAATGTATATCTATCAATGGAATATTACTTGGCAATAACAATGAGTGAAGCCCTGATATATTCTACAACAGGATGAACCTTAAAAACATTATGCTAAATTAAATAAGCCAGTCACAGAAGACCACATACTATATGATTCCATGTATATGAAAGATCTGTAACAGGCAAATCAATAGGGATAGAAAGTAGTTTTAGCAGTTGTCTAGGGCTGGGGTGAAATGAGGACATTGGTTGGTTATAGCTAATGGTTATGGGGTTTCTTTTTGGTGTGATGGAAATGTTCTAAAATTAGATTGTGGTGATGGCTATACAGTTCTGTGATTATACTAAATCTGTTGAATTATATACTTTAAAGGATGAATTGTATGGTATGGGAATTGTATCTCAACAGAGTTGTTTAAACCTCTATTGGTGTAATTCACTCTATAAGCAGATCTAACAAGAAAATCTGCATGATAATATCAATTGGTACAAAATATTTATTATTAAACTGTAAGTGGCTTTGGATAATGTTATTATCTTATTCCAGAATAGTCTCTCTACTGGTTACTAGCATTCTCATTTCCAAGATAATTGAAGTGACCCTGCATTGCATCCAAACTCAGGCTGAAAAATTTTAAGCCCGGCCCTTACTCAATAATAAATCCTTCCACTCTGCGAGCCCCACTGTAGGACAGTGAATGCATTCAGAAGATACTCTGCATAACCCCAGAAAGCAATTCCAAGGGCCCATCCTTGTAATTCCTGAGTTCCTCTCTAGTCGATAGGAATAATGGACTCATGAAAATTGCCAATGAGAAAAGATGAAAGGATAAGAGATTTTCTAACCTAATATTGTCACAAGTCAGGCCAGTCAGACCCTGTCCTGCACGTAAAGTGCGAAGTCATGGAAGATAAATAGCTCTGTCAAGCAATAAGAAGAGGACATTCACTTTTAGGGCCTTGAGTTCTCCAAGCAACCCCAGACAGAGCCCATTCTCTGGCTTTCAGCTTATCTGACTCAGATAACTTTACAGGAAATGAAAACATTTCTAGGTTTTCCGTTACAAAGAGAGACCTGGTACTGAAGATAACTACCAAACTTACACAGCTTGAGCATGGACCACTCAGGAGACCTCCAGGGAGTGTGCAGAAGATGAGGAAGAAAAACAGCAAATATCAAGGGAAGTAAAAATTTTCATAATGTAAGCCAAAAAAAGTCCATCTAAGGCAATTTTGCTTTCATTGTCCTGAATAAATAATGTCACATGAAATCAAACAGTTTGTCTAAGTGGTTAGATAGAGATCTGTGACGAATAATGTACAGAGAAGTAGGGACTCAGATTGCAAGGCAGGAAAGAATAGGCTTTTTAAAGGAAAAATGTGTAGGGAGGAATATTAATTCAGTAATTCATTCAGTAGACAAAGCAGAAGACTTTAGGTTACAAAGCAGTGACACAGTTCTGACCTTCCTTCCATTCACTGAGGATGTAGTTTAGCAAATACATAGAGCATTTATGAGAAAAGCTAAGTCCTTTGGAATGGTTATGGGAAGAGTCTGAGTTATTTGGAGGACAAGTGTCATCTTCAAGACAAGATACATTAACTGTACCCTGAATTTCTCATAACTAGATAGAGTGGCAGCCTTCCCTGGCCTTCATCATCTGGCTGGATAAGGGTGTCCCTCTTCTGTGTTCTGCCAGTGCCCTGGATATACTCTTAATTATGCCACTCTAAATTATCTAAGATTGTTATTTCTTATCTGCTTTCATCACAAGACAGTGAACTTCACAAGAACCAAGACATTGTTGGCATTTGTATGGTTTTCAGTTTTCAAGGGGTGTCTTAACAGAGTTTCTAGGCAGGCATACGTTCCCATCTCTGGTAGATAGGGTTTCGTTTTCAAGTATTCCATAGGCCAATTGACTCCTTCCCAGATTAGGTAATTCGAAGGTTACCATACCTGGACTCTGCTGCAAGACCTTGTGGTAAGTCAGATTGTAATGTAATGCTGAATTCCACTAGTATTTGGGCTGGGCTCCAAAATGGATTCCTTATACAAAATTGCTCCCTGGAGTAGATTTAGTGTCATTACGTTGGCTTCAAGTCAAATGTTTTCCAGGAAACATTGTCCCATGGACTTGGGACATTTGAACTGCACTTCCCCAGTCTGGCATCCAGGTGAGCTTTCCATGTTATTTCAGCCATCTATATGTGAGATGTTAAAGAAACAAATTGCTTCATGACAGCCGTAGGCCCTGAAAGAATTCAAGCACCTTCCCTGGTGCCCGTCTTCATGGGAGGGGGTGTAGTGGGGGGCAATGGCTTCAATAGGCTCTTCTGATGTATGTCTCAGATCATGTACCCACATCCCAGATAGGGAATCAGAAATTTTATTATGTCCTTTGCTTGTTCCAGGTCATTAAACCTAATCCCAGATCTTGTCCTTTTTTTTTTTTTTTTTTTTTTTTATCTCTTGCTCCTTGTAGAACTTTTTAATTGCAACCTTACAATGGATTGTCTGGATAAGAAGTGTGTCTTCAACAAATCTTTCAGTTATGATCTTTCCACTTATCACACTTCAGTAAAAGTTATAAAAGATACAGTTTCTTTTTTCTGGACTGCCTGCCTGTGTCAGTACAGACACTATGTCAGCCTGAAAAAAAGAAAAATGAGAGAGAGAGAGAGAGAGATAAATAAGGTCCATGGGTGTCCCCATGCGGTGCCAGCTTGTTTGAGCCAGTCATTATCTCCAGAGCTATAAGAAGACCTTTTGGAACTCCCCCTGCCTCTGCTGCCAAGGTTCCTGGGATTAGAGACCAGCAGACAGAAATACTCTCTTCTTTATTTCAGGGAGCACACATAGCTGGACTTTGGAGTGAAGAAATCGTATTTGTTGAAACCTTTGCTCAGAGTTATAAATCTATGTGCCACGTGGCAGGGATGTCTCTAACTCTGGAACAAAGAACAAAGAGCATTTTAGTTAGTCACACTGAGGAAAATACCAAAGAAGCAGAAACCAAGAGGTGTTCATAACATCCCCCCACCTCCTCCCCTCCTGGAGGACCACCTGCTTTCCCTTCAACTCAAGTAGAGATTTCTTGGCACATTCCAGCTCCACATCTAGAGTTTTGAAACAATAAAGCTAGTATCTGAAACATCCCCCAGGCTCTACAGATACATTTTTAATGATGATGAATTTAGATCTTTCATTGAGTCATAAAACCCCAATGTAGCCAACAGTCTGGCAGTCATAGCTCTTCACTTCATCACCGAAGTGAGGGAGTGACTAAGATCCAACGTCACAGAACCCCTCAGAGGCCCCACAACTCCTACTACACCTACTACAGAAGGATTCTTTAAAAAATTTATCTGATTCATAAATACAATAAATTTTCATTGCATAAAAATTTTTTAGGTTATTTAAATTCCAGTTAACATACAGTGTAATATTAGTTTCAGGTGTACAACATAGTGAAAAAGGAAAACACTTTCATAATCCACCACAACACATTTTGTTCACCATGCTCTGTTGCGCTTAAAGAAAACTAACATGCTAAATCTTACAGAATAAGAAAGAAAAGTGTGGATTTCTACTTTCGATGCTTCAATCCTGAATTTTGCAACATATGACATAAAACATCAAAGCGTGCTTGGACAGGGCCCTTGTGTGAGATAGGAGATTACAATAGGTGTGAAAAATTGCGAAATCAGGCCAGCTTCCAGGGAGTGTGCATAGCATGACGTTCTCTATACAGGTCAGGGCAGTGCCAGGAAAACCCTGCACTCATAATTGGCCAAATCCTACTATCCTCACTTGCAGGGCATGGCTCCTAACCAGTGGAGGGATTCCAGAGGTGTGTGATATTACCCTTGAGTTTTTACCACAGACACTGAAATTCAGGCAATTACGTTAGAGAGAAAGCAACCTAGAGTGGGTGAAAACAGAGTGATTAAGCTTTGTGGACTTGTGTTGACCTTGCACTGATCAGGGCTGCCTATAGAAGCCACCAACTGCCCTGCAGAGATAAAGAGGCAGATCTATGGAGGGCATTTCCTAACATTATATAAAGTTATCCAGGCTTAGAAAGGAGTTCCGATGTCAAGGAGGATGAGCCAAGTGCTAAGCCAGGTTCTGTTGGCCTTAATTCCATGTATTTATTGAGATGATATTTGGTCTGGAGTGTTCTTAAATTGTCCTGTAAACTCTTCAGACCCTGTGGCACATCTGAAGGCAGGTCTACTTACCAGTAATGGCTCCCTGGATCCGGGATTGGTGGCTACACACCCTTGCCTTGTTCATCTTGCTTTCCATTGCATTCTTCAATTTCCAACTCTGAAATGTAAAAGAAAAATAATTGACACCTCTCCTGGCTTTGTCATCTGCACAGTGACAGAGTTGGTTGGATGGGGTCATCACCGAGAACTCTCCCCTGCTCTACATTCTAACTCTCCTCTGCTTGGTGGTTCCAAAGACTAAGTGTCCTACATCAGGCAGGAGCAGTGTGATTACTACTCCACATCAACAGGGCTGGCCTGTTGGAAAAGCTACTCTATTTACTGTCTTAAACCAGCTACCTTGTCCCTTCTTCATGCCACAGCACTGATGACCCATAAACCCACCAAAACTGCCCCCCTTTAATCTCAGACCAAAACCGCATCACCTTCAAATCTCCCTGGGGAACAGAGTGCAACTAAATCAACAGTAGTGTAGAAAAATAACTGCCCCAGTAGTAGCTCAAGACCCCAGGTGAGTCAGGTCATATCTGACCTCTCCCCTGAGGCTCTGGCCAGCTCTGGGTCTGAAATAGAATTGAGTGAGGGAGTCCTCATTCTCCAAAGATCAAGGATGAAAGGGTCAAGTAAACAAAGATCCATCCCCAGACACCAAAGAACACCATTCCTGAGTACTACAGATGCATTCAGTAGAATCTTTGCCATAGAATCAGAAAACTCACTCATAGAAACTATGTGAGGACATCCCATTTATCCCCCTGCTTTCAAAGAATTAACAATGATCCATTGAATCACTTCCTGCATGCACCCTCAGGCATGTACTGGGATGGATTCCAAGCCATAGCATTTTTCAGGACTTTAATTATCTCAAAGTATCCCTTAGTAATCTTTTTCTGTGTCTCACCAACATCAGCCACCCAGTTAATATCTAACCTAAGTCCTTCCTGCCACTTATTGAAGCCATTTATTTTCTTTGATACCTTAGGACATATGGGAGAATAGCAGATACCCTTTTTCTTGGAATCTTTTCTCAATGTATGAGCTTTCCTTTTGCTTTGATTCCAGTGAACAGAGTCCGCAGGAGAGAATCTCAAAGAACATAGACTGTTTAATTATCCAAATAATAAAAAGAATCAGGAATAAAATTTGTGTGTTTGACTTTTCCATATATTAGCTTTGTGATCTTGGGTGATCTTGCAACACCTCTGAACTTCAATTTCTGCTTTTGTAATATAAATATAATACTTAAACCAAAGATTATTATAAAAGTTCAAAGGCTAATATCTGCAAAAAAAATTGTCAACTGTGAATTATAATAAAGATGCTAGATAGATTAGTAATTATTGACTTGTCTTGAAGAGTAAGTCCAAAGAATAATGGTAAAATAATGTTCGGAGGATATGGAGAAATTGGAAGGTTTGTGTATTGCTAGTGGGGGTGTAAAATGGTGCAACATTGGAAAATACTATAGTGGCTCCTCAAAATAATTAAACACAGAATTACCATATGATCCAACAATTCTGCTACTAGGTATATACCCCCAAAGAACTCAATGCAGGGATTCAAATAGACATTTGTACACAAATATTTATAGCAGCATTACTCACAGTAGTAAAAAGTGGAAACACCCCAAATGTCCACCATGGACAAATGGACAAGCAAAATGCAGTGTATGCATATAATAGAATATTATTCAACCTAAAAAGGAATGAAGTTCTAGGGCATCTGGGTGGCTTAGCTAGCTAAGCATCTGCCTTCAGCTCAGGTCATGATCTCGGGGTCCTGGGATGGAGTCCCACCTCAGGCTCCTTGCTCAGCAGGGAGGCCTCTCCCTGCCCCCTGCCCTCCCCCCACTCATGCTCTCTATCTTTTTCTCTCTCAAATAAATAAATCAAATATTTTTTAAAAAGGAATGAACTTCTGACACATGCTACAACACAGATGAACCCCAAAGACATTATGCTAAGTGAAATAAACCAGACAGAAAAGGACAAAGATTGTTATGACTGGTGTCGCGTATGTAAGAGTAGTCAGACTCATGGAAACAGAAAGTAGAATGCCGATTGCAGGGGTTGGGGGAGGGAATACTGGGCAGTTGTTGTTTAACGGGTACAGAGTTTCAGTTTGGAATAATGAAAAAGTTCTTGAGATAGACGGTGGTGACAGTTGCACGGTAATGTAAATGTACTTAATGCCACTGAACGATATACTAAAAAATGGTTAAAAAGGTAAGTTTTATGTCATGTATATTTTACCACAATGAAAAAAAAAAAGAAGATAATGGTCACTACATGGTCCCCACTTGGCAGAGGATATGGGGGATACAAATATAAAAGGAAAGATTGGAGAGACTGGACAATATATAAAACAATCTAGTCTAATGGGCAGCACTCTGTGACTGGAGGCTGCTCTGAGAAGTGGGAGGAGGTGGTAGTGAGTGTGCGGGATCAGAATGACCAGAGAATGCAGGCCTCATAGACCTAGACTGGGCATAAGTCTTTGAACGGACACAATCAAAGCCTTAATTAATTCCAGGCCTAGGAAGCATTTTCCCAGCAACAACCCCCTCCAGTTTCTGTCTTGGAAAAGACCCATTTTCTTCCTGTTCCTACGTGAACTCCAGGAATCCCATGCAATATTGCATAGTGCCTTCATGCCGAGAGTCTATCCAGAGAGCTAGAGACAGGCAATCCTCAACATTTATTTGAAACGGGGGACTTGGGAGAGACGGTACAGAGAAAATCAAAAGGCTAGGTATTGATTGACAAATTATCTGGGGTCAACTGAGATAAGCAGCAGTAAACCATTAATGTCTGCATTCTCCTCTCTGTGGTGCTAGAGACTAAATGTCCTGCATCAGGCAGGAGCAGTGTGACTCCAGGTAAACAGTACTGGGCTATCTATTGTCTTAGACAAGCTACAGAGATACCACCTTGGTGCTATAAGTACAGGATGAAGCTCTAGCTTGGTAATGGCAGAAAAATGTTATGGTGGTGGATTTTATAGAGTGGTGACATCAGGCTGAGTGATATAATGGGAAGAGCGTGGACTTAAGTGACAGACAGACATAAAGTCAAGTCCCAATTCTGTCATGTACTACCTTGTGAGTTTGAAAATTATGTCACTCTCTTAGCTTCTCATATAGCATAATAATACCTATATCACTGGGATTGTAATAAGATGGTGACAGTTTATATAATGTCCCTTAAACAGAAAAGGCCCTTTAACAATGAGAAGAAAATCAGGGGGGGAGAAAAAGAGGTATTTTAGAGAAGGTAGCTGTGATTGCTTCTAGATTACAATAAAAACAGCTAAAGTACCCAGAACTAACATTGTCTCCAGGACTGTTGTAAGAACTTTACATTTTGAACTCTTCATCCTTGGGAAACTCCTATGAGGTAAGGACCATGGTTATCCCCACTTTATATTTGAGGAAAGAGAAGCAGAGAGAGAAAAAGAAACTTGCCAAATGTCACAGAGCTAATAAATGTTGACACCAGAGTCCATATTCTAAACCACGATAATATAGACCAAAATGATATCTGATAGCCCCCTAAGAACAAATTCGCTATGCATAAAAAGATGTAACTTTGGTTTTAATAATAAGATGACCAGAGGAGACAAAAGAAAATGCAGGTTTAAATCCCCATAGCAAACAATATAAAGGTTTTTTTTAAGGTCATATTAAGTTTCTATCCAACAAGGAATTCTAAAGATAAAGCTAAGAAAGAAACATATATCACCATGTCATATTAATAAGATACTTCATTTTTACATATAGCCATTAAAACATTTAAAGACAGAAATATACTGATTTTCATTGCTTAAGGCTTTCATATTTTTGATAATTTTAGAATTCAAAAGTTTTAATATGGCTATAGCTCAATATGTATATTTTTCCAATTAGTACTGAAAAAGAAATAAATTACCTATTAAGAGACTTGCATGGGTAAAACCATACCTCAAAAATACCAAACGTATTATAGAGGAATATGGGGTTGCTTTGCTCCTTACTCATTACCCTGATATGAGTTACAAAAAGAAAAGTATGGGCCAGAACACTACAAAATGGAGAAATGGAAAGATGTTCTGATGATCAGTGATTGGCATAAGGCACACAATGTCAGTTCTTAGTACAGAAGTCATTTAACGAAGAACTTTATGAATTAACAGATCGCTTAGCAAATAATAAAAGAATATTATGAATCAGTACTTGTGGAATATAGGAAACTTCATAGCCCTGAATGCCTTTCTAATGAACCAAACAAAAAATGAACTGCACTCAAGATATTAGAAAAAGAACACAAAATAAAACCAAGGAAACTAGAAGGAAGGAGTTAATAAAAATAAAAACAAAAATAAATAAATTAGAAAATGTTAACATTGTTAAACAAATTCAATGTAATAATTGTGATTTATCACATTGGGGGGTTCAAACATCAGGTCTCTATGGTACTCTGGAGTAACTATCAGTTTCTTCTCTATCCCTAAGTAGTTGTCAAATTTTTTCAAATAAAAGTGAACACCCACTCCTGATTAAAACAACAGTGAGTTAGGAATGGAAGGGAACTTTCCTCACTCAATTCTGCATATCTGCCAGAAACCTAAATCCCCTGTCTTATTTGGGCAGATACCAAAGAATCTTATTTCCCACTTAAGTGTTAGTCCAAGGCGAGTGTTGCCGGTCAGCAGGAAGCTCTCCTCCACACGGCCTTACACATATTCAGAATCCCTGCATTTCGTGGCCCCATCTCCTTGAACCTCATCACTTTTATCCAAACTTCAAAAAGGATGATGGAGGAATACAAACTAGAGCTTTTTATGGGCCTGGCATGAATATTGTTCACAATGCACTGGGGAACTTAGTCACCTCGCTCTACAGTGAGAGGCAGGGAGAGGGACTCTAGCTATCTGCCTAAAGGGAAAACAGGAAATTGTTTCAGTGGACAGTGCTCTCTGCCACAGTTTCCCTGGCTTCACTATCTATACATGCCTTTCTTTACGCTCACCTGCTCACCAAGAGAGAGGACCCCAAATCCCAGGCAGGTACTGCATTCATCTCAAGGTTCCAGGACTCTGAGCGCTGTACAGTCCAATCCATCAAATACCAATATGGTTCATTATGGGTTGATGACTTATGCACTAAAAAATATTAACCACTCCCACATTCCCACCCACCTAAAACAAGTTAACAGAGCAGGGAAGGACATTAGTAATAAAAACTTTCATTTTAGAAAATTATTAATTAAATTATTAATTAATTAATTATATATAAGTATATATAATATAATTAAAACCCTGATGGAGCCATATCTAAACATGAAAATACCTAATCACAAAAGATTGAACCATGAAATATTAAAAGGCACTATGATAAAAATAGGTTTTAATTATTTATTAGGAAGGCCTCCTGAGCACGACACAACATCCAGAAATCTTAAAGTAAAAAATGGACAGGTCTGTCCTCACAAAAATGTAAAATTTCTGTATCTCAGAAGTTATCTTAAACAAAATTAAAAGGCATATTTAACAAATATTTACAACACAGGTGACAATTGCTTACTATCTCTAACATCAATGAGAAAAAGGCAAACAACCCAAAGTAAAAGTAGAAGCTTTGCCTTCCACTTAGGAAACTAATTGCAGACGGCAATGTTCCCTCCTTCCCCAACCCTCTCTATCCTTCTACTCTAAGCCTTAAATTTATTTTTTGACAATGAGAATACATATCTTATTCTGTAAAGTCAAAGAGAAATTTTTAGCTAATCAAAATTATGAAAAATTCCTGAGAATCTAAAAATACACAGGATAAGTTTGAAGAGGTAAGTACAGCCTGGAGTTCGTTCTGGAGCCTTTTGGAAAGTATCTCACAGAAGATAGAAGCATCACCAGGGCCATCTCATGCCTTCAGGTTGTAGAAGCTAGGTGCTGAGAGGAGGGCTTCAATGCACATGACACAGACATGATTTGGGGTACCCATGCTGTTTGTGCCATGTGCAGCCCACTCCCCTCCTCTACACCCATTCAGGTGTGTCCTTGGGCAGGGGTCATGCTGAAGGGGAGCAGAGCCCGAAAATGCCCAGGTGGAAGGACTACACCCAGGATAGTGGCTTCTAAGATATCCCACCCAGCATACATCCCATCTTTTTCCCATTCACCCTGAAAACACTGTGGAGCACAAACCTCAATAGCTACTTCTACACCTCTCTGACAGCAGGCTGTGGGACCAGAAGGAGAGAGAATCCAGACAGGGGATCTGAGCCACAGAGATGAGCCCAGAGGCAAAAGCACCAAAGTCTAGCATGAAGCCATCATGGAAAAGAGTTAACAACCCAACAGAAGAATTATAATTATGAAAAATTAATAGAATGATAAGAAAAGGACTTTAACACAAATTCAATGTCTTCAGACATAGCGTGACATCGCAACTGGAACTGTCTGCTATAAAACAAACCAAACACAAACCTTAGGGAAAAAACGTAATTACTGAAATTAAAAATTCAATGGATAGGAATAGAAGAATGGGCCCAGTGGAGAAGGAAATTAGATATCTGGAAGACAGCCTTGGAATGAAGCACAAGGTGAAACCTTAAGAGACATGGAGGAAAGTTCTGTAAGTCATAGCACCTAGCTAATGGAGAATAATGAGGATAGAAGAGAGATAACATCTGAGAAAATAACAGGATAAAATTTCCTCTTATAGTTCAAGAAGCATAAATCCTCAGATTCAAATGGCCCACCAAATATACAGCAGGATTAATATAAACACACACACACACACACACACACACAAAACAAAAGGCAATGTACAAAGGTAGTGACAGTTTAAAACATTAAATATACAGTCAATATGCTAGGCACAAAAATAACTACAAGGATAAAGGGAAGCTGAGGAAGCTTCCAGAGAGGGTGAGAAAAATGACTATTCACAGTAATTCTAATCAGATTTGGCATTAGGTGTTTCATCAACAGTGCTGGGTGAAAAAAAGACATTGGGCAATATTTTCCTTTTCAGAAAGCAAAGAAGTTCAAATCTAAATATCTATATTCAGACATATTATTATTGAAATGTGAGAATGACATAAGATTTTTTTTCAAATACCCAGAAAGTCAGAGTTTTAACAACTCAATAGTTGCTGTCTGAAAGTTAAGAGAACTACTAGGAAATATACAAAGAAAATGAATCCAAGACTTAACAACAAGCTGCAGTAGTTAGCAGGAAAATAATACAACTATTTTTTTCTATGGGACATAATTAAAAAATTATTTTTTGAAGATTTTATTTATTTATTTGACAGAGAGAGACACAGCGAGAGAGGGAACACAAGCAGGGGAAGTGGGAGAGGGAGAAGCAGTCTTCCCGCGGAGCAGGGAGCCTGATGCGGGGCTCGATCCCAGGACCCTGGGATCATGACCTGAACCGAAGGCAGACGCTTAACGACTGAGCCACCTAGGCGCCCCCCAAAAATTATTTTTTAAAAACAAAATTTTGGTGCCAAAATTTCAGATTATGTCAACATGGGATATGGAAGATGGAGGCAGGGATGCTGATGAAGAATTCAGGAAAATAAAAGCATTTAAGATTCATCAAAAATGATCGGTAGATAGTATGTAACCTCAGATGCAGTTAGAAAAATATGAATTTAACAACTTATGATAAAAATTTAAGCATAACCTCTAGAAGCATAAAAATAAAATGTGTGTGGTTTTCAAAGTAGTAAATGAAAGGAAAAACAAAGGAAATCCCAGTAATCCATAGAAAGACTAAAGGGAAATGAGAGAAAGGTTGGTAAATGGAAACACAAAATGCCATGGCGGGAATAGGTCTAAATACATCCAAATAATGATAAAAAAGAATTGGGTAAGTTTGTTTTATAAAAGATAAAACAGTTTGGATTTTAAGAATCCAGCCACGTGCAGCTTACTAGAGAAAGTCAAAACTATGATAACTCCAAGTTTGAAAACATACTCCCAGCAACTACTAACAGAAAGCTGCTAACAGCACCATCAATATCACACAAAACAGAATTGAAAGTCAGGAAGATTACAAGTTTAAAAAAGGACATTTCACAAATAGAGCTACCCTACAACCCAGCAATTGCACTACTGGGCATTTACCCCAAAGACACAGATGTAGTGAAAAGAAGGGCCATATGCACCCCAATGTTCATAGCAGCAACGTCCGCAATAGCCAAACTGTGGAAGGAGCCAATGCCCTTCAACAGATGATTGGATAAAGAAGATGTGGTTCATATATACAATGGAATATTACTCAGCCATCAGAAAGGATGAATACCCACCATTTTCATCGACATGGATGGAACTAGAGGGGATTATGCTAAGTGAAATAAGTCAAGCAGAGAAAGACAATTATCATATGGTTTCACTCATATGTGGATTATAAGGAAAAACAAGAGGACCACAGGGGAAGGGAGGGAAAACTAAATGGGAAGAAATCAGAGAGGGAGACAAACCATGAGAGACTCTGGACTCCGGGAACCAAACTGAGGGTTACAGAAGGGAGGGGGTAGGGGGGTTGGGGTAACTGGGTGATGGGTATTAAGGAGGGCACTTGTTCTGATGAGCTCTGGGTGTTATATGCAACTAATGAATCGTTGAACACTACATCAAAAACTAATGATGTACTATATGCTGGCTAACTGAACATAATAAAAAAGGACACTTCACATTGTTAAATAATTCACCGTGAAGATATAATAATCATGAACTTAAATGTTCCTAACATCATTTTGGAGTGCATGAAAAATTGGTAAAAATCACAAAAGGAAATTAGCAAATCCACATCTGAGAGGTCTGTTAAAGTCTCCCACTAGGATGTACTATGAGTTACAACAGAGAGTACTTAATATAATTAACAAGTTTATTCTAATAGATATGCATAGAACTCATATTCAACAGAGAATACATAATTTGTTCATTTACTCAGTTAAAATTTACAAAAATTGGTCCTATAGAAGACCACTAAGAAAATTACAATAAATTTTTAAAAAGATATATAGAAATACACAGACCACTTCACTGAATATAGTATATTAAAACTAGAAATTTTTTTAAAAAGTTGAATCCAGGCATCTAGATATTTTAAGTCACTTCTAAATAATTCATTGGTAAAGAAAATGTCAAAATTGAAATTTCAAATTGTTTAGAAAATAATAAAAATGAAAGCACACCCCATATCAGAACCTATATGTTTTGTTCGTGGACAGATATATATATATGGTTTTAAATGCATTACACATTAACCTAAGAAGCTAGGAAATAAACAACTCAGATAAGCCCATAGAAAGTGGAAAGAAAAAATAAAAATAATAAAAGCAGAAATGAGTAAAATAGCAAACAAATAACTCCATCTCTTCTACCTCCTACCTCATTTCTTCTCTTTCTTATAGCAAAACTCTTCAAAATAATCATCTCTCACTGTCTCCAGTTTTTATCCTCCATTTTTGTAAACCCTTCCAACCATCTTCAACACTCCACCAAAATTTATCTTGCAAAGGCTACCACTTGTACATTTCAATTTTAATTTTATCTGACCCATCAGTAGGTTGATCATGTACTTTTGAGAGTAAAGGGGAGTGCTGTTAATTATTATACCTGAAAATAGACATAAATTGGGGCATATGGTCACCCCAACTATCAGCAGCATTTAGCTAGGATCAGTGCATGGCATAGAACTCATTAAAAATAGTTATCTAATAGATGGCATTTATCAGCTCCCCAAACACCACCCCCTGTTTTTCTTTTTGTTGCCAATTGAATATAATAAAAACCTTCCCAAGATTAATCAAGGAAAAAAGAGAAGCCACAAAAAACACATTAGGAATGAGTGAAAGTCATAGATGCTCACATGTAAAAGATAAAAGGAAGCTATGAGAATATAACAACTTTACACTAATTCACTGGAAAACCTAGATGAAATGAATACACTCCCTGTAATACAAATGATTAAATTTGACCTAAGGTGGAATAGAAAACCTGAATAAATCAATCACTGTTTTAAAAAATATTTCTGAGGGGCACCGGGGTGGCATAGTCGGTTAAGCATCTGACTCTTAGTTTCAGCTCAGGTCATGATCTCAGGGTCATGGGGTCGAGCCCTGGGTTAGGTTCCAGACTCATCTGGGAGTCTGCTTGAGACTCTCTCTCCCTCTGTCCCTCCCTGCTGCTTGCTCTCTCTCTCTCAAAATAAATAAATCTTTTTAAAAAATAAATAAAATTAAAAAATATTTCTCAGCTGTGCTATGGGAAATTAAGAAAGTGACCTGCATACCTGATGGAGCCAATGTGACAGGGCAGTAAGAAACTCCTTACAAAAAAGTCAGAGAATTACATAGTAGAAAGAATATAGATTTTTTAATCAAAGAAACCAGGTTTGGCTTCATATTTCCTGATTTCAAACTATATTATAAAGCTATAGTAATCAAAATAATATAATATTAGCATGAAAAGAGGCACATAGATCAACAGAACAAAGAATCCAAAAATACACTCATGCATAGAGTAAGGTCAATTAATTAACAACAAAGGAGCCAACAATATACAATAAGGAAGGGATAGTATCTTCAACAAATGGTATTGCAAAAATTGGACAACCTCATGCAAAAGAATGAAACTGGATCCCTATCTTAAACCATATACAAAATTCAACTCAAAATGAATTAAGGACTTAAATTTAAGATCTGAAACCATAAAACTCCTAGAAGAAAACATCCAGTGGCAAGCAAAGATCTTTTGGAATTGACACCAAAAGCAAAGGTAACAAAAGTGAAAATAAAACTAGTGGCACTACATCAAACTAAAAAGCTTTGGTACATCAAAAGAAACAATCAAGAAACAAAAAGTTAATTTGCAAATGATATATATGATGAAGTGTTAATATCCAAAATATATAAAGAATTCACACAACTCAATAGCAAAAAACAATTTGATTTAAAAATAGGCAGAGGAGGGGGGTGGGGGGATGGGTTAGCCTGGTGATGGGTATTGAGGAGGGCACGTT
This sequence comes from Callorhinus ursinus, assembly GCF_003265705.2. NCBI lineage: Eukaryota > Metazoa > Chordata > Mammalia > Carnivora > Otariidae > Callorhinus > Callorhinus ursinus. The sequence goes on along the minus strand of NW_027397072.1, from coordinate 16,952,508 downwards.
CTGCATGGAGCACTGGGTGTTATGAACAAACAATGAATCATGGAACACTGCATCAAAAACTAATGATGTAATATATGGTGATTAACATAACAATAAAAAAATTAAAAAAAAAATAGGCAGAGGAACCGAATAGGTATTTTTCCAAAGAAGACATACAAATGGCCAACAGATACATGAAAAGGTGCACAACATCACTAATCACTGGGGAAATACAAATTAAAATCACAATAAATCACCTCACACCTGTTAGAATGGCTCTTCTGAAAAAGAAAAGAGATAACAAGTGTTGGCAAGGATGTGGGAAAAAGGGAACCCTTTAGCACTGCTGGTGAGAATGTAAATTGGTGCAGCTACTATGGATAACAGCATGGAGGTCCCTCAAAAAATTAAAAATAGAACTACCATATGATCCAGCATTCCTACTTCTGGGTATATATCCAAAGGAAATGAAAATAGGATATCTAAGAGATACCTACATTTTCATGCTCATTACAGAATTATTCACAATTGCAAAGATATGGAAACAACCTAAGTGTCCATTAACAGATGAATGGATAAAGAAGATGTGGGATATATATATATATTATATATATATATAATATATATATATACACAAGGGAGTATTATTCAGCCATGAGAAAGAAGGAAATCCTGCCATTTGCAGCAACATGAATGGCATAATGCTAAGTGAATTAAGTTAGACAGAGAAAGACAAATACCACATGGCATCACTTGAGTGTGGAATCTAAAGAGAAAGCCAAACTCATAGGAACAGAAAGTAGAAAAGTGGTTGCCAGGCCTGGGGCAGGGGGGGAGCGGGGAAGAGAGAATGGGAAGAGGTGGTAGAAGGGTACAAACTTTTAGCTTTAAAATGAGTAAGGATCTGGGGTGCCTGGCTGGCTCGGTTGGTAGAGCATGCAATTCTTGATCTCGGGGTCATGAGTTTGAGCCCCATGTTGGGTATGGAGGATTACTTGAAAATAAAATCTGTAAGTAAGTAAGTAAATAAAGAAATAAATAAAATGATTTGTACAGATCTAAAGTACAACATAGTGACTATAGTTGGTAACACTGTATTTTATAATTAAAATTTGCTAAGAGAGTACAACTTAAGTGTTCTCACCAAATATATATATGTGATTATAAAATATATACATAACATTATATATATATATATATACACTACATGTAAAAACAGGTGAGGTGACGATGTGTTAATTAACTAGATGGGAGAAATCCTTTTACAATGTATACACATATATCAAATCATCACAATGTACACTTTAAATATCTTAAAATTGTATGTGAAGTATAACTTAATAAATCTGAAAGAGAGAGAGAGAGGAAAAGACCAGGTTCAAATACTGGCTCAGCCTCTTCCCAGCTGTGTAAACTTGATATGTCACCTATTTTAGTAGAAGCTACCCATCCAAGACAGCCTTCAGAGTCATGACTTTATCCTACTGCCTCGGGCTGATGCCACTACTTTCCTCACTGAGAAAGCAATAGGGAAAAAATGATCCAGGGGGTCCTAGCTTCATCAATATGTATTCCTTCAGTTCTATTTTTATTTGTTTTATGTTTTAAGGCTCCTATTTTGTGGGCCTCTGCTCCTAAGTTCCTCACCCAGTAGGCAGATTTTAATCAAAATTTACAGTGTATTAGGGACATACCACTCCAAAGCATTCCATACCATTTCAAAGCAATTTCAGCTCCCCTAATCTCACCTCTGATCTCGAATCCCCTTAGGACAATGTGAGCAATAAAACAAGGTAAAACTAGAATATCTCTTCATCTAGCTCTCTCCCTAAATGTTGCCCACGATGCCTTCCCTTGCCAAGGCACCATTGCCTGTCTGTACCGAGTACCCTTCTGTTTCCCTAAGAATCCTCAAATAAATGAATATATGCTGATATGGAAGCATCAAGGCCAACATTTCAATGGTTTCAGAAGCTGTCCCCATTTTCCACCATTAGCTCAAAAAAGGAAGCAATGAGATCAAGACCTTATAGTGACATAGGAATCTTTAAAAGGGTTGGGAGTTACTTACAAAGTTAGTAAGTGCATGAGGATTGTTAGTGAGAAAATAAACTGGTGCTTAGTGAGAAAATAAACTGGTACACCTACCTTGGAGTGCAGGGCAATTTGATAGCTGTCATTTACAAGCTGTGTGATGCTGAGCTTTATTTTCCTTCCTGGCAAAATGGAGCTCTAGTACCTACCTCCTAGTTTTGTTTCAACGATTAAATGTGATAGAGGGTCTTATACATAGTTTGTACTTAACAAGTATTACTTCCTACCTTAATCAAGTTGGGCTGCCATAACACAATGCCAAACACCGGGCAGCTTAAACAACAGAAATGTATTTCTCACAGTTCTGGAGGCTGAAGTCCAAGATCAAGGTGCCAGGAAGATAATTCACTCTAAGACTTCTTTTCTTGGGAAGGAGGGAGGATGGAAGACGGCGGGGGTGTTAGGGGGTGTAGACAGAGACAGGCAGGGAGAGATGGAGGGGGAGAGGGAGGGGGGGAAAGAGACTACTCTCTGGTGTCTCTTTTTATAAGAGCACTAGTCTCATCATGAGGACCCCACCCTCAAGATCTCATCCAACCCTAATTACCTCCAAAAGTCCCCACCTTTATTATTTTTTTAAGATTTTATTTATTTATTCGACAGAGAGAGAGAGATAGTGAGAGAGAGAGAGAGAGAGAGAGAGAGCACAAGCAGGGGGAGTGGCAGGCAGGCAGAGGGAGAGGGAGAAGCAGGCTCCCCGCTGAATAAGGAGTCCGATGTGGGGCTCAATCCCAAGACCCTGGGATCATGACTTGAGCCGAAGGCAGCTGCTTAACCGACTGAGCCAACCAGGCGCCCCAAGTCCCCACCTTTAAATATCATCCCTTTGGGGGTTAGGGCTTCAACAAATGAATTGGAGCGGACACAAACATTTCATCCATAGCATCACCACCTGTGGAAGGAGAATTTTAAGAAAGGGAAAGATACTTGCTTAGACTTTGGTTTCTATTAAAACAGATGTTAAGAAATTTATTCCAGGATATCAGGTTTAAGCTGGGATTTCATTTTTAAGTTGGAAAATATATTCTAGGGTTTTCTTTTTATGCCCTGAGGCAGGAACAGTATCATCCTACCAAGCATATAGCAGGCTAATTATCTCTCTCAGAAGGTATAGGAAGGAACTATTTCCTCTGATCCATTTCAGAGACAAGAAGTTCAGGGATGGGGCCACAAAGCCTAGTGGGCTTTGGCCACAGGGTAGTTCTTATAATGCTTACCTAAAATTTGTCTTAGGCTTCCTTGGCAAACTATCCAGGAGGTGGACACATACCAGAGATCTTGCACACACCTGCCTTTATTCTGATCTGAATTCAGTTACCTAGTAATAATGAGAATTTTCCATTAGAATGATTTACTTTAATCCCCAAACTCTAACTTTAAGCCTTGCTGGGCTAAGTAAAAAAAGCCAGACACAAAAGAGTATGTGCTGTGTTTCCATTAATATGAAGTTCTAAAACAGGCAAAACTAATCTTTGATGCTAGAAATCAGGACTGTAGTTGCCTCAAGAAGGGCAGGAATTGAGTTAGAAGGGTCACCAGGGAACTTTCTGGAGTAATGGAAATATTCTATAGCTTGAGGGATTACACATTTGTCAAAACTCACCAAACTGCACTTAAGATCTGCTCATTTCACTGTAAATACCACCTCAGTTATAAAAAGTGAATATATGAATGTAGGCTCTTTTGTCTCAAGTGGAATGTAATTATAAAAATTATGTGCATTTTTCCTTGGAAAGATCTGTCAGAAATCTAGATTCATGTTTTTATATAGTCTTTAGTAGCAAACAGGAGTACGGATGGGATAGAAGACATATGTTCCTCAGGAATTCTCCTGCATTTCTGTAGCAATCCATAAAATTGCAGTTCTCGCTGGGAAGGGAGGGACAGTGGAAATTAACACTTTTTAATGGGATATATTGGAGTTACCAGGCTGTTTTTCTAGTGTAGATATGGGCTATCTCCCTACTTCACCCCCAAAGATTCTCTTATGATGCTCTCCCCCCACTTTAATAACTATTCCCGAGTGTGCCACTCTTATTAATGGGAATGTTGCACCCCTCAGGGATGTTTTGTAAAAGCCCTTGATTCTATGAGGTTGGGCCATTCAGGCAGACCAACCTCTGCCTCACGTTCTTACTGCCATCTACCAACTTCTCAGGTACTCCTCTTCATTAATTGACCATGATAGGACCTGCACCTTTCTCTCTACCCCAGTTACTATCATAATTCTGGATGATATCAAGGTTCATGTAAATGAGCCATCCAGAAACACAGACTTGGACCTCCATAATTCCAGGAGCCATCACCTCTACGCTACATGGCTAAGTCATGCTTGGAATCTTATTATCATCTGGAGCTGCAACAGATCAGAAATTCTGAATTCCATTATTCCACTATGGGCCTGAACACCCCATCCTTCTACTTCTCTTATGCCTTCATTCCCATTAAACCTACTTTTTGACCGCATAGACCTCCAGTTCTTTAACCCCACAATTTTTTCCCAGTCTACGAGGAACTTCTAAAGCTTCCTTGCCAACTTAATCTGTAATAACATGATTGGCTGTCTCAATTATTCTTTGCCAGTATCTTTGACACATTTTGTTAATATACTTTCCCTGCTATGGCAACAGTACAGTAAATCTCCATCCCAAGATCAATGCAACATTACTGCTTATATATCTCCTTATTCTTGTGTGCACATGTCCCTTAGCAACACCTATTGACCCTTTTACTTGCTTTTGGTCAGACTGCTCTCCAACCTCCTCAACAGTTATTCCAAACATCTGCCATTCTCCTCAAAACCCTCAGCAGATCGCCTAGGCTCCTATGTCACAGAGAAATTGAAATCATCAAGCTTACTCTCCATTTGCTTCTTGCTTTTAGTCAGCAGTTTTCAAGTATTTTCTAGCTCACATTCTCATCCATATCTATATCCTTGGCTCCTTTCCCAAAGTCTAAGAACATAAGGTAAACCTTAAGGTATCAAAAAGTCAGTGCCTAAACTTAACTCACCCCCTTCTGACTCCTTTGGCACTTTATCAATCATCTTCTTTTTGTTCAAATATCAATCTCTTTCTTCTCACTTGTTCCTTGTCTTCAGCCTATAAACATGCTCATGTCAGGCCCATAATAAAAACAAGTCATGTGAACCCCAGGATTTGGTCTAGCTACTATTTATCTTATCATCATCTTATTAAGATTGTATTTTCTTAGTATAACAATGGCTCTAATTGGTAAATCTTGTGGGTATTTAAAACCCCAATTTAAATGGACCATAGAGAAACATTAACTGACCATCCTAAAACAAACACTCCAAAATCATAAGAACTAATAAACAAGGTTAGCAAGGTTACAGGACACAAGGTCAACATATAAAAATCAACTAATTTCGAGATATCACCTTACACCTGTCACAATGGCTGAAATCAAAAGACAAGAAATGAGTGTTGGTGAGGATGTGGAGAAAAAGGAACTCTTGTGCACTGTTGGTAGGAGTGTAAATTGGTACAGCCACTGTGGAAAACAGTGTGGATGTTCCTCAAATAATTAAAAAAAAATACCATATGATCCAGTTACAGAATACTTACCCAAAGAAAATGAAAACACTAATTTGAAAAGATATATGCACCCCTATTTTATTGTAGCATTATTTACAGTAGCCAAGATACGGAAGCAACCTACGTGTCCATCAATAGATAAACAGATAAAGAAGACGTGGTGCACACACACACACACACACACACACATATACATATATACACATATACAATGGACTATTACACAGCCATAAAAAAGGATGATATCTTGCCATTTGAGACAACATAGATTCACCTAGAGGATATTATGCTAAGTGAAATAAGTCAGACAAAGACAAATACCATATTATTTCACTCATATGTGGAATCTAAAAAACAAAACAAATGAATAAACAAAAAGGCAGAATCAGACCTATAAATACAGAGAACTGATGGTCCCCAGAGAGAAGGAGGGGTGGGAGGATGGGCAAAATGGATGAGGGGACTGGAAAATACTGACTTCCAGTTATGGAATTAATAAGTCATGGAAATAAAAGGCTCAGCACAGGAAATATAGTCAGTGATATTTTAATAGCATTGTATGGTGACAGATGGTAGCTACACTTGTGGTGAGCATAGCATAATGTTTAGAGATGTTGAATCACTATGTTGCACACCTGAAACTAATGTAACATTGTGAATCAACTATACTCAAATAAAACAAGTGAAATAAAAAATAATTATTTTATTTCTATACAGGAGCAATGCACAATCCAAAAATGAGATTTAGAAAACAGTCCCACTTAGAGTATAAATATTTAAGAATAAATTTAACAAAAGAAGTATAATATTTGTACACTAAAAATTATAAAACATCATTGAAAGAAATTAAAGAAGACTTAAGTAAATAGAAAGACATCTGATATTTAAGAATTGGAAGACAGTATTAATTTTTTTAAATATTTTATTTATTTATTTGACAGAGAGAGAAACAGCGAGAGAGGGAACACAAGCAGGGGGAGTGGGAGAGGGAGAAGCAGGCTTCCCGCTGAGCAGGGACCACCCCCCCCCGCAATGCGGGGCTCGATCCCAGGACCCTGGGATGATGACTTGAGCCAAAGGCAGACACTAATGACTGAGCCACCCAGGTGCCCCGGAAGATAGTATTATTAAGATAGCAAAACTCCCCAAATTTATCTAAAGATTCAATGCAGTCCATTTCAAAACCCCAGCTGGCTTCTTTCAAAAAATGACAAGATGACTCTAAAATTTATATGGAAATGCAAGGAAAGCAGAATAAACAAACTAAACTTAAGAAAGAATAGTGGATTTGAAGGACTTACATTTCCCAATTTCAAAACTTACTACAAAGCTACTATAAACAAAACAGTGTTGTACTGGCATAAGAGCAAACATATAGATAAAGAGCAGAATTGAAAGTCCAGAAATAAACTCACATTTATGGTCAAATGACTTTTGACAAAGATGCCAAAAGATTCAGTGGGAAAGAATAGTCTTTTCAATAAATGGTGCTGGTATAACTGCATATGCAAATGCAAAAAAAATGAAGTTGAAACTTCAGGTTTCAGCCCTACTTATAGACAACTTGGAAGTCATCAGTCCCAATCTTATAGGAAAAACCTGAACAAACTAAAAATTAATGACCTTTCTTGGACTCATAAGGGAGCTGAGGTTAGGGGGCTAGCCACCCCAGAATCTGGACAAAGAATGGAATCCAGGGACACCTCCGTGCCTCAGTCAGTTAAGTATCCCACTCTTGATCTCAGTTCAGGTCTTGATCTCAGGGTCATAGGTTCAAGCCCTGGGCTGGGCTCCATGCTCAGCATGGAGCCTACTTAAAAAAATAATAATAATAAAATAATGGAATCCAGAGAGTCACTGAGATCTGCTTACCTGGAGCACTGAAGCCATGCATTGATAGGAACACTTTGCGGTAATTTCAACAAATTGCTGGAGCTGAGTGTGGACTACTAGGAGAGAAAGAGACTCCTGGAGTCTGTGCTCTTAGGGGGTCTCTCTTGCTTTCATGGGCTTTACTTCTCAGAACCCCACCAGGTGAAGAGCCAAGAAAAGTAACTTCATAGCTCTGACATGTGATGAAGAAATTTTCTTTTTTTTTAATAAAGCCAGAATTTCTTCCATAACAAAGTCCTACTGTCCAGGGGATTCTTGCTCCCTCTACCTTTCCTGTCTTACTTAAAGGGTGGGGGGAGTCTAAGAAACACCTGTGAGGGTCACATCCCAGGGACCCAGGCACACAAAAACACTGAGGTTTAACCATACAATCACAGAACGCTACCCCTTTCCAAAACCTCACCACCACAAACACAGACTCTAAGGAAGAGGAATCCCAGGACAACAGGGGAGACAAAAACAAAGACACTAGAGAAATTTGAAGCCTCTGGCACCTACAGCTACAGCAAACATTAAACACAGACCAACTCATAGTAGACCTACTTGGCTTCATTTATTTTAGTCATTCATAAATTTACTCACCCTATCATAAACCCTTTTATTAAACATGTGATTGGTTACATGGCAAAACATGCCAACCTCTCTAATACTTTTCACATTATATAAATAACTGTATTATCATATCATTTTAATCTTTGCCTACCTTATTGCCCCAATTTTAGTTGAAGTCCGTTAAGGACAACATCTGTGTTTTACTTGTCTGTACCTTCTATGGGTAGGCTAACTCAGTGCTGAGTAAGTGCATGGATAAATGAATGAATGAATCAGCATAAGACTGTTTTTGGAGTGACAAGGGAGTCCTTGGAGGGAGGTACTGCAGTTCTGATTATTATTGCTCTGATAGAACTTTCTTGGTCCTGGACATCCACCTCCAGGGAAGGAGGGTGGTACAGTGGGGAATGGTCTAGAGTCTGGAAGTTGGTTTCTAGACCTGGTGGCTATGTGGCCTTGGAGAGCTCAACTCTGGGCTTTTTTGCAGATCTGTAAAATAAACATTCCTTTCAGTTCTATCATTCCCAGATTCTTGAAGCCACTGGTCCTTACTAAAATGAAAAAACATACTAAAATAAACTCTGAATATAGAAAATGAATATCTCTTCTTATATCCTCTAATAGCTAGGACTTATTAAATGCCTGCTATACTCACGCACAGTTTTAACTGCATCACCTGTATTAACTTATTTATTCCTATGAGATAAAACTATTTTATCCCTCTTTCACATGTGAGGCACAGAAAGGTTATGTGACTTACATAGCTTGTAGCAGAATTAACTGCAGATCCAGGCAGTCTGGCACCAGTAGTTGGGCTCTTGATCCTAATGTTTTTCCCATGCCCAAGGGTAGCACCAGTCTTCTGCCCTTGTGGCCTCTTCCATTGCCATATAGTTCATTTGAAAGACTAAACTCTTGCCTTTATGGAAAGTGATCATTCAGAATGATGCTATGAGGGAACACCATTCCCAGGAGAGGAAAGACATATTTACTAATGCCCTCATTTGGGCCAAGGGCCTTTGTTTTATTCGATATTACTGGTCCTGGATTGGGAAATCAACTTGTGGAGAGGCTTTTGACCTGACTTTTGGACAGAATGCAGTTCTTTTCCCAAAACCATATCAAACACGAGGTTGAAAGGTGAGTCCTTTCATTGCAACATCACCTGTCTTCCTCCTGCTGAGAGGGTTCTGTTTGATTCTAATAGTTCTTCCGCAGGAACTGGACTTAGGAAGCTAGAATGACACCGCTTCCTCCCATCCCTCGGATCAGCTCAGAAGTGTATCAGCTACACGAGACTTACTGAGATGCTTAAACAGCCTTTTTAAACGGGGTCTGGAAGAATAAGTAAACAGGAACTTTCCATCATATGAAACATGTACTTTGAATCCAGCAAAGTATACAGAGTAACAGGTCAGATAAAGGTAACTCTAGAACTAACAAAGATTGAGGTCAACATTCAGTGTTGCTGGGCCTTCCTGTTATCCCAACCACGTACTCCTCCTCCTTCCTGTTTCCAGTCCTTCCCTTTTCTCCCCTCAATTCATCTCCCCACCTGTCTTTTCCTTTCCAAGTACGCAGAGGACTGCGTTATTGTCACATTTCCCCCTCCTAGGGCATTGAGGAAAAGAGCCTCATATAGGTGCGTACAAAAAGCCCTGAATGTCTACGTATGGATAGCATATACTTACACTTTGAGTTTCTTCATCCATATAATCGTTCATGCATGCATTCAACAGATGATGATTCAGTACCTGCTCAGTCTTAACTCTCTTATCCTACCTCCTCATACACATGTATATATACCTTAGGACAGATCTATGCGTTTCCCCAAGGACATTGGATTCAGCTGGAGAGGCCCAAGGTAGCAGAAATTGGGGCATATTCTCAAGAGTTTACCACTGATCATAGATTCAGGGTTTGGTGGAAGCCCGGTCTATAAATTACAGCCTTGAAAAAAACAGCTGTTTGGGAAAACTAGCAGAAGCAAAGATCTTCCTGTCTGGTGCTTTTAATATCTTTCTGGAACTTTCTTTTGGAGCTCTGGGAAAAGCTCAAGTACAGGGAAGAACCAAACAGTGTCCCCCTGTCAGTACCTTTTATCTGTTCACTGAAGAAGCCCTACAAGCTTGGGAAACTTTTCCAGTGCCATCCCATCTAGCAATGGCTCATAGACTATCATAGACATGAGATTATACATGAAGTATAATCATACCTTATAAAAGATACGGCTTTTGACCAACCTTATTATGCTCTTCCTTTTATCAGGTATTCATGGAGCACCTTCTGAGCATCCAGCCTGATGTTAGATGCATTCCTGGTCCATTGGGCACTTACAACTAAGTTGGAAAGGCTAGACAGACACAAATCAGATAATAGACACAGGTGATAAAGTGGAAACAGCCCTTGATTTGGAATCTTAAGTCTGGATATGGCTTTTAACTTCACCATTTGTTAGCTGTGAAATACAGTTAAACCTACTCCAGAACTGTTAGAAGTCTTTGCTTTGGATGTTATATAAACTATGTATGAAGAGAGAATATTTTTATGATTTTTAGAGAAGAATGCAAAGCAGGGTAGCACTCCTTGTCAAGCTTACTACAATCCCACGAGGTAAGCCAGTGTTTTGCAAACAAAAAGTAACCACCCATTGGTGGATCATGAAATCAATTCAGTGGGTGGTGACCAGCATTTTTTTTTAATGAAATGGAACAGAACAGAAAATATCAGAGTGTACCACATGATGTAGTAAGGGTAAGTTTTGTTTCAGGTCACTTTTGTCTCTATTACATATGTTTGTGTTTACTGTATTGTGATGAGAAAAGAATTTCTTAGTATAGGTCACTTTCAAAAAGTTTGCAAAATGCTGAGAAGACTGCATGCCCTCTCCACGCCAATTTCCATAAAATTATTTGGATTCAGCCTTGTTACCTCTCTAATAACCAATAGTTGGATTTCTAACTCACTCAATCCAGTCATTCTTGATTTCTGTACTTGCTCAGGCCTGTGGAGCAGTACCTATAGACATCCTGTGCTCAAGGATCTAACCAGGGAAGGAGAATGACCAGAAACAACTGGAGACTATTGAGAATATTTAAATGCCACATGGGTAACAATTCCTCTTCAGTAACAGGAGGTCACAAAAGAGGAGTGGAGCTGAGATATTAGGGGAGATTTCTAAGAGGTCCATTGAAAGCAAACCCTAGAGAAAGAATAAGATTTGGCTCACAGAACAACAAAAGAAAAGGAACAACAAAAGAGTAGAGGACAGAGCCTGAGACAAGTCGGGGAGAGCACAGTCTGTCTAAACAGCCTGCCTGAGCTACCGTGTAGAGCCACTCTCCCCCTCTTGGTCTTTGTTTGCCTGGTTGACCCCAACTACCAGCTCTCAACAAGCATGGCCTGGATCTTATCTCCCTTGGATCATCGTCCCTCAGCTCCAAACCTGGCCAGTCACTACACAGAGTAACTATAAGCCAGGACAGATTAAGGAACGGGCAGTACAACAATCTATAGTTGCAGACTTCCCACATTTGTGTGGGTGATGTACTGTGATTGAACCTTTGCCACTAGGGCATTCTCATAGAAGCCTGATCTCTGCACTGATGAGCTATCAGTGACACCTCCTGCCTTCATGGCTTGGTGTGGCTCTGCTGTTAAGGACCGTCAAGGCATTGGTGGGCCTCTAGGACAATGCTAATGGCTCTGGATCAGAAAAAGTCATGTCACAGGTCCTTTCCTTTTATAAAGGAAAGTCTAGCCTCAAAATATCTCTCAAAGTATGGTTTGAGTCCATAGCTTTGGGTCTCTGTCCCCCTCTCTCTCTCTCTCTCTCTCTCTCTCTCACACACACACACACACACACACACACGAAGCAGTCATAATCCTCTCCTCACCCTGAAAATGACCTGATTCTAAAGCTGGAGCATGGAATAAATTTGAAGCCATTTCCTGTATTCTTTCTACAGCACAAATTCCCTGTCAAGAGGATTGGTTCTGGACCTGTGCCTCAGTGCACGGCTTCTCTGACTCATTTCAGAGATTTCTTGGTGACACAGGAACAGTTAACTGTACTATTTATTGGAGGACAATGATATCCTAATAATCTAACATCATCGGCAAAGAGCCAAAAATAGGATCAGCCTGATAGCAGTGACCTTACTCATGACTTGCCCAGTTGGTCAGGTTGGGGGTGCTTTGCATTTGATTTTCACCCACACCGGCACTCACACTGCTACCAGCCTTCCCAGTTTTCTTGGAATCCTCCTCTCCCGAGCAGACAGACAAGAGAGAGTGGTGGGAGAGCAGGAGACCTCAGACAGGAGAGCACTGAGTTTCCAGGAGGTTTTCTACTGGTGCTCTGGAGCTCCCTGTGGGTGAGAGCACCAACTCCAACCCCTAGTAAGTTATTTATTCCCAAAGTATCTGAAAATCTACTCCAGGCCAGTCACTGCACTAGAAAGTTTAAAGGTACAGAGATGAGTAGATGAGTATGAACCTGATCCTCTAGTTGTCATGGTAAGTATCTTAACTAAGGAGTTGTTGGGGTCTGTGGATGGGTTTCAGGGGTTTCAGTTATGTGCAAAATTTGCTGCACATATCTAGGTCTTTACAGTAAGAAGATACTAGCTCTTAACAGCAAAGGGCTCTGTGTCCCCCCAGATTTTTTAAATGATTAGTTTTTTCAACTGTAGTTGTTATATATTCTTATATTAATAGCAGTAGTCCTGTAACCCAGGACAAAAAGCAGGGGAGGGTGCTTTTGAGTAACAGGAGTTGGCTTCTATCTGGTTTACTATTCCAACATCTACTTAAGTTGGTCAGTTATCAGACTCTAGTGATAAGGTATCACTGCCTCCATGGAAATATGTATCCTGTGGAAGATTAATTAGAAGTGCTTTGACCAAACCTAAGGGCTGACCCTCATTTTCTGTAGAAAATATCATATGTCACTAGTCCCTGTGACATTTATGCAAGCATTCCAGTCTGTCTCCTACTGGAGCAAGCATGTTCAAAACAAGTAAACTGAAGGCAATCAATTTGTTGTGCAATGTAGCCAATCCCACTATTTCTGTCATCATTGTGAAGAGTATGGACTGCCCCATGGTGGACTCTGTCACTAAGATTGCTGTTGTTGAAAACATGGAGACAAAGGACTAGTTGGGCTGTGTCATATCCAGCCGGGCCATGATGTTTCTTTCTGAGTTCACTTCTTCCAATTCAGAGTCCCATTTGACTGTTATTTGGCAGCATTGTGTATATACAATCTGATTTTTAAAAATTTGAATCTAAGCAAATCTAAAATTTATTCTTTGAAAGTGGATATTTCTTTTTGCTCTTGTTGTGGGAGAGGCATTTTTTCCTTTATTTTTTTTCTTCGTTGCTGAGGATCTGAGGGGAAAGTTTACCTGTAGGAAATGTCCTTTAAATTACTAAAGAACCAAAAAAAAAATTTACTGAAGAACTTTTACAAAATTGTATAAGCTAAATCCAGGTGTTTTAATCAGAAGAGTAACTGTGGCCTAATTTCACAGCTGTAGCTTTCTGGAGTTCAAAGAAGGTTAATTCCATACCTAAATTGGGATGCTTCTTTCTCTTTGTAAGAAAATACCTAATTATTTAGAGTAATAAGTTTCTTACAGGTAATTAATACTAGCAAAATAATTCATTCTCTTTTTAAAGCATTGGTCTGACAATAAGTGAAAAATTTAGGCTGAAAAAAACATAAGTTGTCCTCTATTTATTTTTTCCAATATTCTAAATCAATAACTATCTCTACCATAACTGGGTCATTACTGATAGAATAATAAAGAGTAGGAAAAGTTAACAGTTAACTACACTATGACACTTCAGTTATATAAAATTGATTTTGGAGAGCTAGATAAAAGTTGTATAAAATAAGTTCTGGCTGGCTGCTAAAATAATAGAAAATAATATCAGGCAGCTTTATAACCAGTGAAAATCTAACATGATAATGTAAAAATATCCACTTAGTTTATGATGCTGCATCTCAAATATACACTTAGATGATAATGGGAAAGCTGATTTAAGTTGACCCAGTGACATTTTTCAGATAGCTGAGAAATGAGAAATATATTCTCCCCTCACTGCTTTCTGTTTCATGGATATGAATTGATAGGTTCTTTTGCTAAAGAAGTGTGCTGCAGTCCATGTACTAGGGTGTTTATATTTCCAATTCTAAACTACTCTTTTTTCCCAAATTCCAAAGAATTTTACTAGAATGAAAATTATATCTCATCACTGAAATCATAAGAATGAGTTAAAATGTGGACTCTGTGCTTTTGCTCAAGGTAAAACAATACTTTATTAAGTGTATAGCCAGAAGGAATTCCATATAGTACAAAGGAAGAACATTCTCCATGTCAAGTCTGACCAGACACATAGTAGAAATGACTAAAAACCATCTACTGCAGCAAGGTACTATGGATTTTTTCCTTCTTTATTCAGTAATTTTTTTGAGAGTTGTGAATGAAGTGTGTGTGTGCGCGTGTATGTGCAAACAGAACCTCTAAAAAGTGAACTGCAAACAATTCTGCAATAGAAATTATCTTTGTTGAGCTTTTATTTTTTTTTAAAGATTTATTTATTTATTTGAGAGAGAGAGAGAAAGCACAGATGAGGAGAGGGGCAGAGGGAGAGGGAAGGAAAGAATCTCAAGCAGACTCCACCCTGAGTGTGGAGTCCAACGAGGGGCTCCATCTCACCACCTTGAGATCATGACCTGAGCTGAAGTTAAGAGTCAGATGCTTAAGAGACTGAGGCAAGCAGGCACCCCTCCGTATTGATCTTTTAAAATGCATGCCTACTTTCTTAAAATGTCCAATGTCCTTTTCAAATCCAACTGAGTCTCCAGAAGCATTCCTATTAACATTGTGCTTATTTCAAAAGATGATCTTTCCATGGAACAATGAAAACTACCTTGGAGGAAAAACCGTCTTGTTTGTCACATCTCATAGGCTACTGAGACTTGGAAAGAAGACAAATTGTGAATGATAGATGAGAAATAATAAGTTATGAATCTCCAGCAATCAAGACATGTGATTGGATATTGGCCACCAAATATAAAGACAGCTTCTTCCCATACTCAAGATACAGAAGAAGGAAGAGATTTGTTCAACAAATTCATTCATTTATCCATTCATTGAACAAACACATCATATTTGAGATGGTTGCAAAATGCACAGATGCCAAGGGGATTTCCCAGAGCCCGTAAGGTCTCCAGGAAAGTTTATTTATTTCACCTTACTGTCTCATCAAAGCTCTAAAGAGCTTTATCGGCTATAACCAGACAGGGGGCCCACCTCTGTGTTTTCTCAGTCAACAAAAATTTGTTGAACATTTGCTATGTCCCAGGTACTTTGTGTGACTCATAGGTCTACAAACTTTTTCTACCATTCATGTCTTCTTGCGTCAAAAAATACATATAAGATACACACTATAACATATATGCCTCTGGGTGCTTGATTACAATGAGGCTCACTTGATGCAATTGGTGTCTACTCTTTGTCTCCCTACGTAAGAGTAAATTCTGAATAAGGTTTACACTCTCCTCTCCACCTTCCAAGCCACACCATCATCATCTTAGCCATCACCACTCTTTAAAAACTATATTTTATTTATTTATTAATAGATAATACTTAAACCTGATGTAAAATACATTTAATATATATAATACTGTATATATATATATACATAAACATACCTATGTATATATACCTATACATATATAGGTTCCTATAGGTTCAATTTCTCTAAAGAACTCTGACTGCTAAAAAGGGCATATGCATATGCAAGCATACATTTGTATGTTGTAGCTACCTTGTACATGTTACATAGTTTTGCACAGATAAAAAACTATAACCATTCTTTTCACCTGCTTTTCACATAACAGTCTATCTTGGAGACTGTTCTATATTGGTGCACATGTAGAACTGCATAGTTTCCCATTGTATATTTGTTTAGTAATTTCTTTTTAAGATTTTATCTATTTACTCATTTGTGGGTGCGTTTGTGAGAGAAAGAGAGAGAGAGAGCGTGAAGTGAAGCAGCAGAGGGAAAGGGACAAACAGACTCCGCGCTGAGTACAGCGCCCAACATGGGGCTTGATCTCACGGCGCTGAGAGCATGACCTGAGCCTAAATCAAGAGTCAGATGCTTAACCAACTGAGCCACCAGGTGCCCCTGTTCAGTAATTTATTGAATTAGTCTCCTATGGATGGACATTTAATATGTTTCTAAACTTTGCTATTACAAACAATGTTGTGAGAATATCTTTGTACACATGTCGTTTTATAGATGAGGTATATTACATACATCTACAGATACATTATTCTATCTAAAACAAGTGCTTACAGGTAGAATTTATGGGACTCAAGGTATGTACATCTTATATTTTGTTTGGTCTTGCCATATTGTCCTCCACAGAACTTGGATGGATTTACAGTTCTCCCTTCAATAACAGCACAGTGTGTTTTCAAAGTTGTTTTATCTTTGCTAGCCTGACAGGTGAAAACATGAATCTTAGTGTAATTATGATTATATTTTTTTATTATAAGAAATAAAGAGCATCTTCTTACATGTTTAAGAATGATATCCTTTTCTGTGAACTGTTTATATGCTTTGCCATATTTCTGTTGGTGTGGAAAGAATAGATTTTTTGTATTAGTCATTACTGTGTGCCCCAAGATACGTAAATGTTTTAATGTTAAACTGGAAGTTGACAACTGTCACTTAGACAAATTATCATTACAATTTCAAAGATAGGGACCCTGATGAGGCATATGAAGTGCAAGGACTATCAGGTGTGATCTATGTCTTATGTTATAACTACAATATGAGGGTAAAACATCAGCCAAACCATTCCAAGTTGGAGTAATTTCTGTCCTCCTTAGAACACTCACAGTTAAGTCTATTAAAGAGTATTCTAAGATTAAATAATTCATAATTTGAATTCATGATTTTGTGAATTGTTATGTAGGGGAATACTTTCCCAATTTCAATGAAAGAGTAAATAATCATTGATGACAAATGCATCTAGTTTTCTCCTAATCTTGGTCAGTTGTTCCAAAGCTACTTAAAGCTGTGATTCTCCCAGATACAGCCATTTAAAAAAGAAAAAAAAAAAGAACTTTTAGACCTTGGGTAAGTCCCCTAGTTTCTAAGGTTCTTTTTATCTCATTCCAAAGTCTAGGGAATGATTAAATAATCCAAAATTCTATGATTCCTTATTTTCTCTCTTCTCACCCTCTGTAAATCTATATTGATTATTTTTTCCAAAAAAAAAATAAAACCATGAATTCCAATTCTAAATTCTTTAACATAAGAATATTCTCCAAAGGACTTAACTGTGAGGGTTCACTTCCCACCCCTGACTGGAGACTAGAGACGTAGGCAGCCCCATTTACTCCCACCCACGGTGTCCAGGAGGTTCTAAGGCAACCCAACTTTCAACCCAACCATGAAGACTTTAATTGCATTGAAAACTCTATAATGATACATATTATAATTTTATAAATTGCATAGGAAAAAAAATTTTCATAAATATTAAAAGAAAGGACAGCTTCCCTGAAAAATAACTTAAGAGTTTCCAGATTTCTGCAGAAACTCCATTGAAAACATAAAGATACCAGATAAGAAGCTCTATAGATTTTTATAAAACTGAGAAGTTAGTTTCTACTTCAAAAAAGAAAATCTACCTAGTAAAGAAAATATCATGGACATATTTAATAAAACACAAGTATCACAAAAAAATGTCAACTGGCCATTCAGCTGGCATCCAAAGGAACTATTTGCAAAATTCCTCATAGGATTGGGGCTTTCATCATAGCAGTTAACCTCCCTTCCCCACCTCATGTGACCCCAGCAGTTGCTGCATCCCTCCTAAGGCAATTATAGTAGGTCTTATAGTTTGGCTGTTCTTACAGCTCTTACTGCTTCCTCTCTAAGAGTGTAAACTAGCAGAAAAGAAGCCCTTTTGATTCACCTTGGGGAGATGTCTGAGGTAGACACATGTGTGCACATCAGAAGATCCCAGACATTTGGAAGAAGAAAGGGAGCTAAATTGAAAGGATGTATTGACAGACTTAGACTATTTGCCATGTGCCAGAGTTGAGCCAAGTACTTTATCTGCATTAACCCATTTAATAATCACAAAACCTCATCAGGCAGGAACATCTGTTATGATACCCTTTTTACAGATAGAGAAACAGAAGGGAAAAGAGACTAAATATGCCCCCTATTACAAAGCCAAAAAGTGACAGCTGCAGTGTAAGCCCAGGCCTTTGACTTCAGGAGTGTGTGTCCTTAACCCCTCTGCTGGTCCACTTCCTAAATAGAAAAGATATGTGAGCAAAGGAAGCACCAGTATCCAGCTCTGAAAAAAAACGGTGGGTTTCTGGGTCTGCCTGTGATCAGCTTGTCCTCCTTAGTCCATAGGTTACCTTGAACCAAGTCTAGCTAACCAGATGAATTAATCGAACACATATAAAATCTTTAGAAAGGGAAGATACAAATGCTTCAGCATATCAGCATCAGCCTACACGGGCTGATTTCATACATAATGAAAACATCCAGTTATCTAAACTGGACCTGTATCTCAAAATGCTTTTTGCTAATTGATTAATTGATTGACTGATTGATAGGAGGAAGCCTTATTAATCTTTTATTTTTTGAGCCCCAGCTTCATTTATAGTCAGGTACTTCAACATCCCACTATCAGCAATTCATAGAACCAATACACAAAATAAGCAAAGCTGTGGAAAAAACTCAACAGCACCATCAACCAACACGATCTAATTGACATTTATAGAAAACTACAGCCAACTCAGTAAAATCGTTTTTTTTTTTAAGTAATCATGAAATATTCAACAATATAGACCATACTCTGGGTCATAAATAAACCCTAACAAATTTAAAATAATTGAAATCACACAGCATAAATTCTCTGACCATAATGGAATCAAACTATGGTTGAATTCAGTCAAACTACTCAGCCAAGCAACATTATGCTATTTTTGCCTTATTTTGATATCATTTTTATGAAATAAAATATTACCATACTTTTCTTCTGTTTGATATCAAAAGTGTCACTTTTTAAATCTCCTAAATAGCCAAAAATATTTCTTCCAGCACTTCCTTAAAGAGGCCTGATATCTCACATAAATGATTCTTTTTTAATTCATAATTTTTGCACTTAATCTTTTCTTGCCAGAGACACCTTTATTTCTCTGTTCTCTACCCAAAGCTTCCACAGTGTCAAACCTTAATCTGCCCTTCCAGATTAGGCCAAGGTCGCCCGGCCGCGTTGTCTCTGGAGCTAAGTGAATTGCTGGCCTGGAGGTAGAAGGGCGTCCATTGCTCTTTGGGAGCCTATCTTTAATCCCCTAGAGACGAGTTTACTCTGCTAGAAGAAAATTAGCCCCTGGAGAGTAAAAGTCAACAAGCTTTATCATCCTTCTTCCTGGGTTATTTTGCTATTGTTGACAGGCTGTCTTAATGTCCCAGGGTAGTTGCTTTCTGGATTTGTCTTACCCTTGGAATAAATACCCCAGGATTTCATGGCTGTATGGCCCCAGAGTGCAGTAGCAATGCTGCCCAGCAGTATGCCCTAGATGCACTTTCCAACAATAGCCTTCCACTGCAGCAAGCACCGTGGCCAAAACCCACCTTGGGAAGCACTTGGACACTAAGGAAGCCATACATAGGTCTGTGAGGCAGATACAAGACCTTTTGGATCATAGCCCACAGTCAGGTAATCAGCTATCAGGATCTCCTGGACCCTTCTCAGGAAAACAAAACAAAACAAAAACAAAAACCCCCTTCTCAGGAGACACAGAAAGTATGGGTCTGTATCACAGCCCACTATAAGGAGATCATGTTCTTCTGTTTGTGGTCCCTGCTCAGACTATATGGGCTCAATCAAGGGTGTCCACCACCACCCCCAAAATTCACATGTTGCTGTGGACTGAACTGTGTGGCCCCAAAATTCGTATGTTGAAGCCCTCGCCTCCAATGTGACAATATTCGCAGCACTTCTCTCTCCTCTCAGTCTCTTTCTCTCCCTCTCCTCTCCCCCCCCCCCCCCCACTCCCCCCGCCACGTGAAGACACAGGCTTCCTGCAAGCCAGGCAGAGAGGTCTCACCAGAACTCAACCATGCTGGTGTCCTGATCTCAGATTTCCAGCTTCCAGACTGTAAGGAAACAAATTTCTGTTGTTTAAGCACCCAGTATTTTGTTATGGGAGTCCAAGCAGACGCAGACATATGTTGAAGTCCCAACGTCCAGTACCTCAGAGCATGACTATATTGGAGAAAGAGCCTTTAAGGAGGTAATGAAGGGAAATGAAGTCATTAGGGTGAGCCCTAATCCAATATGAGTGGTGTCTTTATAAGAAGAGGAGATTAGGAGAGAGAGAGGGAAGACCATGTAAGGACACAGGGAAGAGAAGGCAACCATGTACAAGCCAAGGAGACAGGCCTCAAAAGAAGCCAACCCTGCCAACGCCTTGACCTTGGACTTCTAGCCTCCAGAGTTATGAGAAAATAAATTTCTGTGGCTTAAGCCACCCAGTCTGTGGCACTTTGTTACTGAAGTCCTAGGAAAACTAATACTCTTGGGGGAGCCATTGTGGTATATTCCACACGTGCCAGCATCACAGTCCATAAAGTCACTCGAAACAGTAATTACTTCAGAGATATGGCGTACCAAAATGGTGGGTATGATAAAGAAAATGTGAAGGAGCAGGAACAAGACAGACACCTTAATGAAGTGGTGATAAGGCCTGAGACTTGGTGACCAGGGCAAGGGAGTGAGCGCACTGAGAGGGACCCACGTGAGGTCAGGGCGTGGGGGAGGGGTCGCACGCAGGAGCACCCCTTCTCCACTCATGGAAGAAGAATGGTAAGGCAGGGGGACATGAGGGAATGAAGCACAGGAGCCGGCTGAGAGCAGTAGATGGGGGTCCAGTCATCAGAGGGATGAACTCAGAAGCTGCTCTAGTTTTGTGACTCTGCCGTCTGTCTACCCCGCTCCCCTCAGGAAGGTTCTAGCTTCTCTGAGCAGTAAGGGAGTAAATAGTTCATCTGCCCTCTAACAAGCAGACACGGCCCTATTATTAATGAAGTGAGAACAAAGTAATTATCTGGATAATTCAGACAACCATCCCCATTTTCAACTAAAATGTTCAGGTAAAAGAAGGTGTAAGAGTCAAGAGGAATAGATTGATTTGAATTAATTGACTCAATTTACCTTTTTATATTGGACTTGTCCAAAGTAATTTACAAAGATGACCTTTAGCTGTGCTCATGGGTCAGCCAGTGATAGAGAGTGTTATCAGCAGTGTTGCCTCAAGGGACTCCAGTCCCAAGACCTGGTCTGGAAGCAGAGGACTTACATATCATTTCATACTGAGTCATTCTCAGAGGTATTTTCTGGGTATGAAGCAGTGTCTCACATTCTAGAGCGTGAATCCAGTAGGATGAGCCATGCAAAGGCAGAACAAGTATGGAAAAAGAACTGAGGTATCTGAGCCAGCTTCTTATGTACCTACTTGGGGAAAATGCACGAAGGCATATGGAAGGGGAAACTGCAATCAACAGCATTTACATGAAGATCTCATCCGAAGAGCAGTGACCACCGGTGTTCCAGCATACCTGTGCATCCCCCCAAGCACACTGCATCAGAAACCTGAATGTTATCAAAGGCCTACCTTAGGAAATGCCACTCAGCCCCATCTCCTTCTTTAGTCGTGAGTGCTAGGATATTTTCTTTCTTTCTTTTTTTTTTAAAGATTTTATTTATTCATTTGAGACACAGAGATACACAGAGAGAGAGAGAGAGAGAGCATGAGCAGGGGGAGAGGAAGAGGGAGAGGGAGAAGCAGGCTCCCTGCTAAGCCAGGAGCCCAATGTGGGGCTCGATTCCAGGACCCTGGGATCATGACCCGAGCAGAAGGCAGACGCTTAACCATCTGAGCCACCCAGGCGCCCCAGTGCTAGGATATTTTCATGTTGCTTCCCTGAGTGTCCTCGTTGGGAGCCAGCAGGATCTAAAAACCCCATACCTTAACTCCTTAACAAATGCCATAAAGAGTTCAGGATTGCCCCATCTTCTCATTGGACTCAAGATGACAGAGTACAAACTACTTGGGATATGAAGTCAGAGCACCTGAGTTCGAGTTTTAGCTCAGCTAGTTATAAACCAGGCAATCTGGAGAGTCATTTAACGCCATTTCCTCAATCCCAAAGGATTTGAGGATCCTCAAATACCTCACCTGTGATATATAACATAAAACACACAGGGTTATTAGAAGAATTAAAAGAAATAATGAATACCAAAGCCCTTAACAAACCTCAAAGCAATGGGGAATTGCGCTTCTTCCTAGTAAGACACTAGCTTACTTCCTCAGATAGAAGGCAACGTGTGTATGAATAGAGTCACTGAGATACGACCTTATGCTGCTTACTTGATCCTCTGACACATTCGTAACTGGCCCTTGTAGGTATTTGTGCTTAAACACAATGCAGACAGTAGAATCTGGTGAGTGATATAGAATTTATATTCTGGCTTCCTTATTTGTAAGATTGGTGGTTAAAGTATCCACTTTGCAGATTTTTTTCTTTTGAATATTAAATGAGACCACTTATGAGTTAACTATCACAAGGATTGGTACATTTTTGGTGCTTGATAAATATTAGGGTTTTAGGGGCACCGGGGTGGCTCAGTCAGTTAAGCGTCTGCCTTTGGCTTAGGTCATGATCCTGGAGTCCCGGCATAGAGCCCCATGTCGGGCTCCCTGCTCAGCAGGGGGCCTGCTTCTCTCTCTGCCCCTCTTCCCTGCTTGTGTTCTCTCTCGCTCGCTCTCTCGCAAACAAATGAAATCTTTAAAATATATATATTAGGGTTTTAAATTATTTATAATGATATGACTATTGTTCTGTTGCCACTAGGGGGCAGAGAGATGGGCATTCTCCCTTCTCAGGGTCTGGCATACTGTTATCATTGGTCTGTTGGCTTAGTTTGTATATTCCCCATTCTAACTCCCTACCCCCACTCTCAATTCCTGTTCTTCTCCTCCTCACCCCCAAAGTACCATTCTAAGGTTTTTGACGTCAGTTCATTTATTTTATTTATTTTTTACTAGTTTTGTATGTTTCCTTGTTAAACATGTTGAATTGTTTTGGGTGCAAAAAACAACAACAACAAAAACTTCATTTCTCTAATTCTCTAGCCTCTGGATCCTTTCTGGAGAAAAAGGAAGAATGGTTCTCACAGCATTATGGCATTTTGGACTATACCAGGAGCTTTGGAATTCAGCTCGAGAGACCAAAAACATCTTTTTTGCTTTCTGAAAAGGTAAGGGCTCAGGGCCTGTCCCCTCAGGGATTGTGACTCTCAGTCCCAGGTGACTGGTCACTGCTTGGAAAGCACCAGGGAGGAGCAGCACCCTGATAAGGGACTGATCCTTCTCCTTGAGCAATATGACTGATGTCAACCTCGTGGGGAACAGGTCACGCCCTATTAGCAGGAGGGAGGAGAGGTTACTCAGGGCCATGTACGGGCTTATAAAACTTAGACATTTCTAAAAATAAGGCTCAAAAGGAATCTTCCATACACAATAATAGCTCTAAATGGATCATAGACACAAATACAAAATCTAAAGCTATAAACCTTTTAAGAGAAAATATAAAAGTTAATTTTCTTGACCTAGTTTTAAACATTTTTTTAGGTATGACGCCAAAAGACAAGCAACAAAAGAAAAAATAAATTAGACTTCAGCAGAATTTAAAACTTTTGTACTTCAAAAACACCATCAAAAAAGTGAAAAGAATCCGCAGAATGAGAGAAAATATTAGCAAATCCTATATCTGATAAGAGATTCATATCCAGAATATATAAAGAACCCATGCAACTTAATAACAAAAAGTCAAAACAACTCAATTAAAAAGTTCAAACCGTGAGAGACTCTGGCCTCCGGGAAACAAACTGAGGGCTACAGAGGGGAAGTGGGTCGGGGGGGGATGGAGTAACCAGGTGATGGGTATTAAGGAGGACACGCGATGTGATGAGCACTGGGTGTTACACGCAACTAATGCATTGTTGAACACTACATCAAAAACTAATGATGTTCTATATATTGGCTAACTAAACATAATAAATAAAAAAAAGAATTATTTAAAAAATACTTTAAAAAAAAAGTTCAAAATCCAAAGGATTTGAATAGACATTCCTCTAAAGGACATTTCTCAAATTGCCCATAAGAACATGAAAAAAGGCCCAACATCATTAGCTGTCATGGAAATACCAGTTGAAACCACAATGAGATACCCCTTCACACCCAATAGGATGACTATTATCAAAGAGATAGATAAAAAGAAGTGTTGCCAAAGATGCAGAGAAGTTGGAACATCCATACACCAGTGATGGGAATGTAAAATGGTGCAGCCACTTTGGAAAAGTCTGAAGTCTGGCTGTTCCCCAAATGATTAAACATAGAGTTACCATATGACCCAGCAATTCCACTCTTACCCAAGGGAGATTAAAAAAAAAAAAGATGTCATGCAAAACTGATACACAAATGTTCATAACAGCATTATTCATAATGGCCACTAAGTGGAAACAGCACATGTCCATCAACTGATGAATAGATAAATTAACCACGGTATATCCACACAATAGAATATTATTCGGCAATAAAAAGGAATGAAATGCTACAACATGGATGACCCTTGGAAACCTTATGTCAAGTGAGAAGACACCAGTCACAAAAGACCACACATTGTATGATCCCATTTATATGAAACGTCCAGAACAGGCAAAGCTATAGGGACAGGAAATAGATCTGTGACTGCCCAGGGCTGGGGGAACGCAGAATTTAGGGGGTGTTGGTTAACTGGTGCAGAATTTCTTTTTCAAGTGATAAAAATGCCTAAAAATGTATTGTGGTAAAGGTTGTCCAATTCTGTGAATATAGTAAAAATGATTGAGCTGTACACTTTAAATGAGTGTGTATTAACAAAGCTGTTAAAGAAGTCTCTTCCGAGGGCAGATCTCCGAACACTGAAGGTGGTCAATATTTTTCAAAGTAACATTATTTAAGGCTGAGTGCCACCATTAAAAAAAAAAAAAGAAAGAAAGACAAGGGACCCCAGATACATGTTTCTACCCACTTTCTGTTTCGGAGACCAAGAAATCAAAGTAACCTGGGTTGTGGGGCTGGCCTAACCCCACCCCCTGTGCTAATAGAGAGGAAGGAGATAAGGTGAAACCATCAGGCAATCTGGTAATTACTTGGTTTTGACTTCAGAATATCGGTAAGACCTGTCAGAGAAACTTCCACTCCCAGACTGGCACCTTTCTCAGCTTTCCCTGAAGTGGCTGGTCTGTGACCTGGACAGGGGGCAGAAACAGAAGAGACATGATGGGCTCCCTGGGGACCTCAGTCGGTTAAACATCTGACTCTTGATTTCAGCTCAGGTCATGATCTCAGGGTCGTGAGTCTGCTTCTCCCTCTCCCTTTGCTCCCCCCCCCCACTTTCTCTCTCTCGCTTGCTCACTCTTTCTAAAATAAATAAATGAAATCTTTAGAAGAAAAAAGAGAGAGACCTTAGATATGGCCACAAACATTGCCATCCATGCACAGGACCATCTGTCCATCTGTAGATGAACAGGCTAGAAAGCTCTGTTTTTAGGGACTCTCAATTCCTATGCTGACTGGAGCATTATCTAATTTCACAAAATTGCACCAGTTAGGCAGTGTGCTAATGGGTGACCAGGAATTCTCAGACTGATGAGACACCTATATTGGGAGACAAATAGGATTCAATGTCCTTAATGGCCTTTTGAGACCCTGAGTCTCTATATACTTAGTTATGTAGCAATATGTATTCTGAATATGAATCCACAAAAAATTAAGTTTTTCACTTTTAATGAGCAGTAGCTTACAAGGAAACACCTCGATATCATGGAGTCATCTTCATAAAACAGTCTCCAAGCAATTTTATGTAGTCAACATAGATTTAGTGCAATTAGAGTAGAATGAATAATCTAGATTATAATCTAGGAGACCCAAGTTCTTGCCCTGCCTCTGCCCTTGTCTTGGACACTACAACCACAACCACAGGCTGTCTAGGCCTCAGTTTCTCTATGTATCTAGAGTCAGTCTCTTAAGATCTCTGCATCTAACCCTCTATAAATCCCTGCTCTTCCATCCCCCCTTTATAGCTCTGCACATGGAAGAACTCAGCCCTATTCTCATGGCCTTCTACACAACCTAGGGTGTCAGTGGCATATGCACTATATTTAATACCAGATATATACTGTGCAGTTCATACAGTAACTCTCGGTTAAATCAACGACTGAATTAGCCAGAAAGCTCAGTCCTTGCCTGGGTCACAACAAACTACTCCCTCCCAATCCCCCAGCCCCCTTTCTCCCCAGCCTTCTCCATGGACTCAGCTGGCTGGCTGGGTTATGGACTCTCGAGCACGTCATAGTCTCAGCTTCCTGCTACCTTTTATTTCAGCGATGTCACCCGGTACCGTTACCCAAATCCACCCCAACGTCCAAGACGCAGCTCAAGTCAGGACCTCTGAAACCCACGCTGGACCAGTGCAGTCTGCGCAGACCCCACAGTGGGCACTTTATACACACTGGCTATCAGCTGTGATGTGTTCTCATGCCCTTCTCTTCATCTGTAAGCTCTCAAGCACAGAGTGCTTACAACCTCTCTAAATACTTGAGAATCAATTGACCTGTGGGAATGGAGAGGCTTGTTAGCAAGCCAGCCATCTGTTTACCATCAGCACTGGTCTCAGCCTTTTGAGGGTAGTATATTCCAGTCCTTAGTCCTATGAGAACATAAAGAAAACTTATGGGGGAAAAAAAAGTCAGTAAAGAGCAGCTGACAAAAGTCAGCAAAAAGCCTTTCAAAGAAAAACTCAGGTGTATCTAAGAAGGTTTATCTGAAGTCAAGGCAAAGACAAAGACACAAGGAAGAACTCGCTGAGCGTTCCCCAGTACCCCCAGGAAGGCGTGCCCTCTCCTTATCTGGAAATCCCGTCTAAGATGAGTGGAAGGTTCTATTTCCTAGATGCAAGAATGAAAGTCCTTATGGAGGTAGGCGGCCTCCCAGGAAGAAAACCCTTCCTTCTCAATGATTCTGAATCCTCAGCCCCAGCCCCTAACCACCATGAGGTTGGAGCCCAGCGTGACTTATAAATTGTTTTTTTAAGTTGCAAAGTCTTCATAGAATCAAATTAGTTGGAGCTGTGGTGGGTATTAGAGGTCCCCTAGTCCTGTCCACTTATTACACAGGTGAGGGACGGACACTCAGAGTTTTGGAGACTGTCCCATGACCATGCTTCATAGCAGCAACTCTCTCTCATACAAATTCAAACGCGCCACACATTTTAAATTAAGGGGAGAGGGGTGGGAGGATGGGGTAACTGGGGGATGAGCATTAAGGAGGGCACGTGACGTAATGAGCACTGGGTGTTACATGCAACGGATGAATAACGAACCCTACCTCTGAAACTAACAATACGCTGTATGTTAATTAACTGAATTTAAATATGATAAAAAATTTTTAAAAGATACAGACACATGTAGAGGGCACCCAGGAGTAAAAATGAAGTACGTGTATAAAGAATTACCTGTCTCACAAGTACCATCTCCCATTATAATCATGGGAAGTATACTCTTGCTACTTACTATCTGCCCAGCCTAACAGGAGGTATTGGTGAGCAAGAGGGACAAGGGATACAAAGGTGAAAACCAGGCACAATCCCTGCCCTCCTCACTTATCTCTCTGGCTGGCAAGGTAATATGTAAACACATGAAAAATTAAATCATATTACCAGAGAAAATATAAATTCAGGGCAATAGTAGAAGATTTGTATGAAGGCTCTTCATGGTCGATTGTTCTAAAACGAAACTGAGAAGAGACCAGGGTCAGAAGTCTTGAGGTCCAGCTGGGCTGGACCCAGAGAAAGGTTCCTTAAAGTAGGTGGGGCCACAGCTTGCCCTGGAAGGTAAATGGATGACTTGTGCATAATCCAAGAAGTGGTACTTCCCACGCATAGAACCTCACTGCACGTAGAACAGTGCTGACTTCTGAGGTCCCTCCCCTTGTAAGAACTGCTGTTCCACATTCTGACCTTATCTCTTGGATAGCAGAATGAGGGAGTAAGAAAATTTCTCTTTTGCTTCCTCACAGGAGTTTAATTATCCAACAATAATGCCTTCATTTGGTTGACAATGGTCCTACCCACTATCTTCCACCTATACCATCCACCTAAACGCATGCCCCATTTTTTGACATTTTCTGACATTTCTCATTTGTGTATGTGTGTGTGCATGGTGTGTGTGTGTATGTGTGTGTGCATGGTGTGTGTGTGCAATGTGTGTGCAGGCACACATGTACCGACCACACTGGGCCTGCATGGTTCCATCTACAATTCTTGAGGTTTCCTTTCCAGCTTCTGGGCATCATTTGCAATTACAATGCAGTCATAGGCAGAAAAGAGATAGGCTAATTAGTCATTGTCAGTACTGGTCCCTATTCGCCAGATGAGTTTTTTGAACAGCATAGCTGGGAATAATTTGTATCAGATGGTATTTCCTTGTTTTATGTCACTGAGAAGATTTATTTGGCATCATGGTCACTGTACATAAATATCCTGGAATCAATGGGGTATAAATGAATGGCACAGATTCATCCATTAGTATGCAGCAAATTATGTATGGAACATCTATATCAGTATGTGAACTGCACTGAATTCAAAATATCAGGCTTCTGAGGGGCCTTTAATAACTTCCATAGTTCCCTGAACTTGGCCAGGACCTTTCTGGTCACCTGCAGATAAACACAATGCAGAATTTCGCTTCTGGAGACTGCAACTGGAATATTCAACATTATCTAATTCCTTGAAATTCTACTGGTCAGGTGGCTTTCTAATGGGGACCCAGAGCTCTGCGTTTACAACAGACTCGTGGTTCACCTAGACTTTGCATCTAGGAGCTGGTGAATCGCAGCCACTGGCTGGGATTATTCTTCCCGACACCAGAATGCATCTCTGCTAGAGTCACTAGTCCACCTGCTGTAGGAAGGCCCCCATTTGCCTCAGAAAGGGCAGTGATTTCAAACACTCAGAAATGCAAGGAATCATCAAGGGACAAATGGATACTCTGGACTCCGGGAACCAAACTGAGGGTTACAGAAGGGAGGGGCTGGGGGGATATGGTAACTGGGTGATGGGTATTAAGGAGGGCACGTGATGTGATTAGAACTGGGTGTTATATACAACTAACAAATCGTTGAACACTACATCAAAAACTAATGATGTACTACATGTTGGCTAACTGAACATAATAAAAAAAAAGAGAGACAAACAGACAGCTATGCATAGCCCTCCTGGATGCTTCTGCTTTTCCTCAGCCCTGATTTCCTATTTGTGTTCTATTAATCTTTGCTTCTGTATACAGCAGGGTTAACTAGTTCAATAGGTATGTTACAAAGATACTTCCGCTCTGATACACACATAATAAGTAAGTTATTTCTCTTTCTTTTTTTTTTCTTTTTTGGCCAGATATCATGCTATCAGTGCAATTATTTACATAATTGTTTCATTTAATTCTCACAAAAGTAGCTAGGAGGAAGGTAGATATTTTTAATCCTGTTTTAGGGATGACTACACAGAGGCTTAGGAGGGTAGAGTGACTCACTCAAGGTTACAAACTTCCCAAGAAAGCCAGAACTCAATCTCTGGTCTTCCTCAGTCTAATACTCACAGTGGTTTCCTTTACATCGGCTGACCTCTCTGGGCCAGTATGTTTTCCGTTGAATGAGTAGCTTATATCATACGATTTCCTGAATCTTAATTCTGTTGATGTCTCTATGGAAACTAGTTAATATCCTTTGAAACTTAGAACTTGTTGAGAGGCGGGAACTGAGGACTGTTTTACTCAAAGGAAAGGGATGAGGGGTGATACCTGTGGTCACAAATAATGCTATGTTTTCAAACAGCTGTTGACAAAAGGTCCAAGTGGATTTGTAATTTAAGAAAAGTCTATGTATTAATCCTCACAGTATTGCTGTGAGCGCACTCAGGTCAACTCAATGACTCAACATTTGCTCTGTGGTGCTTGTGTCTGGGCCCTGTCAGTGAATGGAGCCCAGCACAGGGTGACTCTCCAGAGGAAATAAGGGAAACAGAGAAGCTGACCCGCATGTTTCCAAGTCTTGGGCTTTCTCCTTTAGGGATGGTGACAGCTCAGAAGCATCCAAACATCCCACAAGTTTTCCCTACATCCAAGTTATCAGATTCATTTTTGATTCCCCAATCACAAAAATTATGTTCTCTGTTGACACGGACAATGGTACAGAGACACTTCATTCATCATCTCTGTTTGGTTCTTCCTACCTAAATTTTTCACCATTCTCTTTAAAGTGAATATGGGTTTCCCAAAATACGAACAGCAGCTCCTCCTACGGAAAGTCAGTCATAAAATCGTTTTAATAAAATGCTCAGAGAAATGGGGTTTGGAGGAGGATACTTTTCTCAGACTTTCCACAGTTCAGTGGCTCAGGTACAGCTAGCCTAGTAACAACATTATTAATACAGTGTGGATGCCAAGCAGCTGATCACAGCAGGGAGTTCAGCTGCCCAAGGAGTTCCTGGCTAAAGACGACCATACATGAATGAGGAGAAATGTGGAAATGAGTGCCAGGAACAAGGCAAACGTTGTAGTGTGCGTCTCCACTGAGAGCACGGAAGGAACCCTTCTGGAACCATCCTTCTTCACCACCAGAAGACTGAAACACTTCACAGGTAGTTTATTCCATCTGGATACAGAAGCACCGACTTGTGACAAGTAAGCGCACTGGCCCGTGCAACAGGCAATTGTGTATCTGGTAGTCCCCTGTCCCTGCGTCATAGCTCTGGGCTCCTTGCCCCCACCCCTGCCCTGCACTCCTCCAGCCCTTACACCGCACCCACTTTAATGCTCCTGACAGCCTAGCTTCAGGGCCCACCAGCTGTTTCCTGTCTATGCATCTGTGTCACCCAGCAGACTGGAGGTGCCTTGTGGACAGGCCAGTGTCGGATGTCGGTCCACCCCATCTATCACACTCGAGGTCGGCCGCTGGGTCAGTAAAGTCCGTGCAGCTGAAATATCGATGCTGTGCGGGATACCCTACAGCTGGGAGAGGAGTGTACCTTTGTCAGATGACTCCTGTGGGGAGAAGGGAAGGATTTGTGGAGGAGGCTCTGGGCTGTGTCCATCCACTGCTGGGCTTCTCACTGGCCTCCCCATCCCTGGAGGAAACCCAGGAGCTGGTGCATGCAGGGAAAAGCCTCCTCTCCCTAATTTCCCAAGAAGATGGGGAGGGGCACCTCACTGGGGTTTCTTGAAGATTTGGACACTTGGACTCCTGCTGGGACTGGGACTCGGTCCCTCAGGACACCCAGGCCTCCTTCCTCTTTCCCTCTGCTCCCTCCTGGTGGGCTGAATCCCAGACAGGTGGCCCATAGACACAGGTACTGATCAAGATGAGGGGACCCTGCCACCCCAAAGTCCACTAAAACGGAACAGAACAGAAAATGTCTCAACCAAGAGACTGTTAAGGACTGGTTCTGGAAATGGCTACAAAGTCAGAGCAGGGAGGAGGGGTGGGGTTTGTCCAGGCGCCTGGTCATCTCCTGAAGGCACCGCTGGGTCAGGGCAGGTACCAAGCCCCCCTCCCTCCACCCCCCACTCCAGGACCCCATTCTATACAGGCCTGAGGAGAGGCCCACCGAGGCCCTGGCTGGGTCTGGTCTCAGCCCCCTCGCCAGCCCCGCCTCGAGCTCGGAGGCTACAGGAGCGAGGTGTGCAAAAGCAAACAGGCCCGGCTGCCCTTTGGACCTTTTGCAATTCGCCGGGCTTGCTCTCTAAGCCCGGGCGCTGCGGCCGGGGCGGGCGGCCTGGTATAAATAGGGCGCAGACACGGGCCGCGCATTCCCTCCTCAACGGTGCCGGGCGGCCGCCTGCGAGTGCCAGTCCCTGAGGAGCCAGCCAGGCAGCCCGTCGGCCAGGAGACACGAGGCGCAGCGAGGGAGCCGCCCGCGCCGTCGGCATGGGCCCTCCGAGGCCCGCGCTCCTGCTGCTGCTGCTGCTGCTGCTGGGGGCCGCCGGCGCCTGGGCGCGTGAGTGGGGCGGGCCGGCCTGCGGGCCGCGGGGTCCCGGGCCGGGGGGGGGGGGGGGGGGGGGGGGGGGGGGGAACCCGGGCCAGCGGTGGCTGGTCCCGCCGCACAACACGGGAGGGGGGGGCAGCACAGGCTGGGGAGGGGGTTCTCCAGAACCTGCTTCTCCTCTGAAAGCGCAAGCGGTACCGCTGCCGGGGAGACCCTGGGCCCCATGGGAAGACGGGAGAAAGCAAACGCTGTCTCTCTCCTTTTCTTACAGAAGATGAGGTGCTGGAGAATGTCAGCCCCAGCTGCCCAAGTAAGGCGTTTCCCCACTGGGCGGGGAAGGGCGCCCCCAACCCCTAGCCCCTAGCCCCTCCTTCTGCACCTCAGCTCACTAAGATGCTGGGACGCTATGATGGATGTGCTCTGCTCTGAGCCCCAAGAAGCCAGTTCCTTGAGACTGTGCCCACCTCCAAGGGCTCTCAGTTCCTTCTACCTGTATTTCTATTCTGTCTCAAGGGCTTGGCCTGGGGGGGAGGGACTGTCACTCTGTCGGCCCACGGACACATTAAAGAGACATCCCATTGTTTATCAGTGGCTAATCATTGATTCGAAGCACATGAGGGTGAGGAAATGCTGACTTTAACCTTTGTGGAGAAATCCAGACGCCCCCACCCCCGACTCCTTCATATTTACCTGACCTCCAGGGGTCAAAAGAGCTGACCTCGCGGTGGTACCCCGTGTACGCCTCAGAGCGGGAGGCTGGCCTCTGATGGGGCAGCAGTGCCATCTTGTGGCCATCTGGCATCGCTGCACCTGTGCTCTTTTTCTCACATTGTTCGGCAAATTCCTCTCAAGCACGATGGAAAACGCCAGAATTCCTTCTTGGGTTTTTCTTAAGACAGTCAGACAGCCATAATACTTAATGAACTTTGCCTCGGGGATTTGGGAGAACCAAAAAAAGAGCCACGGGATTGTGTTATTTTCAAGCTGAAAAGGCATCAGAGGTATTTGCTTTATGATGCCAGCTCTTAATTTGCCAGTCTCTCCTATAGACCTTCTGAGCCCCATTGTTTCACACTCCCCTCCTTGCACCTCAGATGATACATTCAAAAAATACTGGCAAACGTAAACATTATCCTCAACAAAACATAGCGGG
Organism: Callorhinus ursinus; assembly: GCF_003265705.2. Classification (NCBI taxonomy): domain Eukaryota; kingdom Metazoa; phylum Chordata; class Mammalia; order Carnivora; family Otariidae; genus Callorhinus; species Callorhinus ursinus. Next base: position 16,919,088 of record NW_027397072.1, on the reverse strand, counting down.
GAAGTTAAATGTGTAAAGGGAAATTATAATGCAAAGTCAATTAAAAATAATTTGAGTTTCATTACCATTTTTGTGTGTGTGTGATCTTTGCCACTACCTCTCGCTTTCCAGAATAGACTACCCTTGGGGGAGTTATGTCCTATGTAGCTGACCTATTTCTCCCTATTTTAGAGGGTGCATCTCGATTCAAGCACCTCAGGAAGTATGTATACAGCTATGAGGCTGAGAGTTCCACTGGGATCTCTGAGACCCCTGATTCAAGGAGTGCCACCAGGATCAACTGCAAGGTATGGAGGGGACAGGAAGAGCCACTGGAGGGACCCAGGGCTCCCATCCTTGCAGACCCAGCTCCTGCCAGGACTGCCGTAATCACAAAGTGAGGGACTGTCCCTGGGTTTGAAAGTCAGCCACTCTGCTGAGTTTCCTGCCGCAAAAAAAAAAAAAAAAAAAAAAAATTGCCAACCGGATTTATTATTCCATTAGCTTCCAAGGTGTAACTGGAATACATGATCTAGAATATCAGCATTGCAGGACGGTAGATTTAACATGATGAAAGAGGCCCAGTGGGTAAGCCAAGGCAGGTGGGCATCTCAGGAAAGCTTTCTGGAGTGCAGTTTTTATACTCTGAGCCAAACAGAATATTTGCTTAAGACAAACAGGGGGAAAAAAAGAAAAATTTAAATATGTAGTTTGTTTTCCAAACTTTATCGCCGAAATGACTGTATTCATGTCAATGTTCATATGGAACAGATCTAAGGGCCGCTATTAGGGGCCATGTGGGAAAGAGAAGTCAAGCTGGAAAACTGACTTCTTTCTAGGGCCCCGTAGTCTGTGTTGTCAAATAAGGTAGCCGTTGGCCACACGTGGCTGTTTAAATTGAGTAAAACTTCTTAGTCATACCAGACACGTTTCAAGTGCCCATGGCCAGCAGATCTCTATCAGACACAGTAGATGTAGAACATTTCAATCACTGCAGAAAGTTCTTGAACAGTGCTAGATGACTGTTAGGGACCTCTGCAAACTCCAACAATACATAAAGCTCTGAATAGGCCCCAAGAGATACAAACAGTTGGGTTGCTTGGCTTTTTGGGGTGACATTAAGGAAACATTTGCTGTTGAAACCAACAATGGCCTTCTTCCTGCCCTGTTGTCCTTCTTCTAGCTCTTAGACTGCATTCCCTCTAGACAGTGGGTCCCCAACAGTATTTCCCTTGGTGTCCTGATGAGAGAGTAAGCCCTGGGCTGTGAAGGGTCTCATGTTCTTGATGGAGAGTCTTCATGTACTGCTTGCTACTCTCTTCTCAGGTTGAGCTGGAGGTCCCCCAACTCTGCAGCTTCATCCTCAGGACAAGCCAGTGTACCCTGAAGGAGGGGTATGGCTTCAACCCCAAGGGCAGGCCCTCAGTGCATAAGACCAAGAACTCTGAGGAGTTTGCTGCTGCCATGTCCAAGTAAGGCGTGGGCCTATCTGAACTTCTGAGCTCTGGGATTCACTGGATGTGCTCTGGATGTGTTGTACATACGTGTCCGTGTGCACGTGTGTGTCTCTGTGTGTGTATCCAGGGAGGGATGGAATGCATGCGTTTATATGAGGCATGTGTGTGAGGATAAGTATTTTATTCTGTATTCACCATGGATCAGGGAATTGCTAAGTTGTCACAAAAGTCAAAAAGAAGGAAGAATTATTTACCCTTCCCTAGTGAAGTGCCCCTCATTATCATTTAAATGTGCTTCTAAAAATGTCCATGCTTTAAAACTCCTTGAGACAATAAAGGTGAGATGGTTTATTTAAACAAGTGAATTCTTGTTTAAAGAATTAAACAAGACCGGTAGCCCATGGTCTTCAGGGAGGGTCCAGCAGGACTTGGTGTGGTGCAGGGTCTGTTCCATGGGGGCGGCAAGGCCCAACCTCAGGGAGTGCAGGGAATGCCAAGTCATCCTCCCCCAGGGCCGGCGTTCTGCCTGCATAGTGACCAGGCCATCCTGGTGTTTGCAGCTGGCCTGTCTTCTGACTGATCCGTGTCTGTATTGCACCTGTTGTAAGTATTTTGAACATCGCCCCTGCCTCAAGTCCAAATCACAGTTAGTAGTGTCCTAAGTGTGTGCAAATACAGGCAGCAATAGGTTTGTTGATCCGGGAGCATCAGAAACTCCCGGCCCGTCTTTCGATTTGTTAAACATTAGACATGAAAGCCAGTCCTTTCTCTGCAGTCAGCCTTGATGCTTCTGTCTCTCGCCGAAATTTTATCCGAGACCTAAATGTGTATGAGGGACAAGGATGCAGTGACAGGAGGGACTGGTAGTTACTTTTTGGGCTTTACCTTTCTCCAAACAAAAGGGACTCCTGCTCTTGACGACCACAGGCTTTCCAAGCCTACATTGCAGTGTCTAGAACTTTCTGCGAGGATGTAGATCTGTAGGAGATGTGCCTGGTCTCCTTTTCCTCCTTCTGACTTAACTAGAGCAGGTACAGCCCTGAATTTCCAAAAGGAAGTCCCCAAAGGGAAGTTCCTAAGACCATAGTTGATATGGGCTTTAGACATGGTCTCAAACCATATTAAAGAGCGACTACCCAACAAATGTATGAAAAGAAGTTCAAATTCACTAGTAGTCAGGAAGTGTAATTAATGTAACAACAATATACTTATCACATTATGCCCATAAGATTACAAAAATGTAAAACCGCCAAGCACCTGTTGCTGGTGACCTCTGAGGCAAAGGGTACCTATAGCATTGCTGATGGAAATGAGAGCCAATAGTCAATATCATAATCAAAAACTTACTGCCTTTGACACAGCAATTTCAAAATGCTGGGACTCTAGCCCATGAAAAGAAAAGCAGTAATGTATGAAGATAATATGCATAAGGGTGTTTGTTCCAGTGCTGTTCATGTGGGGGGGAAAAAATCCAGAAAGAAAGTGAATCCCATCAAATAGGGAATAGGAATCCCATCAAATGGGGACACACTGAATCAATTACATATAACCATAAAATGAGAAAGCTCTATAGCTTTAAAAAAAAAATCTGTTAGCGTTATACCAAATGAGGCAAAGGATTTCTGTGGAGTATAATTGAGAAAAGCAAGATAGAAAAAAATGTGGAAAATACAATGTCATCTGTGTAAAACAAGCAATGAAAAAATCTTTATGTGCAAATGTTTCCACCCCCACACCTCTAGATGGGATTGCCTGAGTGTGGGGATAGAAATGGAAAACCCAGTGGGTTGTTCTGTGAGAAGCATGAGAGCAGAGACTGGTGTGGGTAGAAAACAGCATGGGGACGCGTGAGACAAGCAAAACAAGTAAAGTACAAGAATGCCAAAAACATACACATATTTGTATATTTTTTTGGAAAATGTACATTTATAAGGAAAAGATAAAAAAAAAAAAAAACCATGAGTAGAAGGGAGAATGCAAAGCTACCTGGCTTACGTCCAACAGGCTCTCAGCGGAGAAAGAACATTTCTGTGACCTCACTCTCTCTGGAATAGGTACGAGCTCAGGCTGGCCATCCCTGAAGGGAAGCAAGTTTTGCTTTACCCAGAGAAAGAAGAGCCTAAACATATCCTGAACATCAAGAGGGGCATCATTTCTGCCCTCCTGGTTCCCCTGGAGACGGAAGCGGATAAACAAGAGTTGTTTCTGGTGAGAACTCAGAAGGTTGATAACAGTGGCCCTTTGAACTCATCTTCACATATTTGAGGCGGGCCCCACTGTGTATATAAAGTGGATTGTTGATTTAGCTACATGGCTAGCTACACACAAGAGGCCCTGTACTGGTATGAAGCACCCGTACCCAAGGCTCTCCCTGTCCCCTGGGCTCACGGATGGCTCCTCCTGAGCAGGTGGAGCAGGTTAGCCTAATTTTAAAGCAGTATATGTGGAGTCCTGACCACCCTACTCTTTTGTTTGCTTTTTTGTGTCCCCACGAGGTATAACACAGTAAAGTTGGTGTGTATTTTAAGCACAGAAAATAATTGAATCTGTTGCCAGCCTCTCTCAAGAATTTCAAGTTTCGATCTGAGAGAGAATTCAACTTATTTGAGTCCCGTGAACATTTTTGAGCCCTTACTGTGTTCTAGGTTCGATACTACACTACCCTTGGAGAAGACAGAGACATGTCCTGCCCAGAACTTTCCTCGGGGAGTTCTCGGGATCTGGGGAGAGAACCAAGACACACTGAACACAGGGCAGACTGGAATACATGCCGTAAATGAGCAATAGAGAAAATCTTCTGAGAGCACAGAATACAAAGTCAGAGTCGCCTGGGTCCTAGGAGGGTCCAGAACCATCCTTCACTGGCCTTCTCACTTCACCTCTGGCCAGCCAGCAATGCCCACCCTGTGCCTAGGAAGAAGAAAGTCCCTTCCCAATCCAAGCTGCTCCTGCCTTTTCTCCCAGGCTCCTTTCCCAGCCCCTCTAAAGCACCCACGGCTGTTTTCCCACGTTGAACATACCTGTTCTATCTCCTACTCCCATAGGATACTGTGTATGGAAACTGTTCCAGTGACTTAACTGTTAAAACAAGGAAGGCAAATGTGGCAACAGGAATAGCCATTGAAAGGAACCTGGAGAAGTGTGATCACTTCAAGCCCATTAGCACAGGAGTCAGCCCACTTGCTTTGATCAAAGACATGGTAAGTTTCACATCCACATTGCTCCTTGCACCGAGCACTGTCCTCTTGGTTATTAAAATTCTGGAATGTTAGAGCTGGTAGAGATTTTAGAGAAGAATCAACCCAGCCTCATCTTCATCTAGACTATAGCAGGAAACTGAAGACCGGACCAGGAAAGGACTGCCCAAGGCCACATGGCCTGTTATTAATTGAGCCAAGACTAGAATCAGGTTCCGGATTCCCCAGTCCACAGCTCTGTCCTTCTTGCTGTCCTTCTGTCACTGGCAGCAAACCTTCCACCATCCCTGGAGAATAATGACTGTCTATCCCTGAAAAGGTTCTAGGGCTTAATGGAAGGCAGCAAAGCCATCTATTGCTGTTTCCTGTAAGAGGGCTGGATGTCCCCAGCTCCAGGCATCCAACCTCTGAGGAAGGCCCAAGACCTGTGTTCCGCTCTCCTCTCCCTCACTCCTATGAAGTGACATTACCAAGAGCAATTCCAATGTCCTGTGTCCTTTCATCCTATGTACAACCATGATCGATGCCTGGCCTCTCTGCCTCCTGCCTAGGCCAGCCCCTTGGTATTAGCCTTCTCTCCTGCACCTCAACAGGGGTCATGTGGCACCATATTACCAGAGCTTGCCCAATGCCTTGTAATCTTCTGGTACATGAATCACAGCTTATCTCAATAAACAGGAAGGACTTGAGCAATCACTGCCATGCTTGGCAATGTTCCTGGTCATTGTCCTTGAGGCTGAAAATATGACGTCTGACGGCCACAAGGGTCATAATCAGAAGAGGCCAAGGCACTGGCTTATGTCTCTTTTCTGAGCACTTGCTGTGTGCTTAGCCCCACTCTGGGCAGCACTGAGGGCCAGAGGCAGTGGCAGATGAACCATGGACCTTCCTTTGTACCTACAGTCTAATCCAGGAACAAGGTTCCTACACATGCCAGTAAAGGACAATAAATGGCATACTTGATAAAGTTATAAACTGAGCAGTGCAGACAAGCAATCCTAGGCCTGACCAGGGAGGAAAAGCACTACTCATGTAGTTCATTTGGCAAAGCTGGTTGGTAGATCTGATTAGACAGAATGGTGGGTGAGCATCCATCAATCTAGCCTCAAAGATTTATGGAGGATGTGGACCATGAACCTGAAAGATACAAAGAACATGAGAATGGAAGAGAGACATAAGGACAGGCTTCTAGGCAAAGAAAACTTAAGAAGCAGTGTGAAGTGTTAATGTGTGGTGGGCGGGTATATGTACGATACCGGGCTGTATACACTTTGTGCAAGATGAGAGATCCAGTGGGGTGGAACAAGAAGAGTCTACAGCTTGACTCAGCTTTGGGTATCCTGAGTTATTGCATCCCTTTCTTTAAATGTCAAGTACCAAGTTACCTTCTTTAACTGAGTTTATCTAGTGGTGCAGAACTCCCATCTCCCATCTTCCTTGAAGGTAAATGCCCATGGCAGAAGAATCAGGTTCAAGCCCTAGGAACTGATCAAAATATTTTTTTTCCAATCTCATTTACAGTTCCGCCCCTTGTCAGCTCTGATTAGCAGTAATCAGTCCTGCCTGTACACTCTGGACCCAAAGAAGAAGCATGTGTCAGAAGCCATCTGCAAGGAGCAACACCTGTTCCTGCCTTTCTCCTCCAAGTAGGTCACCTTCTGCACCCTGATTCATCATTTATGGAGTTGATGTGAGATGAATGCTTCTCAATGCCCTGTTCTAGGCAAGGCTGTGCCTGGAGGAGGCTATGAGGAGGTACAAAGCAGAGTCCATCCCTGTCTCCATTTCAAGCTAACAGACAATTTAGCAGGAAAATCTTAGGAATACAAAACAATTTGAGACCAACCAAAGATATCTGAGACCCCGACTTTAAGGGTTATGGATCAGGAAACCCAGGGATCCTTGCAGGCTGCCATGGTTAAAAAGGCTTTATGGAAGATTTGGGATTGGTACCAGAGACTTGTATACCCAATCCATTTTGAAACCTGATCCATCAACTAGTGTTTACTGATTAATTGCTCTATTCTTGGCATTGTGCTGAGGGAGCTAACACAGGAATTTCAAGGCACGATGTTAGTCCCTACCCTCTGGACACTCCAGATTGGTGAAAGGTATAAGGTACAGATGTCCCTCTGTGCAAGGACAGCTAGCATGACCGGGAAGAGGTGGAGGCTATTCATTGGCAGGGAAGGAAGTCAAGGAGGCTGGATTTAATGGTTTGAAAGGTAGGCAGGATTTGGGTAGAAGTAGAGAGGAAAACATTCAACATGAAAAGAATAGTACGCTCTAGGGAACTGGCCATCCATGACATGATGTGCCTCCTTCGTTACCAGGAATAAGTATGGGATGATGACACAAGTTACACAGACTTTGAAACTTGAAGACACGCCTAAGATCAACAGCCGCTTCTTTAATGAAGGTAAGATTTTATATGCACATAGTTGCCAGGGCTGGGAAATCTGCCCAAGACACACCATGTACCATGGCTAAGAAATGTCTGCTGATTGATGAGTCAAGTGGGCTTTGACATTCTGGCTATGGGCTGCTCCAGTGAGAAAGCACGTCCCTTTCAAAATGTCAAGTGCCAGTAGGATAAAGGAAAAGGAGAAGTATCCCCAAACTACCTGGGTTTTTGTAAATAGGAAATTGGCCTCCTAAGTCTACCTTTGGTAGATCTGACAACCTTATACACCCTATAATAGGCCTGGGACCTGGATGAGTTGGGGCAAGTGGGAGAGGGCCTTTGGGATCAGGAATCATTCTTTAGAGCAGGATAAAAACTTAATGATCTCTAGTCCAACCCTAACCCTGTATTTGTCTTATATTTAAATCTGCCGTGGGGCGCCTGGGTGGCTCAGTCATTAAGCATCTGCCTTCGGCTCAGGTCATGATCCCAGGGTCCTGGGATCGAGCCCCGCATCAGGCTCCCTGCTCAGCCAGGAGCCTGCTTCTCCCTCTCTCGCTCTCCCTGCTTGTATTCCCTCTCTAGCTGTCTTTCTCTCTCTCTGTGTGTCAAATAAATAAATAAATAAAATCTTTTAAAAAAAGACATTTATAAAAAAAAATCTGCCGTATGCATTCCCTCATTGTTCTCAGCAACCTATGATGTCAGGTGGTAGCCGTGTGTGCTTTTATACCCATTCTACAGAGGGGGGAAATGATACTTAGAGAGGCTTGTGATGTATCCAGGGTCTCTGAATATTGGAAGTAGTGCAAGGTCAGACCTTGGGTCTAATTTAAGTCAGAACTCTTTCCATTGTACCACATTTCCCCCATTATTCCCCCACATTTCCCACATTAACCCCCGTCCTGTTCAGGGTGATGGAGGAGACACAGAAGCATCTTCCCCCCCCCATAAGCTGCTTATAGATCCCATTGGAAAAAATGACAGGTGAGCATCGATGGGTCTTGCCTCAGCCACAGCGTGTCAGTGGCAGCACTACCTCTAGTTCCTTCTAGCAAAGAGGTTATCTGATATCAAATTCAGACAAACCTGGATTCAATTTCAGCTCTGCCTCTTGCACTCAGAGAGGTCTTAGGCAAGGTGAGTTGCTCATCTCTAGGTCTCAGTTCCCCTGTCTTTAAATTGAGGAATAATAGCAAGCCCATAAGGATACTGTGATGAGTCAGTAAAAACATTGAAGTCAAACACCTAGCACAGAGCCAGATACATAACAGGCATTGAGTATAGGATAGTTTTCTTTTCTTTTTGCTGATACCTCCTAATTTCCAGTTTTCGGTAGACCAGGAGGTGGTTGAAATGTGGAGGTAAGCAAGAATCCCTTTGACACTTTCACCCTTCCAGGTGCCGAGGAGGTGGGTCTTGCCTTTGAGAGCACCAAATCCACATTACCTCCAAAGCAGGCTGAGGCCATTGTGAAGACTATCCAGGAGCTGCAAACATTGCATGTCTCTGAAAAGAATGCCCAGAGAGCTAACCTCTTCAACAAACTGGTTACTGAGCTGAGAAGTCTCAACGATGAGGCATTCACATCCCTCTTGCCAAAGCTGACTGAGGTGTCCAGGTATTTCTTGAATGGTTGCAGCTATATCTTTTGTATGACCTATGATAAGTGGCTGAACTTTCAAACCATGGCCAAGCAGAAAATCTCAGAGGCCACTGAAATATCAATCCAGTTATTCCACTAGTCAATCAGTTAATGTTTGCTGGATAGAGAAATATCAACTAACGTGCTTAGAGTTCCATGGGCCACACATACACACACACACACACACACACACACACACACACACACACACACATACACACACATCCGCGCACACACACACGCTCCATTCAGGGCAGATATGTATTTGTGTGTCAAAAGGGAAGAGAAATATTTCTCACATTTTGATGGGTATCTTCTAATTCCTCATTCTATTATGAGTACCCTGGAAAATTTTAAAGAAAAAGAAGTCTGTGTCCTCTGGAAGCCTGGGCTAGTGGAGAGAGAACTAGGCAAACAAAGAGATACTGTGATTTCTCTATACTTCAAGGCATTGGCTCTAAGTGCTGGGAAGGTCGGAGGAGGGACTAAGGACCAAAATTAGGCCATGCCAATGTTTTCCTGGCACAGTCTATGTTCTGAAGGAAGGACAGTGATAACAGTCCTCTTTTGGTGATTAATCTGGGGTCCTTCTTCAGACTTTCCTCCATGGTGCTTCTCCAGTGGACAGTGCTTGTAAGGAAGGCTCCCTGGGATCTGAGTTGGATTTTGGAAGATGGTTGGATTTGGAGAGTGAATAGAAAAGAAATCAGGGCACTCCTGTCAGAGGGAGCATCATGGGCCAAGGATATTGGAGCTGCCTGAAGGCGATCTATGTAACCTTCTCTGCTCTTTCCTTCTTAGCCCCATCACCTTACAAGCCTTGATTCAGTGTGGACAGCCCCAGTGTTACACTCACATCCTCCAGTGGCTGAGAAGTGAGAAGGCCAACCCCCTCCTGATAGATGCTGTGACTTACCTGGTGGCCCTGATGCCAGAGCCCTCAGCCGAGAGGCTGCAGGAAATCTTCAGCACAGCAAAGGAGCAGCAGAGCTGGGCCACCTTATACGCTCTGAGTCACGTGGTCAACAAGTGAGTTTCGCACTGGTTCTCCTCCTTGGAGCTGAGGAAGACCCCACATCCCTGTACTAAGATTATACCCCACCCTCCACTTTCAGACTCTTGCATACTCTTGTTTTCTCCACTAGCCATTTTGAGAGCAAAGACTTGCAATAAGAAATCTTCCCACACAAGCTTGTATTTTAAAGTAAACTTAGCTATGCTTGCTAAGTCCTAACTCTTACTCTGTAGCTATCATAAGGCAAACCCTGTGGTGACCCAGGACCTGCTGGATATTGCTGATTACCTGTTGGAACAGATTCGCGATGACTGCACTGGGAACAAAGATCACACCTACTTGATTCTGAGGGTACTTTCAGTCTTTTGTATGATATGCATTATTTCAGAAGCATTTTCCTGGACACCCCCTAGTTTTCCTTCTGCACCTGATTTGCCCTTGTTTCTTTTCAATGCAGGTCATTGGAAATATTGGAAGAACCATGGAGACAGTAACCCCAAGATTTACGTCTTCAATCCTGAAATGTATCAAAAGTACAGAGCCATCCCTGATGATTCAGAAGGCCGCCATCCAGGCACTGAGGAAAATGGAAATTAAAGATGAGGTGAAGTTCACAGAGGAAGTCTGAATGTAAAAACTTTATTCAGATTAACAAGGACTTGGAATGAGATTCTAAATTTCATCATTCTACTGCTTTCTAATTGCCAATTTTAACAAGCCTATTGACTGCCTAGCAGTATGTGGAGAAGAAAGAAATATTAGACCGTGCTACCACTCTAGCCTCGAATATGAGATTTTAGCTACATGCTGTCCCCCTACCAGATCAACCGTCACTCTCATCTTAGGAAAACATGACTGATTTCCCCCATTTTCCCAAACTGGGATAGTCAACCTGGCCCTGTCTTGGGTGCAAATGACTCCAGAACTTTGGAAAATGCCTTATTTATTCACCCCAAATTCTCACTATCCCTTCCCACCTTCATTCCCGCATTAAAATAATTTATGTTAAAACAAGTTTATTTTCACTTATAGTAGCAGATCTTCCTCAAGTCACAACTTGAGTATGTTAATGCAGTTGAATGTAACATGCATTTAATAGTCTTCTGAGACCCTTCCTTGAGCTGGTTGTTCTGAGAGACACTAGTGAGAAGATACCATACCAGCATTTGAAAAATTATCAGAAAGAAATTTGACTTGCATGTAGTAAACCACCAGTAGACCACACCAGTGTTTGCCAGGCATGTTCTATGTTCTGACCAAATGACAGTGGTAACAGTCTCCTTTTTTGGCTACAGGTCCGGGAAGTTCTTCTTCAGGTTTTCCTCAATGATACCTCTTCAGGGGATAAGCGACTGGCTGCCTATCTCATGCTGATGAGGGACCCTTCCCAGTCAGATATTAACGAAATCATCCAGCTTCTTCCATGGGAACAGAATGAGCAAGTAAAGAACTTTGTGGCTTCCCACATCGCCAACATCTTAAACTCAGAAGAACTGTATATCAAAAAGTAAGTAAGAGTAATTTTCCCCCATCTGCCACAAAGGGCAAAGAGTAATCCACCACCCCACCCAACCCCCGCCCATTCCTAAAGGCCATTGCCTGCCCTTTATGGGGTGTTCTTTCTTCTGGGCAACCTGCACACAAAAATGCAGCAGAAGCAGACCTGAGCCAAGCTCTTGGGCAAATGAAGTCCAGATAGTTTGGTAGCGTTCAGCAATCCATATTTCCTTGGGGTGAGAGAGACAATGGACTCTTAACATGATGTGTAAGCTAAAACTATGCTCCTTCTTTCCATCTAGCTTGAAAAAGTTAGTGGAAGAAGCTCTGAAAGGATCTCAACTCCCAACCATCATGGACTTCTCAAAATTTTCCCGGAACTATCAGTTTTCCAAATCTGTTTCCCTTCCATCGTTTGACCCTGTTTCAGTCAAAATCGAGGGAAATCTTATATTTGATCCAAATAATTACCTTCCTAAAGAAAGCATGCTGAAAACAACCCTCACTGTCTTTGGATTTGCTCCAGCAGACCTCTTTGAGGTATGTGTGAGACTAAGAAGAGGCTCCCGTCCTCTCTCCTGTTCTGTACAACACCATAAATAGAAAGTCAAGGGAGTCATGAGCCAGCCTGGGGAGGAGCTATAATCAGGCAGCTCGTTCCTACCATCAGTTTGAGGGCTTCTTCTTTCCCTCCTCCCTTGCCCTCCTGCCTTCTAGCTAAAGGTCACCTGAAGCATGACTCTGTAGTATTAAGGGAAATGTAGATGTCTCAGGGAAGCCCTTAGAACCAAATCCAACAAAACACATGGGCTATGCAATCAGACTGATCTGGTTCAAACCCCAAATTCATTACCAATCTGAATCTCTCGTTTAATTGTTTATCCTCTCTGACCTTAGTGTCTTCTGGAAAAGGACAAGTAATAAGTTCTGCCTTTCAAGATTCCAGTAAGATTTAAATAAAACAACTCCTGTGGTGGCTGAGCTCAGCTCTTACCCCATAGTATTCATTAAATACTTGTTTAATTAAATGGACATGAGGAGAGGAATTGGAGGCTGACATGCAACAAAGCAAACTGACGGCATTTTCTTGCCTGATTTTCTTTCTCAGATTGGTTTGGAAGGGAAAGGTTTTGAGCCAACATTGGAAGCTCTTTTTGGAAAGCAAGGATTTTTCCCAGACAGTGTCAACAAGGCTTTGTACTGGGTTGATGACCAAGCTCCTGATCATGTCTCCAAGATCTTGGTGGACCACTTCGGCTACACCAAAGATGATAAACGTGAGCAGGTATGTTTCTATTAAGAAAAGCTTTGGATCTCAGTGCAAAAATATTTTTCTCCAAGCCTAGAAGTCATCAAGGAGCTATCTAGCTGAAATGATAATTATGTCTATTATTTACCAGTCCTGTGGGGGTAAAGACTAGGGTCCTCTGCAGTTATAAGCCTCCTGGAGATTCAGTGTGCCCAGGAGCCAGACTTATTAGAGGCATTCTCCCATACTGATTAACAGTGTAGACTCTGGGGCATGGGTTTGAATTCTGACCTTACTGTCTTCAAAATGTGCACACCTGGGAAAGCTGCTTGATACTCTGCTTCTACATCCCCAGAGTGCTGATAGTCCATAACTCACTGGGTTATTTAGAGACTAAATGAAATAAAGTATGTAAAATGCTAATCAGAGTACATGACTGGTACTGATTGTTCAATAGCAGACATTATTTTAATTTTTGAGTTCATATTTTCATTGTTAACTGCTTTCTTTGGCTCTTAGTCATATAGTGGGAGCAAAATCTACTTTGAAGCTAGCATAAGCCCCCACTTAAGGAGTGGAAAATAGATTATATAATCTGGACTTCTTGTTCTTTAATTTTTTGCTACTCCAAGTGTGATTCAGTCATTGGCTCACATGAGAGTTTGTTAGAAATGCAGATTCTGAGGCCCCACTGGGATCTACTGCATCAGAATCTGCATCTTAATGACATTCCCTAGGTGACCTGTATGTACATTTCAGTTTGAAAAGCAGGGCAATAATTTACTCCTAGATGCTCACAGATGGCCCCACCTCCACCTTCTAATTTACTCACCTCCACCTGAGGCTGAGGGTCTTTGCTCTGGGTCTGTCAATCACTCTTTTCTTTCACATGTTTAAGCATCAGTCTATGGAGTTCTTCTAATCTCTAAAAAGAACTTGTCTAGGATAGGGTGTTTTTCAAGCTTTTGGCCAATTTATATAGCAGCTACATTTTCTCAAGAAACCCCTAGTATTCATCCCTCGTCAAAGGAGAAAGGGATAATCAGGAGAGACGTGAGGGACAGACAATCTTCTGCTCTTGGTGAGCCTAGGAATCCTGGCATCCCGGAGAACAAAGGTCCCTCTTACTATGCCTACATTCAAGTTAAGAACAGCATGGAAGCACCCACTATCCCTGATAAGACCTCAGTTTCTCTTTTCATCTCAATTTGGAGGAGCTATCTATCTTTCTGTAAAAGGCAGGAGTGATTTCAGTGGCTTCCCTATATCCCCACCTGTGTACTTACATTTAGCGCATCATGGCTGCAGCATATGGGCCCCACATCAGGAATCTAAAGGTGTTTGACGATGCTGACATCTCATTAGACATTTTGTCGTTAAAATCCCAGGACATGGTCCATGGAATTATGCTCAATGTTGAGAAGCTGATCAAAGATTTAAAATCCAGAGAATTCCCAGAAGCCAGAGCCTACCTCCGCATCCTGGGAGAGGAGCTTGGCCTTGTCAGGCTCCATGACCTCCAGCTCCTGGGAAGGCTGCTGCTGAATGGTGTTCACACTCTTCCTGGTATCCCCCAGATGGTAAGTGGGCCAGGCACCATCACGGGCAATGAGATTAGCCCATGCCCTTTTTAGATCCCCCAGACTCCTTAAGATCCTGTCCCACAAACCAGAGAAAGTACTTGTACTTCCTTCAAAGAAGCAGGTTTGCCTTGAATTTCAGAGAGGAAGATTCTTGGGTTGCAAAGAATTGGTAACATTTAGAAATTAGGCCTTTGGTAATATTAGGTGTATCTTTCAAGGGCATCCATTTGTTCATCTGGAAAACAATATTAAGTGTATCTCCCATTATCTATGCTACAAGTTCCCTATGTCTATGCTACAATGATTATGAAAGGATGCATTTGACAAACTGTAATCCACTATCTAAATATGAGCTATAGTTTCCATCATTATTAATTTATTAATAAGGGAGAAAATATCCAAATATTATTCCCCGGTATTTGATAAATAATAATGTTGGCTTTAAGAAACCAGATTCCAAGTTATTTTCTAAAAATGTTATTTAAAAAAAAACAATGCATACTAATATGTCCATCAACTCAATATCTCTTTAGCTTAAAAAAGTGGTTTTGGGGTGCCGGGGTGGCTCAGTCACTTAAGCGGCTGACTCTGGGTTTCAGCCCGGGTCATGATCTCAGGGTCCTAGGATCAGGCCCTGAGTCAGGCTCTGCACTCAGCAGTGAGTCTGCTTGTCCCTCTACCTCTGCTCTAAATAAATAAATCAATCTTTTAAAAAAGTGGTTTTATCATAATAGATTATACTTAAGTAAACCCTCATTTCCATTTAGACTCCAAATAACCAGAATTAATCTATGCCATCCAAGGCTACTTAAAGCTCATAAAGCTCTGAGGCACAGCAGTATTCTTAAGTGACTGAACCACTAGATCAAAATGACATGGTATCTGTCTAGGGCAATTTCTTATATCCCAATCTGTTGAAAGCAATAATCATGCATTTTATCAAATAGCTAATCAAAATATACTAGTCTGTTTCTTTCTGGATAAAGAAGAACAGTTATTGTCTGATATGTGGGAGGTTGCATTTCACAAATCCCACTTCGATGAGGCTTACTTGTAGTTACTGTCCCCTGTTGGATCTACAGATTGGAGAGGCCATCAGGAAAGGCTCAATGAATGACTTGTTTCTTCACTACATCTTCATGGACAACGCCTTTGAACTCCCCACTGGACTTGGGCTACAACTGCAAGTCTCCTCCTCTGGAGTCATCACTCCTGGAATCAAGGCCGGAATGAAGCTTGCAATAGCCAATGTAAGACCCTCTTCACTTTTTCATTCCTTAGGTTCGTCTCCTCCACGATTGGTTTCTTGTACGATTTTAAAATGTGTGTAGTTCAAGATGAAGTATATCATCATTGTCATTGCCTTATTCATTTTTATGAAAAACTTTAGGATTCCACTAGGAGGCTCCACCTTGCTAGCTCTGAGCAGTAAGGAGACAGCTATTCTCAATAAATGAGGATTCCTGTCCTCTTTTCATCCTGTTATGTTAACTTTAAGCAGTTAACTCGGGCACTTCCTAGTGCTGGGTATCAGTGTAATCTGGCTCTGGGGAACTGAGAACATGGCTTTTCTTCCTCCAAAGAAATCACAATAATGTTTCCTGAGGTGTGAGTGATCAGAGATGTTTGCCCAGGCATGGGGAAGCGCAGCTGATCTGCCTGCACAGGGACTGAGATATTTAATGAAGCTGAACAGGTCATTTTCTGACTTACAGTTGCAGACAGAGCTGGTGACAAAGCCCTCTGTGTCCGTGGAGTTTGTGACAAACATGGGCATCATCATCCCAGACTTTTCAAGGACTGGGATCCAAATGAACACCAATTTCTTCCATGAGACAGGCCTGGAGATGAAAGTTGCCTTGAAAACTAAGCAGCTGAAGTTCATCATTCCTTCTCCAACGAGACCAGTCAAGCTGCTCAGTGGCAGGTAATTCCATCTGCCAGATCTGACTACCAGTGTGAGAGGGAGAGTTGAAACTGGATCCGTAGGACTTGACTGCCTGAGATAATTCAGGACCCTATGAGCCTGGGGGTGTGGGGGGAGAGAAGGTAGTGAATTACCTACTTTTAACCTAGCTTAGACTCACCAAACAATTACAATTTCCTCGACTGTCCAGGTTTTACCAAATTGACATTTAGGACTTACTGATTAGTCACTTGTTATTAGGTTATGTTTGTTTGTTTGTTTGTTTGTTTGTTTGTTTGTTTTGAGAATGAAGAAACACGAACTCTAGAGAAATCATCCTTGGGAAATGAACATATTTTCCACAGGAAAAATACCAGAGGACATACTAATCTGTGGTAGCTAGCTCAGTGGATAGAGCATAAAGGTCCTAATCTCAAGATTATGGGATGCAGCATATATGGAGAGCTCCATTTTCAATGATATCCTTAAACACTGATTTATCTTAGTTTCTATATCTTGGACACACTAATTTGTTGATTCAAAAAGAGTATAAATAGTATTTAAGTGCCTAATATATATGAAGCACGTGGAATGAGATACACCTGACCTTCTAGCGCTTAGTTCACAGGAAGGACGTACAATGAAGCAAGCCATTAAGTATCAAGTGCAGGCGGAGAGGAAACACTGGAGGACATGAAGTTCTGTAAGATGTAGCCTGTGGCACTCGGGGAAAGTTTTCTGAAGAAAGTGATGCTTGAGCTGATACCTGAAGGCTGTCAGAGTTATGCAGACCAAGGAGAAAGGAATGAGTGTTCCCAGGCTAAGAGAAGAGAATGGCTTGAAGGAAAAAGAATAGTTCAGGAGCTGCAAGAAAGTCAAAACTCAGTGTGGTGAAGTGCACAGGGGTCATGGAGGGAGGTGACAGAGGCTGGCCTTCTGAACCATCTGAAGGATGTTGTACTCTTCTGAAAGGCAGAGGAGTTTAAGGTGGGAGCATAAATAAAGCAAGCCCGGTGTTGTAGAGGACATGCTCTGACTCCAGAGTGGGACATGGATGGACAAGGAGCGTGACTGGAGACAGGGTGACTGGTTGGAGTCTGTCACACCCACCTGTGGGTGAGAGATGCTCGCAGCCTGGAACAGGTGAGGGCCAGGGAGGGTGCGGGGAGGAGCGAGCCTACTCCAGAAATTCTTAGGAGGTGGAAACAAGAGCACTTGGTGATTGACCAGATACGAGGGGAGGAAGAAGAAGAAGAGCAGTGGGGGTGTCTCTCACTGAAACAGGGAAAGTGGCTGGTTTGGAGGAAGCTGACAAACTCGGTTTGGGATATACCACCTTTGAAGTCCTGTGAGACCACCCGTTCGAAGAGCTGGCAGCAGGACCAATGGGTCTGAGCTCAGTAAACAGGCTGGAGCGACAACTACGGGTTTGGGCGTCATCTGCAGATAGAGGTGGTTGAAGTCAAGCAGCAGTTGGTGTAGGGTAAGACGTGATAGACTAGGACAGAAATGGGGGAAATGTGAATGTGTGAGGCGGAGGAGGAGAAGCAGCAAAGAGTGAGGAGGAGTGGTCAGAGAGGCGGACGAAGAGCCCTGGCTGTAAAGGCTCACAGAAGCCCAGGAGAGGCCACCAGGGTGGATTGCCCCATGGGTAGCTAAACCTGGCACTTAGGGTTCCAGCCCACCAGCAAAGCTAGCATTTAGGGCACCCCTAAAACGACGGAAATAATATAGAGAAAAGAACGTGATATTTTAAAAAAAAAAATCCTTGGATGAAATCAGGACATTGTTGAACTTTGTTGCACTTAACTAATTTTTTTAAGTACATACTTGGGAGGAGGACTCTAAAATCCTTTCAGAGGTTAGGGACTCTAAAGTCTTAATCTGGCCATAAGTGAGCAGTTCTCCCTAATGCTTCTGGGAGATCAAGGAAGATTAGGCCTAAGAAGGTCCTTTGGAGTTAGGAGCAAGAAGGTGATTGGAGATGCTGATGGCGGCAGTCCCAGAAGCACGATGGAATGGCATCAGATCACAGTTCATGAGAAGCTTGTTGAAAGAGTGGAGACCATGAGGCCGACAAGTTTCTTGATTGTGAGGGAGACAAGAGGGGCAAGCAGGGAAAGAAAAGGGTGTGTGTGTGTGTGAGTGCACGCATGCACGTGTGCACACATGCAATGGGAGAGGTGTGCAATGGAGAGGTATGCACGATGGGAGAGGCGTGCGATGGGGGAGGCGTGCAATGGGAGGGGTGTGTGACGGGGGAGGCGTGCAATGGGAGGGGTGTGCAGTGGGAGAGGCGTGCAGAGGGAGAGGTGTGCAAAGGGAAAGGCTTGCGATGGGGAGGTGTGTGTTGGGAGAGGTGTGAGATGGGGGAGGTGTGTGATGGGGGAGGCATGCAAAGGGAGAGGCTTGCAAGGGGAGAGGTGACTTGGACTTATTCAATGTGGGAAAGAAGTGGAAAGAAGCCAGTAAAGTCAGAGTTATCCCTAGGCTTCCCTTCATGGGAGGGAAGGGGCACACCAGAGTTCAGGGCCCAGTGATTCTTATTTAACATCTGAATCTCTGTTTCCTCTGTAAAACAAGGAGCCTCCTAATGCCTGCTGTTGTGGGGTTCACAGCGAACAAAAGTAAACAACTCAGTGCAATGTCTGAAACAGAAGAGTCACAGTGTTTGTTCACCTTGTTGATGTTTGTACTGTTCACGGTTTCTGAGTAAATCAGATAATCTGAGGTGGGTGTGGACAGAAGGGAGACAGAGAGCAGGTTAAGGGGGCAAATGTTGACACTGCGACATGCGACTACCAGTGATGTTCAAGTCAACTGGTAACTTGAAGGTAACTCAGGTTTTTTCTTTCTTCACCAGTAACACATTGCATTTCCTCTCCACCACCAAGACCGAAGTGGCTCCACCTATCAACGAGAACAGGCAGTCCTGGTCGGCTTGCAAGCCTCTCTTTACTGGCCTGGACTACTGTACGTCGGGCGCTTACTCCACCACCGTCTCCCCAGAATCTGCCTCCTACTATCCGCTGACCAGGGACACCAGGTCAGAGTTGCTTAGTGTCCCACCCGCATCTGCTCACCTTCTACATTATGGCCGCTTGGCAGGGCAAAGGGAAATCTGCTGTGTGTTCTAAGAGGCCTGTGCCACCAGCCTTCGGCGTTTGCACCATCCTTTGATTATTTAAAATTACCTCTGTCCAGTGCACCTGAAGATTCTTAACATTCCTACCTAAACTTTGAGTAGGACTGAGTTTCTCCATAGGTGAGGCGGCGGGGCGGGAAGGGGTGGGTGCGGCAGTGTGGCTGGAAGGTAAATCATGACTCCTAAAGGAGGTCTTAGCTCAAAAAATAAACAACCAAGGTGATTCTAGCACACTCCCTCCAGGGAACTAAAGCCATTGCCCATGAGAAATATTCCTTTGAAAGTATCTCTTTATAGATGGTGTCCCTCTTTTCTCCCGTATGCATTAAAGGTGGAATCACAGCACAGATTCCAATTTGCTCCTAATTCAGTGTCCAGGTTTCTGAGCCTCCAGACACATTAGCTGGACTTTTCCTGGAGCCCCCTGATGTTTTTGAAGCATCGGCCATGCTTGGGGGCTCTTTGTCCACAACTCTCTCCGCTTCCACTGTTTGTTCTCAGCTTTGCTGATACAATCAGCCAACTCCCGCCCAGTTTGTCCAAACACCCTGGGGTCTCCCCTGGCCTTGGGCTCTTGGAGGGACTGAAAGGGATCAGAAAGGTCCTCCTTAGTTAGGGACAAGAGACGATATTAAAATAAGGACTGTATTTTGGTTGCCATGGAGGCTGAGTTGTTTTGGGGGCGGTTAACATCATCACTGAAAGCTCTAACATTGTGCACCACATTACACTGTGATATCTTTAGATTTGAACTGGAACTGAAGCCCACAGGAGAAGTAGACCAGTATTCTGCCAGTATAACCCACGAACTGCAGAGAGAGGCTGGAGACCCGGTGGACATACTAACCTTTGTAACTCAGACAGAAGGCAAGTATCTAGAAAGGGCTCCTCCATCTCTGCCTCAGTCTCAGGTCCAGGACTCACAAGGAGGACTGATTAATTTAACGTATTTAACAAATTTATTGAATGCCTGAAAGGTGTCAGGCCACTTCTAAGAACTGAGGCTAGAACAATAAACAGTGGTGATAAACTCTGCCCACATACTGTTTACAGCCAACAGCCAAACAAGTAAATATTCAGAATGCCAAATTGGTGCTGCGGAGAAAAATAGAGCATAAAGGAGAAAGGGTGGAGGAAGACAGTGCCATTTGACATGATAAGGGAAAATGTCACTGGTAAAAGAACATTAAAAAGAGACTTGAAGGAGATAAGGGCAAAAGCCATATAGGAAGAGTGTTACAGGCTGAGGGGCTCGTAGGTACAAAGGCCCTGAGGCAGGTATATGGCTGCCAGGTTGGAAGAAAAGGAAGGAAGCTGGTATGACTGAAGAGGAGAGATCAGGGAGGAATATGGTAGAAGATGAGGTCACAGAGGTAGGGGAAGTAGGGGAAGGATGGGCTTGTAGGCCGTGGCAAAGACATTGGCTTTTACTGTGAGTGAACTAGGAAGTCACTGGAGAGTTTCCATGATCTGAGCTGAAGACTTTAGGGGGACAGGGACAAAGAAACTAGTATATGGGCTATTACAGTGATCCAGACCAAAGATATGGGCGCTTTGGATTAGAGCAGTGGCAAAAGAGATCTAAGAAGTAGTTGGATTCTGGACATATTTTGAAGTTTAGGCTTCTTGGGATTTGCTGATAAGGTGGGTATTGAATGTAAGAGAGAAAATGGAATCAGGATGGCTCTAAGTTTTTTGGCCTGAGCAACTGAAGAGTGGAGTTGCCATTTACCCAGTTACAAAATGCTGGTGGAGAAGCAGGTTTTAGGGGATGGGGCAAACTTAGACATTCACTTTGGAAGATCTTTTAATGTAGGAATAGTATGTCACAAAATTAAATGAAAAAAAAACAAAACCCACAGGAAAGGGGGTGCATGCTGAAAAGAAAGGTTACATAACAACTTTCCAAAGGTGTAAAATGGGCACACCTGTGGATTGGAGAAAGCCTAGGAATCTCGTGACAAAGGAAAGAGAAGTCTGGAAGAGGGGAAGCCAGGGCTGGGGTGGCTAGGAACCAGGAAGGGTATCCCAGGTAGAGAGTCACATAGAGATGTCATGTCTGCCTGGCACAGAAGGACCTCGAGACTTTGTTGTTCCCTGAATACGCCAAGTGTTTCCCATGTCAGATCTTTGCATTCCAGGTCCCAGTGCCTGGAATGCTCTCCCCCCAGAACATGGCATGGCTCAGACCCTCTCTTCATTCCGGTCTCTGCCCACACACTGCCTTATCAGAGAGAACTCTGACCACCACGCAGGAAATAGCACCTCTCTATCCCTCTCTTTATTGTCTTCTTCAGTTTTACTTTTCTTCATGAAATCCAGTATCATCTGACATGAGTAATGTGCCTGTTTATTGTCTGTACACTCCCCCACTAGAATGTAAGCTCCACGAGGGCAAGGACTCCCCAGTGCCAAGAGCAGTGCCAAACACGCGACAGGCAATCAATAAATATTTGCAGAGTGAACAAATGTGTAAGTTAGAAATTTAAGGTAAAATCCTAACCTGTGTCCTCATTTGAGCACATTGAATGCTGAGGATTTCTCTGCCTTTTCCTCTGCTTCCTTCCTAAACATAGCTTCTGTTCCTTGATTCTCTTGTACACGCCTTTTTAGGTACGAAGCACACTGAGGCTACTATCATGTTCAAATATAACCACCAGAGTAGGACTTTGTCCAGTGAAATCCAAATTCCAGATTTGGACGTTGACGTTGGGACAATCCTCAGAGTTAGTGATGAATCTACTATGGAAAAAAAGTCTTACAAGCTCACCTTGGACGTTCAGAACAAGAAAATCACTGAGGTCACTCTCACTGGCCACATAAGGTATGGAAGCCTTGGGGTGATCTGACCTGAACTGCAGGCCCAAAACTGACCAAACCAAGGTGCCTGGGTGGCTCGGTCAGTTAAGCATCTGCCTTTGGCTCAGATCATGATCTCAGGGTCCTGGGACCGAGCCTCACATCTGGCTCCCTGCTCAGCGGGGAGGCCTGCTTCTCCCTCTACCTCTGCCCGCCGCTCCCCCTGCTTATGCTCTCTCTCTCTCTCAAATAAATAAATAAGTCTTTTTTAAAAATTGGGGGAGAACAAAGCTGAGCAAACCAGGGGCATCCCCAGTCTATGGTCCAAGAGGCAGATAGAGCCCTCAATATTCTGACCCTCTGCACATGTCCAGTTGGATCTTCCTACCATTCTCTGGACACTTAATGTTCATCAGGTACTGTGCTGGGCGCTCTAAAGGAATTATCTCAGTTCTCATAATAAACTGCAACATAGATACGAGTTTCCCTATTTTGTAGATAAGAAAATCGTAGCTCAGAGGGGTTAAATAACTTGGCCAAAGCAGTAGAGCTAGTAAATGGTACAGCGGGATTCAAACAGTTTTTGAAAATCATTTGTTTCTCCCATATCACCCTGGAAAGTCCTGAATTTGTGCCAAAGTCGGCTTCAGAAGTTAATGAGCTCATTTTCAGAACTGTTCATGTATCTCATTTTTGTCGCCACCAATGACACTTCTGTTTAATCCTACGTATCTCCTTGGAATGGATAGTCATTGAGGTCAAATGACTTTCTTCTCAATAGCTATGACGGAAGGGAAGAAGGCAAAATCAAAGGTGTTATTTCCATACCCCGTTTGCAAGCAGAAGTCAGAAGTGAAATCCTCACCCAGAGGTTTCCCACAAAACTACTCCTCCTAATGGACTCATCCGCTACAGCTTATGGCTCAACAGTTTCCAAGAAGCTAGTATGGCTTTATGGTATGTACCTCCTCTCCCCATGAGTGCTTCCAAAAGCACTCTGGACATGAGTGTATTGTTGAGAGCCATGGGTTAAGGGCTGACCTGGTACTATGGATGACTATTTCACGTGTGCACTTTCAGATGAAGAGAAGATTGAATTTGAATGGAACACAGGCACCAACGTGGATACCAAAAAAGCGGCTTCTAATTTCCCTGTGGACTTCTCTGATTATCCTAAAAGCTTGCATATGTATGCCAATAGTCTCTTGGATCACAGAGTTCCTCAAACAGACATGACTTTCCGACACATGGGTTCCAAATTAATAGTTGTAAGTATAAATCAGTCAGTCAATAAATACATGGTTATAAGGACTAATTACATACTCAACCCTGAGTTAGGTGAAGGAGAGTATCCAAAGATGGATAAGGTATGCTTCCGACCTCAGGGAATTCCTGGGGAGCAAATAAACATTCATGCATGATTAGTTACCCAGTTACACAAGGCCCTATGTGATAAATACCTAATAAATACTACTAAGCAGAAAAGTTTACTGTGCCTATAATATCAAAGGAAGCTTCAAGACCCTGGCTAGGAGTTTGACTATGTTATGTATTCTTTTTATAAAACACAGGAAGAAATCAATGACTAGCACCCAAAATTCATAATTTTCTGTGATTTCTTTTTAACTTTCAGTGCATCATTCTACTTAATGATTGATCTGTCAAATATAGATTATCACCTGATGTTAATTGTACTTTGAGGCCCCTCCATACCCATTGTTCTAAAAGCTTTTTTTATTTTGTAGGCAACAAATACATGGCTTCAGAAGGCATCTAAGAGTCTTCCTTTTGCCCAGAATTTGCAAGATCACCTCAGTGGCCTAAAAGAATTGTACCTCCAGAAAATGGGATTGCCAGACTTTCACATGCCACAAAACCTCTTCTTGAAAAGGTAAAACACACACACACACACACACAAATGCAGAAAAATTTCTTGAACCATGAAAAGTAAATGGCAAGTTTTACTTAGCATAATTTAGACTCTTTTTAAATGTACCTTTTTAAGGGAAATAATTGAAGCATCTTAAGGAGATTGGTAACTCTCACATAAACGCAATGCCATTTTTGCATTATTGGACATGGGGTCGAACGTGAACAGCAATCGAGTCAGAAAGAACCTGAGAAAGTAATTGGAGGATTCTGGTACGTTCACACAAAGAGGTTTTACGCACTGCAACCTGAATTTGAAAGCCACCTAGTTTTCCTCCATCATAAGTGAACTATCACAATAGTCCGCTGTATGTGCATAGTATTGAAAAGATTTACAAAGGGCTTTTAGGTATCCGAGGCAGCTCTGTAAGATCAGCAGAAAGGGTACCATTATCCTCACTATACAGATAACATCACTGAGACTCAGAGAGGCATAGACACAGAGCATCACCACTCAGTGGAAACTAAAACTACAGCCCAAGATTACTGCTCCCCACACCACACTCTTTTCACATACCCAGTTGTCTCATTTCAGCTTAGCAAATAGGAAGTATCAAGTGTCACATGTGCATAAAATGCCGCACTAGGTGCAGTGAGAATATAAAAACCAGATAAGGTGTCATCCTTCCTCCCAGGAAGAGCATGTAGGCACTGACAAGTGAACCAGCTAATTATGTAAGCAGAATTGCAGCGTGTTCTTTGAGATAGACACAAGGACTGGCTCTTGGAAGGGTTTTGAATGGATTTGAGTGTCTGATGGATGGAGGTAAAAAGCACCATTCTGGACACAGGGGGCAGCCTGAGGAAAAGCGTAGAGTGTGGGTTTGGGAATGGGGGACATGCCCCACTGTTTGGAAGGTCAGAGAGCAGGGAACTTTGGGTTCCTGATTTCTGATTATGGGGATGTTGTCTTTGCTCTTCATTTTAGTGATGGCCGGGTCAAATACACGTTGAACAAGAACATTGTGAAAATTGAGATTCCTTTGCCTTTTGGTGGAAAATCCTCCAAAGATCTAATGATGTTAGAGACTATTCGGACACCAGACCTCAACTTCAAGTCCATGAGATTCCACCTGCCGCCTCGGGAATTCCAAATCCCCACCTTTACCATTCCCAAGTTGTATCAACTGCGAGTGCCTCTCTTGGGTGTTCTAGACCTCTCTACAAATATCTACAGCAATTTGTACAACTGGTCCGCCTCCTACACTGGCGGCAACATCAGTACCAACCACTTAAGGCTTCAGGCTCGGTACCACATGAAGGCTGACTCTGTGGTTGACTTGCTGTCCTACAGTGTACAAGGTGAGCCATGGTCGGGCAGAGGGTACACAGGGCTAATTCATTGCAGGCTCTGATGGGATAGCCTCCTCTGGGAAGGAAAAGACTTGGGCTTTCTTACAGATATTTTCCTTGCTATTTAGAAGCCTATTCATTCATTCATTCATTCATTCATTCAACTAATAGAAATATTTACTAAACATATAATATGTACCAAGCATTCTACTTGGGCAACAACAGAGAAAGCAGACAGCTAAACTGGTAATGAAAATTCAGCATAGGAGGTGCTATGATAGGGTATAATGGAAAAGCATAAGGCACAGAGAAGCACCTGATAAGGAAACCCCACAAAATCTGTGGTGGTCAGGGAAGCCTTTTGCTGACAGATTTTATACTTGTGTCATGGATGGAGGAAGTTCCTCTTGCACAACTAACCCAGATCAGGGGGACTTTATTTATTTGGGGGGGTACTTTATTACTGAAAGACTTTCAACATAGAAATTGCTTTGGGAATTTATTATTTAACTAATGTGTTTTAATTTTTATGTCAGGATCTGGAGAAACAACCTATGACCACAGGAATACGTTCACATTATCATGTGATGGGTATCTACGCCACAAATTACTGGATTCAAATATGAAATTCAGTCATGTGGAAAAAATTAGAAATAATCCAGCCTCAAAAAGTTTGCTAACATTTGATGCTTCTAGTGCCTGGGGACCTCAGATATCTGCTTCAGTACATTTGGACTCAAAAAAGAAACATCATTTGTATGTCAAGGAAGCCAAGATTGATGGGCAGTTTAGAGTCTCTTCATTCTATGCTAAAGGCACATATGGCCTGTCTTACCAGAGGGATTCTACCACTGACCAGTTAAGTGGAGAGTCCAACCTGAGGTTTAACTCCTCCTACCTCCAGGGCACCAATCACATAACAGGAAGATATGAGGATGGAACTGTCTCCTTAACCTCCACCTCGGATCTACAAGATGGCATCATTAAAAATACTGCTTTCCTGAGATATGAGAACTATGAGCTGACCCTGAAATCAGACACCAGTGGGAAGCATGAGGATTTTGCCACTTCTAACAAACTGGATATGACCTTCTCTAAGCAAAATGCATTGCTGCGTTCTGAGTATCAGGCTGATTACAAGTCATTGAGATTCTTCACCCTGCTTTCTGGATCACTAAATTCCCATGGCCTTGAATTAAATGCTGATATTTTGGGCACTGACAAAATTAATAGCGGTGCTCACAAAGCAACACTAAGGATTGGCCAAGATGGAATGTCTACCAGTGCAACTACCAACTTGAAGTATAGCCCTCTGGTGCTGGAGAATGAGCTGAATGTGGCGCTGGGCCTCTCGGGAGCATCTCTGAGATTAACAGCGAATGGCCGCTTCAGGGAACACCATGCAAAATTCAGTCTGGATGGAAAAGCTGCCCTCACAGAAGTATCATTGGGAAGTGCTTATCAGGCCATGATTTTGGGCATCGACAGCAAAAATGTTTTCAACTTCAAAATCAGTCGGGAGGGCCTGAAGCTTTCAAATGACATGATGGGATCTTATGCTGAGATGAAGCTTGACTACACGAACAACCTGAATATTGCAGGGTTATCACTGGACTTCTCTTCAAAACTTGACAACATTTACAGCTCTGACAAGTTTTATAAGCAAAATGTTAATATACAGCTACAGCCCTATTCTCTTGTAACTACTATAAACAATGACCTGAAATTCAACGCTCTGGATCTGACCAACAGTGGGAAATTACGGCTAGAACCCCTGAAGCTGAATGTGGGTGGGAACATAAAAGGAGTCTACCAAAATAATGAAATAAAACACATCTACACCATTTCTTACGCTGACTTATCAGCAAGTTATAAAGCAGACACTGTAGCTAAAGTTCAGGATACAGAGTTCAGCCATCGGCTTAACACAAACATCGCGGGTCTGGCTTCAGCCATTGACATCAGTACAAACTACAACTCAGACTCACTCCATTTCAGCAACGTTGTTCACTCGGCCATGGCCCCATTTACAATGACCATCGATGCACATACAAATGGCAATGGGAAACTGAGTCTCTGGGGAGAGCATACTGGGCAGGTGTATAGCAAATTCCTGTTGAAAGCAGAACCTCTGGCCCTTACCTTCTCTCATGATTACAAAGGATCCACAAGCCACCATCTCCCATTGAAGAGCAGTATCAGTACTGCTCTTGATCACAAAGTCAGTGCCCTGCTTACTCCGGCTGAACAGACAGGCACCTGGAAACTCAAGACCCAGCTGAACAAAAATGAATACAGCCAGGACTTCGATGCTTACAATAATAAAGACAAAGTTGGTGTAGAGCTTAGAGGACAAGCCCTGGCTGACCTCAACATGCTAGACTTCTCGATTCAAGTGCCATTTTTACTCCGTGAACACACCAACATAATTGACACTTTAGGGATGAGGGATGCTATTGCCCAGCCCCAAGAATTCAGTGTTGTTGCTTCTGTAAAATATGATAAGAATCAAAATGTCCACACCATCAACCTCCCATTCTTTGAAATCCTGCCAGAATATTTTGAGGAGAAACGAATGGTGATTATAACAGCACTGGAAACCATACAGAGAGAACTGAAACTCATCAATGTTGATCAGTTTGTGAAGAAATACAGAACAGCCTTGGACAAGCTCCCACAGCAAGTCGATGGTTATCTGAATGCACTCAATTGGGAGAGACAAGTTTTGAGTGCCAAGGAGAAACTAACTGCTCTCACAGAGAATTATAGAATTACAGAAAATGATCTACAAATCGCATTGGACAATACCAAAATCACCCTTAATGACAAACTGTCTCAACTAAAAACATATGTGATACAATTTGATCAGTATATTAATGATAATTATGATTTACATGATTTTAAAACAGCTATTGCTAAAATTATTGATCAAATCATTGAAAAACTGAAAATTCTTGATGAACATTATCATATCCATGTAAATTTAGTAAAAACAATCCATGATGTGTGTTTGTTTATTGAAAAGACTGATTTTAACAGAATTGGAAGTAGTACTGCATTTTGGATTCAAAATGTGGACACTAAGTATAAAATCAAAATCCAGATACAAGAGAAATTGCAACAGCTCAAGACACAGATTCAGAACATAGACATCCAGCACCTAGCTGAACAGTTAAAACAACAGGTCGAGGCTACGGATGTCAGAGTTCTTTTACATTGGTTGAGAATTACAATTGAGCATGTCAAATACTATATTATAAATCTTATGGAAGATTTTGAAGTAGATGAGAAAATCAATGCACTTGGAGCCATGTCCCATCAGTTAATTAAGATGTATGAAATAGACCAACACATCCAGGTTTTAATGGATAAATCAGTACAGTTGGCCCACCAATATAAGTTGAAGGAGACTGTTCAAAAGCTAAGCAATGTCCTACAACAAGTTCAGATAAAAGATTACTTTGAGAAATTGGTTACATTTATTGATAATGCTATCAAGCAACTTAAAGCATTGTCTTTTAAAAAAATCATTGGACAAGTAAACAGATTCCTTGACATGTTGGTAAAGAGATTAAGGTCATTTGATTACCACCAGTTTGTAGATGAAATCAATAACAAAGTCCGTGAGGTGACCCAGAGACTCAATGGTGAAATCCAGGCCCTGGAACTTTCACAGAAAGCTAAAGCGCTGACACTGTTTGTAGAGGACATCAAGGCCACGGTCTTAATCCATCTGGAACACTTAAAGGGCACGCAAATAAACCTATTCTTCGATTGGTTGCAGGAGGCTTTAAATTCAACACCTTTAATCTACATGAGAGAAAAATTCCAAGAGACCCTAGAAGATATACGAGACCGGGTGTATCAAATGGACATTCAGTGGGAAGTTCAACGGTACCTGTCCCTGGTCGGTCAGGTTTACAGCACGCTTGTCACTTATATTTCTGACTGGTGGAGTCTCACCGCTAAGAACCTCACTGACTTTGCAGAACAGCATTCTATCCAAGACTGGGCTGAGAACCTGAAAGTCTTGGTAGAACAAGGGTTCGTTGTTCCTGAAATCCAGACCACCTTTGGAACCATGCCTGCGTTTGAAGTCAGTCTCCGTGCTCTTCAGGAAGCTACATTTCAGACTCCAGACTTCATAGTCCCCCTGACAGATCTGAAGGTTCCGTCAGTTCAGATCAATTTCAAAAGGTTGAAAGATATAGAGATGCCATCCAAGTTTGCCACACCAGAATTTACTGTCCTTAATACCTTCCACGTGCCTTCCTTTACAATTGACTTGGTAGAAATAAAAGCAAAGATCATCAGAACCATTGACCAAATGCTGCACAGTGAGCTGCAGTGGCCAGTTCTGGAAGTGGACCTGAGGAACCTGATGGAGGTAGACAGCATTCTTGCTAGCCTCACTCTGCCGGACTTCCATTTGCCAGAAATCACAATTCCAGAATTCATACTCCCAAATCTCAATTTTAAAGATTATCAAGTTCCTGACCTTCACATACCAGAATTCCAGCTTCCCTGCATGTCACCCACAGTTGAAGTCCCTACTTTTGGCAAGCTTCATAGCATTTTGAAAATCCAGTCTCCCCTTTTCACATTAGATGCAAATACTGACATTCAGAACGTAACTACTTCAGGGAACAGGGCAGAGATCGCAGCTTCCGTCACCGCCAAAGGAGAGTCCAAATTAGAAGTTCTCAATTTTGATTTTCAAGCCAACGCGCAGCTTTCAGTCCCTGAGATTAATCCACTGGTTATGAAACAATCCATGAGGTTCTCCAGCAAGTACCTGAAAACAGAGCACGAGAGTGAAGTGCTATTTTTTGGAAATACTATTGAGGGAAAATCAAACACAGTGGCAGGTTTACACACAGAAAAAAATACACTAGAGCTTAGTCATGGTGTGCTCGTCAGGATAAACAATCAGCTTACCTTGGACAGCAACACAAAGTACTTCCACAAACTGAACATCCCCAAACTGGACTTTTCCAGCCAGGCTGAGCTGCGTAATGAAATCAAGACCCTGTTGGAAGCTGGACGCATAGCATGGAATTCTTCTGGAATAGGGTCATGGAAATGGGCCTGCCACACATTCTCAGATGAAGGAGCACATGAATCACAAGCTAGCTTTGCTATAGAAGGACCCATCGCTTCCTTTGGATTGTCTAATAAGATCAACAGCAAACACCTAAGATTAAGCCAAAACTTCATTTATGAATCTGGATTCCTCGACTTTTCTAAATTTGAAATCCAGTCACAGGTTGAATCCCAACATGTGGGGCGCAGTGTTCTAGCCGCTAAAGGCACAACACTGCTTGGAGAAAGGAAGGCAGAGATAACTGGCAACCATGATGCTCATTTAAATGGAAAAGTTATTGGAACTTTGAAAAATTCTCTTTTCTTTACAGCACAGCCATTTGAGATTACCGTATCCACGAACAATGAAGGGAATTTGAAAGTTAGTTTTCCATTAAAATTGATAGGGAAGGTAGACTTCCTGAATAATTATGCATTGTTTTTGAGTCCTAGTGCCCAGCAAGCAAGTTGGCAAGCAAGTGCCAGGTTCAATCAGTATAAGTACCATCAGAGTTTCTCTGCTGGAAACAATGAGAATAGCACTGAGGCCCACATAGGAATAAATGGAGAAGCCAACCTGGATTTCCTCAACATTCCTTTGACAATTCCTGAAATGACTCTACCTTACACAATGCTCACAACTCCCCAGGTGAAAGATTTCTCCTTGTGGGAAAAAACAGGCTTGAAGGATTTCTTGAAGACAACAAAGCAATCATTTGATTTAAGTGTAAAGGCCCAGTATAAGAAAAATAAAGACAAACATATCATCCCAATTCCTTTTTATGCAAAAGATTTCCAGGTATTGAGTACCCCAAATGATATTTTCATTCCAGCCATGGGCAATGTTACCTATGACTTTTCTTTTAAATCAGGCGTCATCACGCTGAATACCAATGTTGGACTGTATAACCAGTCAGATATTGTTGCTCATTTCCTAAGTTCCTCTTCTTCTGTTACTGATGCACTGCAGTACAAATTAGAGGGCACCTCAAGTCTGACAAGGAAAAGAGGCTTGAAGCTAGCCACAGCTTTGTCTCTGACTAATAAATTCGTGGAAGGCAATCATGACAATACTATTAGTTTGACCAAGAAAAACATGGAGGCATCAGTGACAACATCTGCAAAAGTCCAAATTCCCATTTTGAGAATGAATTTCAAGCAAGAACTTAATGGAAATACCAAGTCGAAGCCTACTGTCTCTTCATCCATTGAATTAACGTATGATCTCAATTCCCCTGAACTGTACTCTACTGCCACAGGGACAGTCAAACACAAACTCAACTTAGAGAGCCTCACCTCTTACTTTTCCATTGAGTCATCTACCAAAGGGGATATCAAGGGTTCAGTACTTTCAAGGGAATATTCAGGAACTATTGCCAGTGAGGCTAGCACTTACTTGAATTCCAAGAGTACTCGGTCTTCAGTGAAGCTGCAAGGGGCTTCCAAAGTTGATGGTATCTGGAACCTTGAAGTAAGAGAAAATATTGCTGGAGAAGCCACTCTGCAACACATCTATACCATCTGGGAACACAACACAAAAAACAATTTACAGCTAGAGGGCTTCTTTTTATCATCTGGAGAGCATACAAGCAAAGCCACTCTGGAACTCTCCCCATGGAAAATGTCAGCCCTTGTTCAGGTCCATGCAAGTCAGCCCAGTTCCCTCCTTGAGATCAATTACCTTGGCCAGGAGTTGTCCCTGAATGCTAACACTGAGAACCAGAAGGTCAGCTGGAAAAGTGAGGTCCAGGTTCATTCTGAGTTCTTCCAGAACAACATACAGCTTTCCAATGACCAAGAAGAGGCACGCCTCGACATTACAAGTTCCTTAAAACTGTCCCTATGGTTCCTCAAAGATATTGTCCTTCCAGTTTATGACAAGAGCTTATGGGACCTCCTAAAGCTGGATGTCACCACCAGCATTGATAGGAAACAGCATCTTCATGCTTCAACTGCCCTTGTATACACCAAAAACCCCAATGGCTATCATTTCTCTGTCCCTGTGCGAGAATTGGCTGATAAATTCATTATTCCCAGACTGAAACTAAGTGATTTAAATTCAAGTTTTGTCATACCTACATTCCAAGTCCCATTTACAGATCTTCAGGTTCCATCCTACACATTTGATTTCAGTGAAATAAAAATCTACAAGAAGCTAAGCACTTTGCCATTTGCCCTCAATATACCAACACTACCCAAAGTGAAATTCCCCGAAGTTGATGTGTTAACAAAATATTCTGAACCAGAAGACTCCTCGGTTCCCTTTTTTGAGATAACTGTGCCTGCATCTCAGTTAACTGTGTCCCAATTCACCCTTCCAAAAAGTATTTCAGCTGGCATTGCTACTGGGTATCTAAATGAGGTGGCCAGCAAGATTGCAGACTTTGAGTTGCCAGCCATTACCATACCTGAGCAGACTATTGAGATTCCTTCCCTTAAGTTCTCTGTACCTGCTGGAATTTTTATTCCATCCTTTGGAGGACTGACTGCACATTTTGGGGTGGCCTCTCCCCTGTATAATGCTACTTGGAGTGCTGGTTTGAAAAACAAAGTAGAATACGTTGAAACATTCCTGAAATCCACGTGCAATTCAACCATTCAATTCCTGGAATATGATCTAAATGGTAAGAAAATGTCCTGACTCCTCTTCTATATGCTCTATATTTGCAATGAGAGTTGTGAATAAATAATTGCATATTTTTGTAAGATGGGAAGTAAAATTACTCTCCGTAGCAAAATTTAAAAAGAGAGAAAGAGAAGGATATATACCCCACATGTAAAAACCACCCTGTAGAAAACCTATAACAGGGGCACCTGGGTGGCTCAGTCATTAAGTGTCTGCTTCAGCTCAGGTCATGATCCCAGGGTCCTGGGATCAAGCCCCACGTCGGGCTCCCTGCTCCGCGGGAAGCCTGTTTCTCCCTCTCCCTCTCCCCCTGCTTGTGATCCTGCTCTTACTGTGTCTTTCTCTGTCAAATAAATAAATAAAATCTTTAAAGAAAAAAAAGAAAGCTACAACATTCAAGAGGAATAGATTCAAAGAAAGTATTTATTTTTGTGTGATGATCTTAGGACTAATAATGTCTCCTTCTAACTTTATTTTTGTTAAACATGGACTGCACATTTCAAACATGTAAAGCATGTAGTTAAGATAGAATTCTCCTGGTTTTCACAATGAAAATATTTACATCCTGCAGTTATTAATCTAATGAAATATATAACATTTCTCCTCTACAGTTGTGGGAACACACAAAATTGAAGATGGCATGTTAGCCTGTAGGACGAAGGGAACATTTGCACACCATGACATCAGTGCAGAATATAAAGAAGATAGCAAATATCAAGGACTTCAGTATGGAACTTTTATGGAAATCTCATCTCTTTTCAAATCATTGTGATTTTTTTTTTCCATCTCCATACCCTTCATGATGGCTCGTCTGCTTTTCTGCTTTCAGGGACTGGAAAAAAGAGATTCGCCTTGACATCACCAGCCCAACATTCACTGATGTCCATTTGCACCACCAACTAAGTAAGAATAGCCTCTCCTCCTCTGTGGCCTCCCCAGCCATAGGCACTGTAGCCTTGGACTTGGAAGACAATAACAGTACCTTAAAATGGAACCTGTACTATCGCCCTCAGGTGAGTCCCATCTAATGGGTTACATACCCCAAAAATGGGTAGAGAATTTGGGAAAATCTATTCAATCTAATGCCAAGTATTCTCTTAAGGCTTTCCCAAAGTAGAGGAAACCAAGAAATGAGCAGGTTGAACTTTTTCTCTGAGAAACTACTCTCCAGAATGTACTACAATGATTTTATTGATTTTAATTATTACAGTCACACATGACATCCTATTTCCACTGTTATTCTATTACCTTGTGGCAAATTTAGAACGATGAGGTTATGCCTCATCACCTAAATCATGAGGAAACTCCCCTGAGTACATTTTTCAGATAAGGGTTTCCAGAGTATCTGAGGCTTCAAAATTTTTCCCCACAAAGAAGCGTTAGCTGAGATATGCCAAATTTCTCTCATGTACTTTGTAAGCTCTGCCAGGGCCAAATCAAAGATGCCATTAGTAGAGAAGAAGAAGCAATCAAATTCTACTGCTAAAGTTTGTCACAGGTTTAGAGAATGAATGGCTCCCGGTACTGGGATTCTAAGTCTCTGCTAGATGGACTCTGGACTTTTGCCTTTTTGCTACTTCTCCTTTCTCTGAAGTAGTCTTCTCCTGTCTCTTTCTCCACTTTCTCCTCCCCCTCTCCCTCCCCCTCTCCCTCTCCCTTTCCCAATCTTCAGTCCTTAGAAGGCCTTAATGTTAAGTGTTACTGTGTAAATGCCATGCATAATTTTATACTTCCTGGGACATATGATAAAGAGGAATTAACAACAGTGAACTTGTTTAACCATAAGACAAACACATGAACTGACATATGAAAGATAAATCCCCTTCAGAATATGAAAGATCCTCTGATCTTTACTTTTAACTGCTAATGAAGTTTTAATGTAGTATATTATGTAATCAGGATAATTGAAAACATGTTCTTTTCATCCTTTTTTTTTTTTTTTGGTTTTAGTCCTCTCTAGATAAAAAACTCAACATATTCAAAACTGAGTGGAGGTACCAGGAATCTGGTGAGAAACGTCAGATCAAAGTCAGCTGGGAAGAGGAGGCAGCATCTGAACTACTAAGCTCTCTCAAATACAATGTGCCCAAGGCCACGAGGGCTCTTTATGACTATGCTAACAAGTACCACCAGGAGCACACAGGACTCGATCTGAGAGATGCTTCTTTAAAACTGAGAAGAAGTCTGCAGAACAGCGCTGAGTGGGCCTATCAAGGCGCCATGAGGCAGATTGATGAGGCAGACATAGGGCTCCAGAAGGTAGCCAGAAGCACCACTAAAACCTACCAGCAGTGGAAGGACAAGGCCCAGGGTCTGTACCAGGAACTGTTATTGGCTAAGGGAGACCAAGCTGATTTCCAGGGACACCAGAATGAGATGTTTGACAGATTAATAGGAGTTACTCAGGAATACAAAGTCATAGTCAGTCATCAGATTGACTCGTTGACTGATTTCCTGAAGTTAACCAGATTCCAGGTCCCAGGAAAAGCCAGGACATACACTAAAGATGAAGTCTGCACTGTGGTCATGAGGGAAGTAGGGCAGGTGCTGTCCCAGGTATATTCAAAAATACATAGTGGGTTAGAAATAATGTTTTCCTATTTCCAAGACCTGATAGAGAAATCTGAATTAATCAAGGACCTAGAGATTAAAATTCCTTTTGATTCACAGACCTTTAAACTAATAGATCTAACCTCGGAGTTTGGGAGACTGTTGATACCTTTATCACAAAAGCTACAGGATATATTTAACAACCTTCAGTCTCTCAAGACTACAGAAATGCTAAGTGATCTTCAGAGCTATTTACAAAGAAGTTTCCAAGAGCTAGAAGAAGATATTCAATACTTAAAGGAGATAAAATTTCCTTATCTCATTGATCATATTCAATACAAGATCAACAGAATCTTCAACAAATATATTCCATATGTTTTTCAATACCTGTACCTTAACATTGGCAAGTTTAGTGAACTTGTTGAAAGCCAACTTCAGGAAGCTTCTCAACAGTTACAGCAGTACCATCAAATCATAAAGGATCTTCACAAAGACTATGTTGATACAAGTGTGGTCAGCTGGACAGCAAGGTTTTATGAACTTGAAGAAAAGATCATCAGCTTGCTCAAGAACCTAGTGGATGTCCTTAAGGACTTGCACTCCAATTACACTGTCGGTACTACTATGTTTGTTTCAAAGGTCTCAAGTCAAGTTGAGCAGTTTGTGCAGAAAGATATCCAGGAATACCTTAGCATCCTTACCGATGCAGATGGAAAAGGGAAGGAGAAGATTGCAGAGCTTTCTACCAGTGCTCAGGAAATAATTAAAAGCTGGGCCATTGCAATGAAGGAAATCATTTCTGATTACCGCCAGCAGTTCAGATATAAACTACAGGATTTTTCAGACCAACTTTCTGATTACTATGAAAAATTCATTACTGAGTCCAAAAGATTGATTGACCTGTCCATTCAAAAATACCACATGTTTCTGAGGTATATCACTGAATTGCTGAAAGAGCTACAATCGGCCACAGTCAATAACATGATCCCCTACATCAAGGTTTCTCCGGGAGAATTTACTATCACTTTCTAATTGTTTATAGCAATTCTCATTCATTATTCTGTTCCAATTAAACTTTCATATAGTAGGGGAAAATTCAAACTGTACGTGCTGATATAACCACACACTGAGCCAGCCTTATGGCAAGCAGCTGACTCTAGGCAGAAGCACATATGACCTGGATCTGTACTGAAGCTGGCATCAGATCTCTGACGGTCTCTCAACTCTGGGAAATAACATTTTTTTTGCAAGTTAAAGAAAATCAGGATCTGAGTTATTTTACTAAACTTGAGGGAGAGAGAACAAATAAATGAATTCTTTATTGCATATTGTAGCACTCAATTTGACTCATTCGTATTGAAAAATAGCAAAATGAGGGTATTGATTCAAATGTCTGGCATTTCAAAACTTCTAGAAGAATACACATGGAGTTTAGAGTAATAGAATAAAAGAGGAAAGGGAGAATTTGAGGAGGGAAATATTTTGCCACCTAAAAGTTAAAAAGGGTAACTGATATCAGGGATTGTATTTGCCAAGTGAAAAGGAAGAACTATTTGCAAAGGCCTTCATGTAATTTGATCCCAAGGAGCAACTTATTCATCTTCATGTGCCACACAGTCTTCCTCATCCACCAGTCTGCCCTCTCCCGGCAAGGTGCTGTATGGGGTTCTGAGATAATCTAATTCTGAGATTTCACTCAGCCTGCCAGGAATGGAGAAAGGATGGCTAGGAAGTCCT
Organism: Callorhinus ursinus; assembly: GCF_003265705.2. NCBI lineage: Eukaryota > Metazoa > Chordata > Mammalia > Carnivora > Otariidae > Callorhinus > Callorhinus ursinus. The sequence goes on along the minus strand of NW_027397072.1, from coordinate 16,881,995 downwards.
GGCCCTGAGGGCTTCATGATAATAGGGACCTCAGATGTCTCCCTGCAGCTTGGCCAAGATCCATTCAAGGCACAGAAAGTAAGGGTGGAAAAGGGAACATGGGGACATATATTCCTAACATTTCTGAGACCAAGTGTACATTTATGTTCTTGAGTTCCCTTATTCCTCCAAATTTAATATCTAACAAGTCCAAGTATAATCAAAACCTAAGGATGCCTCCTGCCACATCCGCTCACCTCAAACTCTTACTTTTAAACCTTGGCAACCTCCGGTCAGAGCATCCAAGCTGAGCTCTAGTAAGGGAAGCCTGCAAAGAACCTGTGCAGCACAACCATCACTAATATCTTGGGGCTTAGAAGGTGAGCTCTACGTTTCCTTTCAGTGGCATTGAACAACAAAAAAAAGTTATACCTCTGGGGAATAGGAAATTGGAGATTAGCACCCCCTCTGAGTCCTATATGAGGTCTGTTTGGAAATGACTCTTTTTATCCAAAAATACCTTCAACCTTCATTATTTCCTAAAGCCTTCATATTCCCTTGGATTCTTTGGAACTGAGGAGCCAGAAATAGTCCTAGGGAAGTGGAATACTTGGTAGTATATGGATCTGGTACTGAAGGAAAGTCTGTTGGATAATGAATCAATAGATGGATGGACAGACGGATGGATAGATGGATGGATGAATGGACAGATAGTTGAGTGAATGAGTGGGTAAATGAAGGGTCAATTCCAAATGTGATAGGAGGAAAATTAGGCCCAGGTCCCAGGGCATCACATGAGCGGTTCTAGGCACAGCCCTAGAAGAGTTTCCCTGATGAGCTCTGAGTAGCAAGAATGTACTAAGTGCTCAAACTGAAAGGAGGCCTGGAATTGTGGCTTAATTTGGAGGGAAAGGAGGAGTCCAAGGTTTCTGGTGTTCATATAATGATATCTGCCTCTAGGGCATAAGAGGAAGAAAAATAGACACAAATTTGAAATGCTCACGTAATCACACAGTGCCCACCTGTCCAGTTCCCTCACTGGTATCCCTTTACGAGGTGCTCCTGGATGGCCTAGAATACCTTCATTATGCTCGATAGAGTTGGAATAAGGGATACTTGGGAGGCCTTCAATTTTGCTTGATTTCTTCTTTGGTCTTCTGCCATAAATCAAGATACTTCCCTGGGTTCAATTACTGGCTACATTCCTTACTTGCTTGTAGCTTTGGACTACTTATTTCCCCTCAGTGAGCCTGTTTTCTTAACTATGAAGTGAGGCTAATATCTATCCTGCCTGCCTTTGAAGGGTTGTTCACAAAAAAAAAAAAAAAATCAGTTGAAGTAATACATGTGAAAGAGCTTTGCAACCTTTAATGTTGTATTAAAAAAAAAAAAGTGCCATGATTTTCAGATGATAATTTAAATGAGTTTATGGCAAGGAGAGGAAATAGAAGCAGGGAGACCTATCCAGTTCAATGAACAGTCATTAAATGCTTCTGTATGCTAAGCACAAAGACTCTATAGAGGAAACCAAGGTCAGTAAGATGAAGTTCATAGGTACCTGTCCATTTGTCCATCAAAGGTGGAATGTGTTGTCTTGTGATGGGTATTAAGTACTATGAGGGCTTATAACAGGAAAGAATGGAGAAATTGGAGTGAATCTTGAAGATGCATTGATAAGTGATAAGGGAGATAGGGCATTCTAGATGAAGAAAAACATGTGGAAAGGAAGATGGCTGTGTGTGAGAGAGAGACACTGGATCATCTAGTAGCCAGAACATAGGAAAAGTAAAGGGAGACAGGATTGGAAAGGTGGGTTTGGCAGGACTGCAGAGATCTCAAAAACCAGAGTGAAAGGTGGTACCTTCTTTGCTGGAGAAAGTTTTGGAACAGGAGGAGTGATAGAAGTTGTAACTTAAGAAAACTGCTATGGCAACTCATGTAGGATAAATTGTAATGGGATAAGTATGGATACAAAGCTGTGCCAGCATCCAAATAAAAGATGCTAAGTGCCTTAGCCAAGCCATAGTTGCTAGGAATGGTGAGGAAGAGCATCATGAGGGCATATTTGACAGAACCAAGAAGCTGATTGCTTAGAACAGAAGTGATAGGGGCAAAAGCTATCAGAAAGAGAGCTGCCTTAGTAAATCACTGGAATCAAGAATTGAAGAGGGTACAGGAGACACCAGAAGAGCAAGGAAGAAGAATGAATGAAGCAGACTTGAGAGTTACAAAATTTTGAATCTGCATAACCTGAAGAGCTATGGGGCATCCATAGAAACAGGAGGAATGTGTTGGGGGCAGATTATTAGTGTAAGGCATGGACTCATAGACAATCACAGCTGGAAAGGGACTATGGTAAGTTTCAAGTTGAAGTAGTGTGTCTAGGCAGAAATTACTAGCAGGCTATTAAGCTGGACAGAGGGGCTAGAGAGACAATATTCAAAGGAACAGAGACAAAGGAGAATTTATTTTATTTTATTTTTTATTGTTATGTTAATCACCATACATTACATCATTAGTTCTTGATGTAGTGTTCCATGATTCATTGTTTGTGCATAACACCCAGTGCTGACAAAGGAGAATTTTAACACTGCATTAATTTTATGAACTTTTAAATATCTTTAGAAACTTAACAAGAAAACAAAGAGGGTTTTTTTTCTTGTACAATTAATTAGGTATTATCTTGAGAGTGAGTCAACAAATACATCTTTTAAAAACATACTATGAGGTGACATGGAAAATCCTACTATAAACACAGATATTCTTTCTGTAAAACAAATGGCCAATGTTTCAAACCAAAGGAGAAGTGAAATAATGGAGCCCAGCCCAGGTCCCTGGAACTTTGGAAGCATGATCAGGCTGTGTGCTTTAGTTTTACTTCCAGTTCCTGCCTGGAGTAGGGGTGCTGTCCCCAGAATAAACCTTGCAATAAATGAGTTCACTGGGAGTGGGCACCACCAGGTGCATTTAGAACAAACTCCATTTTCTTTGCTTTTCACTTGAAGTCTGGTTAGTTGAGGAGCCCAATGGCCCTTTACTGGTGAGATGAACAAAGCCCCCTGGCCCAACTTCTTATTCTAGGTCCCCCTTCTGGCTCTAATTTATGACTTAGTCCCCATTCAGTCAGAAAAGGGGCCAACCTAAGCCCTCGAATAGGGCCTGCAGTATGGGAGCTGGAGTGGCGAAACAGATGTTCCCTCTAAAAGTGTCTAATAACCAGAGATAAATGTGCAGAAACAGACCACTACCTCTTAGCTCATCTCTTTGTCTTGCTGTTTCACATTAAGAGGTCAGCTACAACTCTCTTCCGAGTTATTTGGGTGGTCACCAACAAATAACATTCCAGTTCCTCATAAAAGTTAGTGGGGTAGGTGCACATGTTTCTGTGAGGAAAGGGCCCTGCCTTCTCCTCCTACACAAACTGGCTCATGCCCTCTTCAAGTCTGAGCGGTGCTGCAGGTCAGTGACGCCTGGGACACCAGGCGCTAAGCTCTGACCTCTGTGTCAATTTTACACCGTCGACTGGCACCACTGAGGCCCAGTTTCAGGTGAGAGGGATAACTCAGGCCCGGGAGGTGGTCTGGTCCATGAGCGGTAGATCTGTGTCCCCACCCTTGTTTTTAAGCTATGGGTAGGACCGTGGCTGTGCTGCATGAGCTCTAAGCTACACCGAGCGGAGGAGTTGAGAGTTGAGACTCTAGAGAGTAGCCTGAGGGAAGGGTAATCGGTGAACAACCCAGCTCCACCAACTCCCCCTGGTTCCCCAAGTGCACAACACCCCCTCTCAGCTGGCATGTTGGTCCCTATAGTGCAGGGCGGGTGCCAGGACAGCTCCAGGAGCCTTATAGCAGGCCTGGGCTAGCTTGATGGGACCTGTGGTCATTAGAGCACTTCTGGAATTGCAGGAGGTACTAGAAGATCATAGAAACTCACTCACAGTAAGAAAACAACTCACAGTAGGAATAGGACTGGGTGCTGTCTGTAGCTCCACTTCGCTGAAGGAGGGAATCCTGGTGCAGCCTGTACTCGTCTCTTTTCACAAGAACGCCTAAGCATTGGGGCCAAATTCAAGCTTCACTGTGGGTGGTTTTGTAACCTCAGGAAAGTTACATGGTTTTTCTAGTTTCATCTTTAAAATGGAAATCATGAAAGAATAGGTTGAGCCGCTCTGAGCAGTAGTAGAAAGTGGTTTCCTTTTATACTTAGATAGGGTTGTAATGAAGATTAAATGGGAGAATGTAGAGGTGCCTGGGTGGCTCATTCGGTTATGAATATTCAGGTCGTGATCTCAGGGTCCTGGGATCAAGCCCCACATTAGGCTCCCTGCTCAGTGGGGAGTCTGCTTCTCCCTCTACCTCTGCCCCTCCTCCCCATGCTCGGTCTCTCGTAAATAAATTAAATAATTAAGTTAAATGAGGGAATGTATATCAACTGCCTGGCACATGAACAGTGGATAAATTAATAGTGTCATATTGACAGAAGTAAAAATGAATGATAATAGTTACAATTATACACAACTATGTAAAGGGACCTCACAAATATAATATTGAGTGAAAAGGTAAGATTAAACGCAGCACAACACCCTTCTGATAAAGTTAAAATCAACTAAAACCAAACAATTTGTTTTCTAGAATTATAGTTTTAAAGACAGGGAATGATAAACTCAAGACTCAGGACAGGTTATATCTGGTGGAGACAGGCAGGGGAAAGGATTGGTATATTAGAGTATTCCAGGAAAATGGAACCAGTAAAATATGAGAGATTTATTACAGGAATTGGTTAAGAAATGGAGGATAAGAAGGTGCAGAATCTGCCCTCTGCAAGCTGGAAAACCAGGAAAGCTGGTTTTGTTCAGCTGATGATGTCCAAGTCGGAAGGCCTGAGAACCCAGGGGTTGTTGGTGTAAGTCCTGGTCTGAGTCCAAAGGCCTGAGAACCAGGGGCACTGATGTCCAAGGGGGCAGGAAGGAGAATACAGAGGTCCCAGCTCAAGCAAAGGGAGCCAATTCACCCTTCCTTGTTTTATTCAGACCTCAACAGATTGGATGGTGCCAATTCTTACTGGAGAGAACCATCAACTTTACTCAGTCTGCTGCTTCCAATGCTAATCCCTTCTGGAAACACCCTCACAGACACAACCCGAAACAATGCTTAACCAGATATCTGGGCATCCCTTGGCCCCGTCAAGGTGACACCTACAATTAGCCATCCCAATGGGAGAGGACATTATGAATTATGCCATGTTCTTATTCTTGTGCTGGCTCATAAGTTTTTGGGTGTTTATTATGTTATGAAGTACTTTAACTATGTTGTTGATTATTTATGTAAAACAAAAGACAGAAAAGACAAACCTTTAAGTGCCTGGCACATATTAAGCACTTAATTTATCTTGTGTTTCCCTTTCCCCTTCAGGGTATCAACCTAGGATTTTTGGATGGACAAACCCTCTTTTCAAGAGAAAATCATCTCAAAGAACTCCATGTTAAACATCTTAAAAATATAAATAAATAAATAAATAATCAAATCAAATCAAAACCAAAAAAAAAAAGAGAGAGAAAATCATCTCATATCTTCAGTAGCTGTTTATTAAGCCCCTTCTCTGGGCCAGGTACTCTCCTAGGCATTCGGGGCACTGCTGGGGGAAGCTAGGGGAGGCCCTCAGTGTGGGAGGGACCCAAATGAAGAGGACTAACAGGGACCCTGGGACCCTGGGGTGACCATGGGGACAGGCAGGGAGAAAGTGAGACTAGCTAGAGGGGCCTGGGACAGTCACTTTACCTCTCTGACCATCATTTTCTTCATCTGCAAAATGAGAACTCCACAGTAATGCACTCCAGATGCACTGAATTAGCCTGGGTACTCCTGCAATATCTGTACTTTCTTATCTCCACAACCGGCTCTTCTATCCTCACTAGGGAAATCCTTCAAGGCCCAGCAAACAATGTCTCTTAGTCTTCCAAGTCTTCTCCGATCATCTCCGGAGCACACCCAGGCCATGTGCTTGCATTGGTCTCTTATACCTTGCTGATTCATGTTGCTGCCCCAGACCAAACCCTGAAGTCAACCAGGCCATGTGCAACGGGCTTCAGCTAGGGCCTTGTCAGTTTTCTTCTAAGTTTTACCTTATGGCTGGGGAGATGAGGGACCCATCCCTTCTTGGGGGTTCACTGAGTTTGCTGAAACAATCATTCCCTTCTATGAAGTCCTGTCAAACAACTCACTCAACACTGGCATGTGCTGTTTGTTAACTGACTAACCATTTCATCGAAGTGGTACTTCAAGGCTTTCCTCTCACAAAAGCATTTGGACGGTAGGAGGAAGAAGCTGAGGATCCATGAGGCTGACTTTGGTCCTTCAAAGGGAGACTATCCAGGTCCTCCAAGGAGGATGTGGCTTTCCTGAGGCTCCCTAACACATGACTGTCCTGTGAGCTGTCTGCTCCTGTCTGTCTAGGTCTGTCTCCCTGTGCGTCCCCCATTTAACTTTCCCCAGGTCCCCAAACCCTGTCTGCTCCACCGAACAGAGGAAGACTCTTGTCACCACAGAGTGAAGAGCAATTTGACTCTTCCATGGTTATATCTAGGGAGGGGGTGGGATCTCATGTTTTATAACCAACAGGCCCATTGACCTATTTTCCTTTAAGAAAAAGCAAGCAGTCTTCTTACTAGGAAACATTTTGCCTTCCTTTCAGGACCCAGGCTCCAGCTGCATGCAGCCAGCTTTAAAACACTTTTTTTCATCTTTCACAAAATAAAACAGGGCAATGACTCATCCTACCATGTTTTTAAAAGAATCTATTGATCTAAAACTCTGCATACAGTTTTCCTGGGACACGGTAGATTGGTAAAGAGAGGCCCACATGCACTTGCCTTCTCCTAAGAGGTTGAGATGGGAACCTTGCTCAGGGGAAATTAGTAAAGTCTATGGTTTTGTTCTAAGAGACAGGTCCTATGGATTCAAGTTTCTGATAGCACATTCTTTGCCTGTGCCCTTTCTGGGCCTAAAGGAAGGAGATAGATGAGAGAGGGTAGGGGATAGAATTTGGAGAATTTGGAGTATTTGCAGAATTTCTTTTTATTATTATTATTATTATTATTATTATTATTATGTTCAGTTATGCAGGCAATTTTCTATCTAAGAGTCACTGAGGTTGTAAGCTGATTGCTGAGCCAATCACAGCTCTGTCTCAGCTTCCATACACACTTACTAGGTTTAATAAAATTTGGGTATTCCCTTTGATAAATCAAAGAATATTTGAAATTTACAATGTACGAGAACCTGGTGGGGAATATTCTTATAAAGCAGTTTCCTCTTATCCTGTGAACCATTCTACCTAAAATGAATCTTCGTTGCAGACTTCAGGTTTTTTATGGAGTATGCTTCAGTCAGCTTGGTACCAAGCCATGTCCTACTGAGGCCACTGGAAGACTGTATGCAGTAAACCCACCTTCGTAGAAAGAAGGATTTTGTTCTATTGTTACAGAAATTCTTCTAGTCCAGGGAATAATCAGTCAAGAAAAATCAAGCAAGTTACTTGTGCATTGTCCTTACAGAGGCCCTAGACTGACAGAGGAACAGGAGATGCTTCCTGTGACCTCATCATCCCTGACACATACATGAGAGCAAGGTTTCCTCCTGCCCCCTTGGCTACACAGCATGCCTTGCCACCCACCTCCAGGCTTTTTTCACTCCCTTCCCTGTGCCTAGAACACCCTCCCTGACCCTCTGTGGAAAGAGTCGAGGTCTTCTCAAGTCCCACTTCCTCCAGGAAGTCTTCCAAGACCAGACAGCCCTTGCCTTGATCATCTGTCTGCTCACAGTGGAAGTCCACCGTTCCCTGTCAGGCCTGACGTTAGCTCTGTGCCTGACCCAGCCTGGGCATGCTACGGCACCTCAGCAGCACCTGCCTGCGTCACTCTGGTCTGCAGGCCCTCTCCTCGGAGTGGGGATGAAGTTTCCTGCACCCCCTCATCCCACTTTGAGGACAGAATTTGGCTGTGCTCCACCAAGAGTGGCATCACCCCCCAGCCCTAGAGGTGGCCTTGCTTCCGGCCAGCCCGCAATTCCATTGTGGTGGAAAGGGCAAGTCGGGTCAAGAAAAGCCTGATGTGGGAATCAAGAGGACCAGATTCTAGTCCGAGCTCTGACCTAAGGCTAGGAAGTCACCTCACCTCCCTGAGACTCCTGTTCTTCATCTTGTAATATCCCTCTCACAGGAGCACAGAAACATCTGGCGAAGGCTGACAGCATTGCGCTCAGGCTCGCCCACCGCCGGCCATGGGACAGATGCTCAATGAACGTGCGCTGACTGGATGAAGGATGATCAGGAGTCCATACTGTCCCAGAGCAGTGACCCTTCCCCTTCTGGGCTCTGACTTCAGGAACCAGCCTGGCTCACTTGTTGGTCCAGCTCAGGCCAGCTCTCTGCACCATCTTGATTCTTGCAGAAACTTTCTCTTGTCAGACAGAACACACGCTTCCTGTCAGCTTTTATTTCTGTGAGGGCTCGCTTACAAGCAGGGCACTCTGTTCTTGGAATTTCTTGTTAAAATATTTCATTTAATTAAGTTTTTACAACCAGCTCTGCTTTGTGTCTGTCAGAAGGTAGGGGCCAGGGCAGCGCTCTCCTCGGCTCCCTGGGAGGCCAGGTCACAGAGACTTTGGGGAGAGCCGAGGCCAGGCCTGGGGGCCATGTCCCTAGGTCTCCAGGCATTCCTATGCAGCTACAGGAGCTGGGATCCTCAAAGGGTGCATCTCTGTGACAGGCCCCACTTAGCCACCTCTTAGCACCCTCAAAACTCCAGTCAAGACCCACGCCGTGTCCCCTTCTTACTCAGGACCCTCCTCAGCCCATTCTTCTGGTCTGTTAAAGCCTTACTCGGGTCCTTCTCCCTGTGGGTCCTACCCAAGTCCCTTGGTTATAACTGCTTTTCTCTTCCAGCCACACACTGCATGGAGATGGTCCCTCCCAGGCCAACCCGGTGATTCATCCACCCTCTCGTCCCTACCGTTGCACACACCCAGGCCATAGTCAGAGCACCTCTCTCCCCTCCCCAGGCCCCAGCTTAGGGCCTTGCTGGGGAGGCCACAGGAGGTCACTGAACCCAGCTGAGCATGTCCTTCCTTCTCTCCACAGAGCCCAGCTGGTACAGGACAGGAATTTGTGGTCAGGGATGTGGCAGAAGGTGCTGTTCTCCTTCACCCATGTTTTGAAAGGCTACAGAGCACGTGTGCCTGACAGGCAGAACATGAGGTTACTTAGAACAGCGGGAGAGGAGGGGGCCCATGTGAGCAGGTGGATTTGTGCAGAGTGTTCTCAGCAGGGATGTGGCTGCACCCAACGCTCATCATGGAGCCTTGGCAAACTCTCTTTTTATAACAAACAAACCAACATTTCTGCATTAGTCTCCAGGATTCCATGGCAAAGCCTCCCCCAACCCCGCCCTCACTGCCCCAGTGCTGCTGGAAAGCCTAGGACCCATGCCATGGGGGCCTGGGAGGTGGGCTGTTTCTACGCCCTTCCCAGCTCACCACTGGGCTAAGGCTGTGCCCTGGCCTGTCGCAGGGTGGCACTGGTGGCCAAGGCTCTGCCTCTGAGGCCTCCTTTCCCCCAGCCGGCAGCCTCCTGACCTGGCCCATACCTGGCCTAAGGGAACCACCGTGGCCCCTGGATCATTCCAGGCTCCTTGTGGGTTGCTAAGAGCCTGGCTGACACCTGTCAGGAATTTGCGGTCAGGGATGTGGCAGAATGTGCTGTTTTCCCACACTCATATTTTAAAAGGTTACAGACCATGTGTGCATAACAGGCAGAACATTAGGTCACTTGTCTCACTTAGAACAATAATCCGTTTTGCTAGGGGTCAGGTTGACACAAAGAATCTGTCCAGACCAGGTCTCTGGATGGGACTTAGCCCTCCCCTCAAACTAATGAAATTTTCAACTCGTGGGTACTTGAGTTAATAAAGTGTGCCACACATCTGCTCAGGCCACTGGCAGAAGAAAGCCCTGGGGTTCAATTTTGAGATCACTGACATAATGTTTGAGTGGCCTCCTGCCGGCGCCCGGTGGGACACCAAATTAAGGAAAGCCGCACAATGAATGTGTGAGAAAAAACATTAGTGTATAAACATAGAGGCCAAGGCTCCCCGAGGGGAGGGTGAGCGAGGGGAGGCCTTGGAATTACAGAGAGAGGATCGGTGGGGGCTACCGCTGGGATTTCACGCCAATGGCCTGCAGGTAATGAATTATTTTAAAGGAAATTGGCACCAACATGATCTTAGGTCAAAAAGATGAAAAAAGTAAAAAGAGCATATTTTCTATGGCTATTGAATTAAGTGCTAAAGTATAATGTGAGCCGTTCTAAACAAAATAAAAACCTGGAGGTGAGAATATAAAACAGCCCCAGGAGAGGTTACAATTCAAGCCTGGGGACCCCTGAGAACCTAGCCACTCCCTCCACCTGCCGCCAGCCTGGCTGGGGCAGGCCGGTGAGGTTGGACCCAGGCCTGCTCCCTCCAGGGCCGGGGAGGAAGGAGCCCCTTGCGCACAGGCACGGGAACGCCTCTGAGTCTTTCTCAGAAGCCCACAGACAGAAAATCAAACTGAAAATTTCTCAGGAGATGCAAATCCTGATGGCGCCCCTCCCCCAGAGACTCCCAGGTTCCGAAGAGGAAGGGGACAGATAGCACCCTGAATTTTCTCTGGTCTTTCCTTTGGGAAAAGAGAGAGACTTTCTTACTTCCATGGCCTGGCTCCCAGGAAATGCCATGTGTTTGCTCTGAGGTCAGTGCAGCTCAGGGCTGAGACCTCCCACTGACACTTCCCAGCGTCTCCCACACCCTGCCTGGTGGTGGTAGACTGTGGGAAGGAAGGGGGCTGAGAGCCCCTCAGGGCCTCAGACCAGGCCCCCAGGCTGCAGGTGGGGGGTCCTGGAGGATTCAGCATCACCAGAGCAGGCCAGCTTACCCCCAGACACCAATCCAGAGGTTGTGCGAGCTAAGGCGGTACATACCTAAGGCAAAGTGAAGGCCACCTGAAGTCCTCCAGGCCTGGCCAGCCTTCTGCTCCAGGTGCTCTGCTGGGGCACTGAGGTCAGGGTAGGGAGCCACCTGTCTTTAGTTTTCTTGTTCCTTCAAGTGCCTACCATGTGCTTTGGAGCCCTGCCCCAAGGGGTACACAGAGAGGCCAGGGTGAACCAAGCACAGGAGCTGATGACACAAGCCTGTGCCGGGGGGTGGGGTTCAGACCTCCTGACACATGAGGAAAAGGGCTCAGCAAATGTGGCCCCCAGGGCTTTGCCAGCACCACCCCTCCCCTCCCCCTTCCCAGGGACATGCCACAGCTTGTCTATCCCCTTCCTCTGGGAAGTCATCTCTGACCCCAGTCCCTCAACCTGTAGGGCCCTACCTGTCCTCTGAGGCATCAACCCTCTCTTCTCCTGACTGCGTGGTTTGGCCTGAGTTTCACACACCTGGTCCCCTCTGTAGCCCACTGCTGGGGCCCAGGATCTTGGTGGGTGGGGGAGGGGAAGGGGTGGACAAGACACTGTAGATCAACTTTGGGGCAGAATTGGTCCCAACTACACACCTTCAAGGCCAGAAGCCTACCCACCAAAGGAAAGCCATGGTACCTTTCTCGGTGAGGACCTAGCAAGTGAGAGGGGAGAGGCTGGGCGAGGTGCAGCCAGTCCCCACAAGGGGCCACACCATGATTAATGATCTTCCCCAGAGGCTCTCCCAGCAACTGCATGGGGCCACCGTGGAATGCAGAGCAAGTGCCTTTCAGAGCGGCCCAACCACGCCACGCAGCTCAGGCCTTCCCACTTTGCTGAGAGAAATGTCCATGCTTACAGTTTCCCAGCATTCAGCCCAGATCTCCCCCAGGGGAAAGAAGAGGCTTTGTCCCATCTTCAGTCCCATCTTCCAACAGACGACACGGAGAAAACAAACTCCAGGGCCCGGCCACCTGGATCTCATTCCAGCTCCCTCCTGGCCTTTTGAGGGCACTGTATCTCCATTCCTCATACGTAAAATGGGGATGATAATAGGACCTACCTCACAGAGCTCTGGTGAAAACGGTAGACATTCATATGTGTCAATGGCTCAGAGTAGTGTCTGACACAATGAAGTGTTATATATGGACTTGCTACTTGTATTATCTGATAATCTGATTTCAGAAACTTGCTCTTCCTTGAGAACCAACTCAACACCTCATGGGCCATCAGCCTCTACCTCCCTCGTCAACCCTGGAAAGTGGCAATAAATTTCTATAATGTTTAATAGCCAGGGTACAGGGAGGCCTTGTGTTGCCTGGGTTTCTTCCTCTGCCACTAACTTAAAGGCAGCATCTACGCAGGCTTCAAAATGTGGAGAGGAGGTTTTGCAGGGGATGGGGCCAGTGCAGCCAACGGACCTGCACACGCCAGCCAGGCCACCTCTGCTCCCAGCAGGGAAGGAGCCCAGCGATGCCGTCCCCCACTTCTCCCCTCTCTCAAAGTCACTAGGGAGCCTGGGCTCCAGGGAGGGTACGTGGAGAATGGGAGCAACAATCCACATGTTTATTGAAAGTAATGAAAGTTGTATATGGCGCCATGTCTCAGAAAGCCCAAAGGGCAGCTTTGGAGCCCAGGCTCAGCAAAGTGAAGAAGGCGGTTCCAGCCAGAGGCCCACTGGCCTGATGCCTCAGTTGGCTCCCCAGGCTGCTGCCCCCAGGGAGGCCTGAGGTCAGTCACATGTCACGCTTCTCTAGGCCACAACAGGCCCATCTGTACAATGAAACGGTTGAACCGGGTGATTTCTAAAGCCCTTCGGGTTCAGACAGACTGCAGAGGGGTCCCTCCATTACCATCGTCATCGTCGTCATCATCATCATCATCATCATCAGGAATAATAATAACAGGACTCATCTATAATTCCTTTGTGCAAGGCATTGTTAATCATTAGAACAAGCCCATTGTAACATTTTGTGGTCTTTGTGGGGACCACAGACGGGGGAAACTGAGATTCAGAGAGGCTGAGTAGCTTCACTTACACAAGTTATCAACAGCAAAGTGGGTTTAAATCCAGATCTCTGTGATCTCCAAAATCATACCTGCTAAGATACACACTATGTCATTTTTATAGTAACAATGATGACACCAGCGGTATTAACAACTCCATGCCCAGGACACCGTATGAATGTGATCTCATTTCGTCTTTACACCAACCTTAAGTAAAGGTAGGTATGGTCATGGTTCTCCCAATTTTCCAAGGGCATTGCATAACTTATCTAGAGCCAATAGAGTGTCCCTTCTAACATTGAAATCTGATCCTGTCACTCCCTTTAATGAAAATGGAGCTCCCGGTGGCCAGAACATATTTCCCTAATTACTGACCCAGCTTGATTTTTGGTGACAGCAGAACTGATGTTCTTCCCATTAGCACAAGGAAAGCTACACCAGTTATTAAACTATTGAAATACATCTGAGCCAGTTGGTACACAGCCACTGGCCCAAGCTGCCCGCAGGCTCCCCTACCCCACCCCAAGTCATTGTTGCCACTTCCAGGGGACCTGTGGGCCTCCCCTGGACTCCAGTGCTGCTGTGTTCTGATTGGTCAGTGCCCACGTCGGGCTGGGTGTCACCCCTTGGTGATGGCAACCTACGTGCATCCACAGGCACATGGGGCACATTCTTTACATACACACCCGGCCCTATGCACTTGCACACAGGGGACCCGGGAACTCAGAAGTGCCGATGTTAAATCAGAAGTGCCGATGTTAAATTAATTAAACACGGAAGTCATCAGCCTGAGGTGGTTCCAATGCCTTCGTAGCTTACATCGGCAAACCAAAACCAGCCTGTAAATGCCTCAAGGTTAAAAAATTGAAACTGAAAGCAAACCAATCACAAACAACTAGGCTTTCCCAAAGAAGGCAATCACTTCAGCTATAGCCAATCAGACAATTTCCTTGCTTTGCTTCCAGGCCTTCTCTACAAGTCTTGCCCCTAGCTCTGTCGGTGCGGTGTTCCTAAGCACTTCTGCTTTGGCACTGCCCGATTTGAATTGATTTTGCTCACATAAACTCTTATAATTCTTAATATGCCTCAGTTTATCTTTTAACACCAGGCCTTTGCCCAGTGTCTATGTACAGACACCAAAGCACATGCGTGCACACACACGTACACACACAGATACACACATCTGCGGGAATGCACACACACACAAATGAGCAGGTGCACCTCCCTCATACATACGCCCAGCTCATGCCTCTTGCTGCCTCCCTGTAGCTGCCAGACACACACCTTTCCAGGCTTACTACCAGCCTCTGCTTCTGAAATTCTCTCTTTCCTGCTCCATAGTGCCTTCAGCCGCTCCCTTGAAATCCAGGGCTGTGCCACTTGATACACGGAGGCAGAGAGGAGCACAGTGACAAGGGTCAGATGAAGGGGAGCCGAGAGCAAGTGCTTTGTCAGCCTGGCCTGGCGCACTGAGCATACGCTGGTGCTCTGCTTGATAGACGTCACCTCAACTAGAAGGAAAGTAGCCCGGTTACTGGCAGGCAGGTGCTCTTGCCAGCAGTCTGCAGGCTTCCAGTAAGTACACACGTTCAGCTTCTTATCACAGAGGGAATGAGGAGGCTTTGGTTCTACCAGCTTCTGGTGAGCCCCAGCTTGACGCCAGCTTCAGGGAGGGACCAGGGCATTCCTCATTTGGCCTGATGCTGTCCAGGGGGTGCTCAGAGACAGCCAGGGAAGGTGGCCTTGTCACCTTCTGTCGAAAGGATGGAAATCTCCAAGAATGCATCACAGCACTTTGCTCTCAAATGAACTCCTGTGCAGGTCATCCCACACCTCTTGATTTGAGCACAAATTTGCAGGGCGGGGGGCCTCCCTCAGCTCCCTGCCTTCCACTCCGGCTAGAACCAGTATGGTGCTGAGACAGGCCCAGGAGTGGAGATGGGCTGTACTTGTTCATCCAGCAAACTGAATGAGCACCTGCTGCGTGCCGGTTGCCCTTCTAGGAGAGAACAAAATAAGAAAATCTCTTGATTCTGTCCAGAGTAGCTCTGTCTACAAGCCCTTATCCCCAAGTAACACAGTGACATTTTGGTTGTTGGCCTCTGTGACTTCTCCTATTGGGCCACAAACTCCCCTTCTGTTCTACAGTGTATTTGGGTCTTAGAAACTCTCATATCCCTTCTAAGTTAAACTTGTCTAGCCGGGTAACCTCCAGAGACATCTAATCTCTCATGGCCAGGAGAGCAACTGAGCCTCCAAGGAAAGGCCTGCAGTGTCTGAGCAGGGTGAGCACAGTGTCAGCGAGCGCTCCCTTCTAGCACAGGCACCAGGCTTGGATTTCTCCAGGGAGTATCTCCCTTTAGTAAGATGCCCTGAAACAAAACCCATACCACCTAAAGAACTTCACCTAAAGGCTGGTCCATGGTCCTCACTCACTTTTAGCTGCACATCTGCTATCTCTGTTTCATTCCAGGTAGAGTGGCCCCTGGGAACATCAGAGGTGATGCTGATAAAGGCAAGGCATAGGACCTGACTGCCAAGACCCACAGGGCTGTTTGGGGGAACTTTCAGCCAAATTTCTGTTGCCCAGGATTTGTTTACTAGAGGTGCCACGACTGGACCAAGCCACTCTCAACTGGGGCCACCCACCCACCTGCCTATAGCCTGAAAGTGCCCTTGTGCCCTCTCTGTGTGCCAAGGCCATGTCCCACAGCATCTTCACACGCAGTGCAGGACCAGGCACAAGAGTAATGACCCCATAAACATACTGATTGTGTTTGCCTCCAGCAGAATCAGCTCAATGAAGGCAAGGTCTCTGTTTCAGACCCTTTCTTTTCCTGAATCCTTATGTGTTCTTCTCCCCACCACCTATCACCTTTGTACTTGAGCCACCTGCCTCCAGGTGGACATCAACTGAAGGAGTCAAGGTAGGGAGCCAGTTTTCTGGATAGCTCCTGCCTCTAGGAAGCTGGCTTAAGTCATCCCTGCTGCTCATCTCCATTTCCCCTCATACCTGCAAGCCACTTGGGGCAGAGGAGGCAACATCTGCACACCGACTGTCCCTAGCCCAAGGGCACAGATATTTTATATGCAGCCCTGAGGTTCAGGCTAAGGCCCACTATTGGCCCCAAGCCAAATTTCCAAATTAGTTAAAGCTCAAAATGGGTCAAAAACGCTCAGCCCAAGAGAGGGATTTACAGAACATCAAGCAAGACATGGGTGTTAAGCTGATGGTGCACTCCTCACTGGCTGGAGGACCAGTGTGGAGCAGACCCTGGAGCTGCTCTGAAACCCCCAAGTCTTCTCTAGGAGGGGGGATATTCTCCCATAGCCTTGCTGCCCAACTTTGCAGTTCAGGGGCCGGGGGGGGTTGCGCCATGTGGTAGACCACAGTCACTGTCCCTGACAACCAGCTGGACACCAGAGAGCCTCAGGCACGGCCAGTCTTGCTGCCAAGCCTGCTGAACAGAACTGTACTTTGCTCCCTCCCCTTCCTGCACCAGGAATAGAACAAGAGGGAAAAAAACAAGAACAAAATGTTGCTCTGACTTTGACTCACCTTGGTAGTATTTGCCATTTCAGGTACCTTCCATCCCTGGAAAACACACTTAGAAGAAAACTTCAGCCCCCTCGGTAACATTAAGAATTCGCACAACGTCAAGCATTTCCACTGAAATGACAGCTGTACTGAGGCCTGAACTATACCCCGTGATCTCAACGCCCAGAACAAGGTGGTCATGTGGCTAATATTCTCTAATGAGTGGCAAGGGACAAGTTGTTTCTGTTTGGTTTGTTTTGGTTTTTTGTCTGTTTCTTAAGCCTCTCACCATGTTTTGTTCATGCCACACCAAGAAAAGCCCTAGATGTCCAGCCCAGCCAAGAAGACAGGCATTCGGGGGCCAGTGAGAACTCGGGGCCTCACGGGAAATCTGCAGGCCTAAGCATAAACCTGGGTTGAGGACCCCATGTCCCACAGTCCGCTAAGGTGAGTGAGCATTGCTTCCTTTCTCCTCCCGGGGCTATGTGTTGGTCCTATGTCAGGTCTTCATTCTGTCCCAGCATCCCTTGAGACCTTGGGAAAACCTCCTCCTCCTTCTAGTCTTGGTGTCCTTAGTTTCTTTGGAGGGAGGCCAAAAGACAGAAAAATGCTGAGGGACCCAGAGAGCTGCCCCCCTGGAAAAAGATGCTGAAGTAAATGGAGTCCCACCAAGGGCTGATTGATGAGGCTGTTGTCCTGGCTGAGGTGCGAGGCCAGAGCCCTTCTCCTAGGCCCTTGGAATCATGCGAGTGGTCAGGTTCCCTGGACCCACAAGGAGGACACAGGGCAATACAAGGTAGGAGAGCCGAGGCAGGGCCCTTTCTTCCAACTCTGGGGTGCATGGCAGACTTCCTAAGTCACCACATGTAGCAAAGCCCCCAAGGCAGCAAGCCAAGCTAGACCCAGGCCTTTCTCTCATCCTGCACTTGCACTCCTCTGCAAGCGAAGTTGGTTAGCATGGTCCCGCTTACTTGGTGCAAGCTTCTACAGGACAGAGGTCCAACCAACCAGCCCTGGGGCAGCTTGCATGCTCTATGACCTTATGTGGGAGTCTTATGAAATTTTAGGCTTAAAAAGACTAAATCCGTAACCTCTCCGAGAGTGAAAAGGGGTAGTAATCTCCACATCCGGGGATTCTTGCGGTGTTTCTGTAAGATGCCAACACTGTGACAACCACGTTCTCCTCTCTGCTTTCCTTCTGCCCTGGGAAACAAGGCTGATGATCCGTTTGAGAATCAGGCAATGGGAAAATGGGCCCTAGAAAGACAGGTGGAAGGCAAGTGGGGAGCCAGGGATTGTTCGCCCATACTAGGCTGCGAAACAAACTAAACCAGCACCTCCCAAATCCTCCCTTTGGTCCCTTTGCCCTAAGTGAAGTCCCAACCATGAGGATTCCAGACTGTGCCTCACAGGCATCCCAAGACCCAGCTCCTTATGAAACATTACCATACTCATTTGGGCACAATCAGAATTTTTTAATCATCTTGCTGAGCCTCAGTTTATGGGGCTAGATCATTTCCAGATGTAATTCAACATACCAAAAAAAAAAAAAAAGCACACTCATTGATTAACAAATAATTTCTAGATGGCGAATACATGTGACTAGCAATCCCTAGTCGCAAGTTGCATCAAATTTTGTTTGAGTGTGAAACAAGTCAGGCACCACTACCCCGGCCCCCTCCCCCCAGAGAAATCTATCTCTTTTCAGCTGAGGGCTCTTCCCCAGACTGGCTCTAGGCACATCTTCTTCTGACCAGATCACACAAGAGCTGGAGAAAGAGCTTTGGCCTTTACCAGATCACCTCTACCACTTTTACTGATGACTTCCCACCGCTGCCGTGCCTTGAGCCAAGGGCAAGAGTAAATGATACACAGAGGAAGAGTTCAGGGCTGCCAATCAAAAGAAAGCTTTCTAGTCCACACTCTACAACAAGCTGCCTATGTGAGCTTCAGGAAGACATTTCACCTGTCCATTGTGCTTACTCTTCATTCGCCTACTTGATTTACAAACTTTTCTAATTTACTTACTGTGCACTAGTCCCTGATTAGCCTATGCATTTATGCCCTTGTCCACTGCAGACATTGTTAATCGATGGTCGCACACTTTCCCAAAGCAAGGTTCCCGAAGAACCTTCACTGAGTGCATTAGGCACCCCTTAAAAATCTACTTCTGCCTCAGGTAAGAAATTGGTACCAGTCTGGTGGGACTTGGTGTCCTCAGTGGAGCTGGCAATTCAACAAGAGACAGATCCAGGCACAGCCACCTCAGAAGGCAATGGGAATGGAAGATTCCGGAAAGGGAGGAATCTGGGCTTGGTGTTTGGACCCTGATGTCGGAGCTTACGGGTTCAAAGGGAGGTGTGCCCATCCTAAAAATAAAATAAGGACCCTGAAAATTTGGAAGGATGACTCAGAGCCAGTCAAAGCCACTGAACTGGCTTCCGTTCCAACCAAACTTAGCCCTGGGAGCCAACTCCTGTGCACATGGGGACCCACTTTGCTCTTTCCTTGGCCTCTCAGAGCCCCTGCAGTTCCCCTAGATGCTCCACATTCCATCAGTTAATTGGTTTGTTCCTTCCATTCTGTGGCCAAATGTCACGTGACATTTGTATTATTCCCAACCCTCTTTCAAAGGGTATCAATTCCTCCAGTGACCGTAAGTGATTCTCCATTCCTGCATGTTTCACGGGGCCACTGGAAGGGTGGATGCGCCTATCAAAAAGGAAAATGTCTGCATCTTGGGCTGCAACCAAGCCACAGCTTAATTTCCTCCTCTGGCTGTACTTCTTGAGAAGTAAATATGAAAAATGGGGCTGGGGTGACTTTGTCTCAGATAAATAGGCCACACTCCGTAGCTGGACAAACAAGGTGCTTGGCTGGAAATAAGATGTTCCTTGGCTGGCATCTCCAAAACATGACAGATTCTTCCCAGATGCTATTTAAAGCACGCGGCAAGCTTTCCCTGACTCAACACATTGCTTACACCAGACTTTAAAAATCAGGCAGAGTGCAAACGTAGCACCAGCAATGTTGATCCTAATAAAACTAATGTTTTCGAAGCACATGCTAGGGAGCAGTCACTGGGAGAAGCCTTTTGCCTGTGTTTTCTCACTTAATGCTTACTGAGACCCTCTGATGAAGTTGGTGTTATTATCCCCACTTTACAATTAAGGAAACTGAGACTCTGTGGGGTTAAGCAAATTGCCCAAAGACACACAGTTAATAAGTGATACACTAGAGGTTTGAACTCAAGCATAACTTCAAAAGGCGTGGTCTTAATTGCTGGAGGCCATGCCTATTGGCTCTCCGTCCACCCCTCTGCTGGCCACCCCATGCCCAGTGGGTCCTGGCTGAAGATTATCACCATGACAACAAGCCCTGATCTGGGCCACAGTGATTTCAGAGATGCTCAGCAAGTCAGAACTGCTTTCTGTCCTTCTCCCAGGAAGTTTGGGGTCTATTTTCCACAGGTGGGGGCCTCTGACTGGCAGAGGGGCTTGAATGCCAGGTCTCAGCCTCAGCAGAATGATCATTGCTCTGAGAGAGAGATGGGCAGCTTTCTGATGAACACAGAGCAGGCTGAGAGGAGGTATGTGGTTGGTTACTGCCTCACAGCAGGGACGGAAATGCAGTGTGAAGGCCAAAATACAGAGAGTTGACAATGGTTACTTTTACAGCCAAAAGCCAGTGTTTCGGGCAAAGCAGAAATTCTATATTGAACACACCCCCTCTGTCACAGCCCAGGATGATGACTTTCAAATGCAAATATAAAATAACACACAGAAATGTGTCATGGATCTCAGTTAATGACTCCCTTTTACCCTCCAGATCTATCCATTACCACCGGCAAGCATTTCCGGCCACATTTTCTTTCCAGCTTCGTCTACATCTCTGCGTTAGGCCAGCTTTTCATTTCCTATAGAGCCATGGTCTTTATCCTGTGGGCCTGGATCTTTATCACATCTCAGAGCTACAACTAGGGGCCCATGAGGCTCTTCACACATTAATGCCTGAAGCCTTCGTATGTCTTATTTCACATAAAATTTTACTACTTTTTTAATGCCTATTGATGCTACTGTGACTAAAACATATGCATTTATTTCAAAACTTTCTCAAATTTATGGTAACTCAGTTATTAAGTAACTTTTCAAACATTAGATTGTGAAAGGCCATCAACCATTCTGTGGGGTTTTTGAAACTTTTTGACATTAAAAAGGAATCCTTATAATCTCCCAGACGTTGAAGTTCTTCTCAGATTCTCTTTTCACAAATTATTTGGTGGGCTTCAAGTGCTGGAAGGAAATCCTTAAAGCTACCAAAAGCACAGAGGACACCTGTGGTTTTTTGCAAGAATTGCCACAATTCTTTTCTGCTCCTCCCATCAAAAGGTAGAATCTATGTCTTGAGCCAGTGATTTGGTTTGGATGATAGAACTTAGAGAACGTTCCGTAAGTTCCAAGCCTGGGCCTCAAGTGTTTCACACGTTTCCATGGGCTCTCCTGGGACCTTGCCACCGCTGTTATGTGATAAAGTCTAGCTTTGCTGACGGAGGATGGGAGAGCAGCTTGTAGGGCTCTGCACCTCTGGGAACACTATATTCTTGAACTTGGCTGACAGTGACCCCTGTCTTAGCTTGGACTGCTATAACAAAATACCATCGACTGAACGGACTGAACAACAAACATTTATTTCTCACAGTTCTGAAGGCTGAGAAATCCAAGATCAGGTTACCAGCAGATACAATGTTTGGTGAAAACCTGCTTCCTGGCTTGTGGATGGTGTCTTCTCATTATAACCTCACATGGCACAGAGCAGAGAGGAAGGAAACAAGCTCTTATGTGTCTTCAAATAAGGGCACTAACCCCATTCACGAGGGCTCCACCCTCATAACCTGATCACCTCCCAAAGCCCCACTTCCTAATACCATCACATTGTGGGTTAGGTTATCAATATATGAATTTGGAAGGGGATACAAACACTCAGCCCCTAATAACCTCTGAAGGCAGAATCTTCACAATTGCCCAAAGGAAGGGGTCTGAAATTTCAGAATGAAGTTAAGAGAGTTAGCTGCACTTAATTTTTGGCACCTCCCACCTGTTTCCTGCACTCAAGCTAGCCAGACTGGACATACTGCTTCAGCACCTGTCCTTCCCCCCTCCAGCTTGGTGTATCTCACCCCACATTCTCTGTGAACATGGTTCCTTTTTAGTCTCTCAGTCCTCTTACTGGGATTTCCATTTTGACCCATTCTGCCTAAGGTTGAGATTATGCCCCCAACCATTTGCAGCAACATACCTCAGTTCTTTTTTTCCATAATAGTTAAAGTCCGTAATGCAATTGTGAACAAAGTGCATGGACCCTCTGACCACTTTAGGGGTCTAGGGTCCCTGGAGAGTCCGTCAACATAATACACTTAAACCTTCTAATTAAATCAGGTCGGAATTAGTAATAAAGGTATATGTCAAGAAGATCCATGTCCCCATTTTGTTATGGTGCTAAATCATCTCTACAGTCAACTGCGGTGAGGGGTAAGGACCAGAAGACAGTCTTCCTGGGAAAGGCTCATCCTCAGATTGCAATGCTCAGTCCCTGGGCCAGGTCTTAGTCTATGGCCTTTCTCTTTGGACTGTTTCAAAAACTCCTTTTCCTCCTATGAGGTCACTGCCCATCAGTAAATCCTTGAATCAAGGAACCACGATATTTAAGAACATGCTTCTGAGAGGAAAAAAAAATGAGATATGATGAAGTTTGCTTTAGTCCAAAACCCAAAGAGCTGGGTGGGCCAGCCTCCCTCTGTGGGCCCCTGCCAGTCAAACCCAGTAGGGTCTGGACTCTTCCCGATACAGAAAATGGAGCTCTTCTTTAAAAAATAAAATAAAAATTTCCCCCAGAACAAACCTGGTATACTGGCTCTAACTACTATTCTCAGGATACAAAGGCTGGAAGGGGGAAGTGACCCTTCTTGCCCAGCCCATTGACTGCCCAGGTAATAATTTCCAAGTATTTGGATTGGAAGATATTTTGGTTAATATCACAATAATATCGGCAGCTTCTTCCCAGGAAGGAGTGAGAGCTCATAGCCAAGGGAAGGAGTGCCTGTGTCAGAGTAATTATCATCATATAAGTCAGTTCAGCATTATGTAGGGCTCTGGGTGCCCCCACAGCCCCCTCAGGTCAACCCCATGTCAGGTTTTGCCCACTGCAGCATTAGCGTCAACCCTTCATCTGCCAGTACTTCCTAGGGGTGACCCATGAATGTTCACAAGAAAGAGTCAGCTCAGAGACTGCTACCACCTCCCACAGAGAACCTCAGAGCTAGCTAAGGTCCAGACTGCAACAAGCAATAGATCTTTTGAGACCAACCAACTCTGTGCCCAGATCTGTCCTGGGTGCTACTGAGCACAAGGGAAGAGAAAAATCATCACCACCATCACCACCATCATCACCATGATCATCACCATCATCATCATCATTAGCCTCACCATCATCACCATCACCATCATCATCACCACCACCACCACATCACCATCATCATTACCATCACCATCATCTTCATCATTACCCTCACCATCATCACCATCACCATCATCATCATCATTAGCCTCACCATCATCACCATCACCATCACCACCACCACCACCACCATCACCATCATCACCACCATCACCGTCATCATTACCATCACCATCATTTTCATCATTACCCTCACCATCATCACCATCACCACCATCATCATCACCATCATCTTCATCATCACCATCATCACCATCACCATCATCACCATCATCACCATCACCACCACCACCACCACCACCACCATCATCATTATCATCACCCCCACAAAACTTAAGTAGTTTGTGCCAGGAAGAGTTTAGTATTAACTCATTTAAGTAATAGCAACTCTATGGGACAGATAATAACAATATCTCCCCTTTCAAAGGTGAGGAAGTTGAGGCATGTAAAGATTAAGTAACTGGCTCAGGATCACCGGGTGCTAAATAGTAAACCTGAATTCCACCCCAGGTAACCAACACCTGTGTCTGTGCTTTTCATCCTTCGATGAAAAGAAATGGACTTCCTGCCCTTGGGGTAGATGGACAGTTGAGACTAGCACACAAGGAATAAGAGAGCAGGCGCCTGAAGTATTAAGTAAAAGAAGGGGTGTAGAGAGTAAGGACTGCAGTGGGCAGAAAGGTAGTTGACTGCCGGAGGAAGTCTCTCCACATTCCAGCCACAACATGGTAAAGCATGCTTCCACTGGGTCCAACACTATGAAAATCCTGGGGATATCATAATTTCTCTTTAAAAGTTGCCCACACCTGAATCACACTTTGTCCTGAGACACCACACAGAATATAATGACTGAGTTGATCCTTAGCTTGTCATATTGGGAAGAACTAAATCATCCTCCCAGAGCACAAAGCAAGCTCAGGGCTTTTTGGAGTTCAGTACGGGAAAGGAACAAGGTGGGTGGGCAGAGGGAAGGGGTTTAGGTTGGTATTCTTGGGACCTTTCAACAAGCTACACAGTGACCCCTTGACTGAGAACCTAACTGATAATTCCTACCAACTGTCACTCCCTTGCTTGCACAAAGATACATCCAAAAGACCCAGGCCTAACCATTCCTAAGGAGAGGTATTTCATATCCTTAAAGCTGAGCTCCATTTCTCTGGATCTCAAAACAAACTTCGGAAGTTTAGTCTTAGGTTCATGAGCAGCTATGAGCCAATAGGACTTGGGTTATAAATTGCCAAGGGAAAATCCAGACCCGGCAAAACAGTGGCAAATGGTTAGTCCCTGATAAAAGAGAATGTAAACTCTTAAAAATCAAGTCAGTCCTTTGAGAGATAAGACAATAATGAGCAAGCTAATTGTAGCTACATCTTATTTAGTGTTTAATGTTTACCAGACTCTGTGTTCAAGATTACACACAAAAATCACATTTAATGCACATTTAATACAATAGCAGTGCAAATTGGTTCTAACTTGAATAAAGTCTGGCTTTCTGGCTCTGCTTTTAAGAGGACTGTCACATTCAAACGAACCTCTGTGGAGCCATTAAAGTGATGGAAAAACAGACTCAATCAATACTGTAGTCCCTCAAGGAAATACCAAAGTGGCATCACCATCCTAATGTACAGAGAACCTTCTTAAAGATTGTCATTCCCTAGTTCCATCTGTTACCATGGTTCACATGCTTTATAGATGCCCCCAAATCCTCTTTCTTCCCTCAGCCCTAACGGCAAGAGAATTGCTCCCCTGAGCCTGCACGACTCCATCTCCCTCTCTAGGCCCCCACTCTGGCTCCATCCTTCTTCTTAGCCAGTAAGTAGCACCTGTCATTTGCAATGGAAATCCTATAAGGCCCTGTGTTTTACCCTCACCACACCACCCCTCCCCGAAGTCTGGGTCATAAAGACTCCAGAACTGTCAGGCAAAGATAGCAGCTGCTTCTGAACCAGCAAGAGGAGGGCAGGGGGATGGTAGAGACAGAGCTTTGGGGACTTGTTGGACCATCATAAATGAATCGTCAGCCATAGTTTACAGATAAGAAAACTGAGGCTGGGAAGTAAATACTTTTTCAAAACACACTAATAAATGGATTTGAACCCAGGTCATCTGCAAATAAATAATAAAAAGTTACCACTATCCAAATGTTATTAGTTCATGTGAAATATATATGCTCTTCCCACCACTTTTTCCTGGGTTGATACACAAAATATCCTTTCCTATTTTTTATTTTTGGCCTCCGGGGTATCATAGACACAGATACACACCTGTGTATACACACTCACCACAATACACACTCGTGCATGAGAAGCACACTCCCACAACCTCACCTACTGTGTGGGTGAAATCTCAGGCTGCTTATACGCTGGCCAATGGGAGCCTGTTATGGGAAATGGCTCCTGAGAATCCAGCACTTCGGCATTTAGCCTTGTCTGCTAATTTGCAAGGAAACAAATTCTTTTTGTCAATGCAGAAATTGCCCTAAGTATGTTTGTGCTGCAGTAAAGGAGGCAGCTGACCAACATTCATTTACTGGGGCCAGTACACATAGGCCAACCAGCCAGGGCACATCTTGCTACCCACTGGGAAAAGAGAAAGGAGGGCGGAGTCTGCCTCCTGGAAGAAGTAGGGTTTTGTTTTGTTTTTTTTAATAACAAACACTTTGTTCATATTTGTAACAGAGAAACATTTTGAAAAATAAGGGTTTATTTTCTTTTTCTCTTCTGCAACTCCTTACGCATGACCTGTTCTTTAGGCAGCTAAGGTATACATTGGTCGGGTGAGGTGGAATGGGGGTGGCTGCTATGGTTATAACAGGAATGCATAAAGAAAGAGTTAATGGTCAGCTCATATTATTGAAATACGATTTCACAGTAAGACGATAGCCTGAAAGCTAGCCATTGACAGGAGAGAAAGGATGTTCTAAATCACCTTAGCTTCTATTCAACATATTGACAATCAATCAGGCAGGCAAGCAAGCAGAAGTATTTATTGAGCCCTTCTCTGTACTATTCCAGAAGATTAGCTTTGTCCTCAAGAAACTTAGGGCAAAGAGACACATTACAAACAAACAGAGGTAAGATAATATTAGGTATTAATAAGTGTTATGAACAAGATACAATAGGATAATGGGATATGGGGTGTGTGTGTCTGTGTGTGTGTGTGTGTCTGTGTGTGTGTGTGTGTGTCTGTGTGTGTGTTGGAAGGTGAGCAGAGGGCCTGTTTTATTTAGGGAGGTCAGAAAAAAACTTGTTGTGGAGGTGACATTTAATCTGAGGCCTGAGAGATGAGATAGCAAGCAAGCAATGATCTGAAGAACACCATTCCAAGGAGCAGTAACAGCAAGTGCAAAGGTCCTGAGACAGGAACAAGTTTAGAAAGTTGGAGAGAAGGACAAAAGGTCACTGCTGCTGGAGTATTACAAATGAGCAGAATGAAGAAATAGGGAAAAGAAGAGGCTTACTCTGTAAGATTCTACAGGGCCTTGAGACTAATGCAAAATTTTAAATTTTATTCTTACTGCACTAGCAATCCATATTGTTTTAAGCTTGGAAGTGACAGGATCTAATTTATACTTTAAAAAGATCACTCTTGTCACTGTGTGAGGAGGATAAACTCTATGGCAGGGTTTCTCAGACTCAACACTATTTACCTTTTGGGCCAGGTGATTCTTTGTTGTGGAGGGGCTGTCCTGTGCACTGTGAGATATTGGGCAACATCCCTGGCTTCTGTACACTAAATACTAGTGGCACCTTCCTCCCAGTAGTGACAACCAAAAATGTTTTCACACATTGCCAAATGTCCCTTAGATGGAGAGGGATTGCCCCCAGATGAGAACCTCTGCTCCTTGGGGACACAAGGAGAAGTCAGAATCCCAGTTAGGATTCTGTAGCCATGGTCTAAGTGAGAGAGATGGTAGCTTAGATGCTGATGGGCTCTTCCTCTTCTTAGAAGGGCACTAATCCCATTCATGAGGGCTCCATCCTCATGACTAATTAACTCCCAAAGACCTCACCTCCAAATATCATCACATTGGTGATAAAGATTTCAAATATGAATTTGGAGGGCCGAAAACATTCAATCCCTAGCCAGTGGTCTAGGAAGATGTGATTAGAGAGGCCTGGCACCCTACCACCATCATGAGTCTTGATGCCATCCCCATAGGCATGATATTACCTCATGTAAGAAGCACCTTCAATACCTATGGTAACTGAGCTGTCGCCAAGCCAGCAGGCAGAGACAAGCCACAGGGAACTGCCCTCCCCAGCTCTTCCCCAGCAGCACTGGCCCACCTGGGGTAGTTGTATTGGGGGGGGGGGATGGGAATATAAACAGAGCTAATACTTCAAACACCAGCTTTCTTAAGCTGCACTCTACAAAATATAGACCACTCAATTTGGTTTATTTTTGACTTCATACTTGCATTTTACTGAACATATTCTTTGTACATAAAATGGGACCAACTTGTGATTCCATGCTTACCTTTCAATCTGGCAATGAAGCAGAAACCCAAGGACCTGGTTCTTCCCTGGGCTCTGACACTTGCACTAGAACCTGGGTGGGGTTCTTTATCTCTCCAGATCTTCCTTTCTGGGCAATGAAGGGATTGAACCTCAAGCTCTCTAAGTCTCCCAGCTCCATCCAACTGGGCTTTGAAGAATGAACAAGGTGTGACAGCGTGCTTCCCACCCATCCTCCTTCACTACAGACAGTGGGGGTAATGACTGAACCAGCCACCGCATTCCTTAATTCTTTGGTCCTCAATTCCCTGACCTTCAGGAAACACTGGGTCTCATTTCTCTTCAGGATGTCATTCCTAGTCCTGTGGAGTTGGCCATAGGGAATGGGAGTGGTAAAGAGTAGTCAACAAGGAAGACTTACGAACATTTCCCCTTGTGTCCACGAAAACACATCAGAAAGAAGTTCCCTATTTTCCTTCCTCCATTCCCTCAATGCTTCCTTGAAGCTGAAGGGAATGACGTCACAACAAAACAAAGTTGCCAAGACATACTCTACAAAAATGTCCTCACATGGTTACATTTTCTGCAAATTATAGCGTTTGGAGTATAAATCAGAGTAATTGTTTAAATCAGAGTGACTGCTGAAACAGATTTCCAGTGATCAAATCAAAAACGCAATCATTCTTGCGGTCGCTCCGGTGCTTGGAGCCCCACATACTTCTGAAACTGTCGGTTGTCAGTTACACGGAGTGTTTACATTAGCATGCTGCCCTACAGAGAAAATATATATTTTAAGAAGAAAATGTGAATCCAGGGTTACAAGAATGTTTCTGAAACAGCTAAGTCATCTTGTTTCAAGTAAAACCAGATGTTTGCATCAAGAGAAAGCCAATCATTTCTTTTAATTATGCTCAATGGTCAGGCCACCAAGAATACCCACATGTGTACACATGAGCCGGTGGAAATCAAAGGCTTTGTGACAGAGAAAGCAATCAGCAACTCCCAGACCACCAAATGGCATCCCCAGCGCCAGCTCTGGCCACTGTTCGAGTTCCTGATCTGAGAAAGCCGGGATCCCCAGCAAGGCCAGGCTCAGGAGTGGATTCTCTAATCAGGGCTGAAGTTCACAGAAAAGGCACCTCAACAGTTAAACTGTCCTCTTCAGTGTCCTCCCAGGACACTTCTCCATCACCAAAGACTCAGGAACGTGCATAAAGGCAGAGCCCATTCCCCTTGTCTTATCCTGAAGGAGATGCAGTGGGGGCTCCCATATCAGCCTGCATCCCCGAGTAGTGGAGGAGCCGGAGTTCGCAGATGACACACCTGTTGGCGTGGCCTCTGCTCGGATGCACCATGAGGTCTGATGGCCCCGGGGGAAAGTCATCCATGTGGCTGGCAATGTTATCCCTGACAGGTGGGCAGAGGGCAAGTCTTTGGAGCTGTCAGCTTCCCCCTGATGTCCAGGCTGCATCTAAGAGAAGGTCCACTCTCCTGAGCAGATATCACTGCCTGCTGAGTGTCTTCACTGGTGGACTCACAGAAACTTGATCTAGGAAGATCCTTTTGTCAAAATGCTTCCCATAACCCAGGAGAATGGCCGCGCCCTTGAGACTTCCTCCAAACACAACCACAGTACCTGAGCCTTCCCCCAAGTGGATGGCAGGTCCTGAATGTTTATTCTAAATATCGAAGCAGAATCTGAGTATTGCTCCTAACAGTGCTGTAAAAATGCTCTTTTGAATCTGTTTCCCAAACTTCATTGTGTAGGTACCAGCCTCACAATATCACAACATATTATTATTAGTTTTCTTTAACTTAACATGCCTTCTTTTTGTTCTTACTTAAATAGCTTCTTTAGCCTTTTCCTAAATTATTCGTGAAATCACAGGTAAGATGTGTTAGTTCTGTATCATTTTAATATGTGTTAAAATAGATATATGCCATTAAAATCAATGCCATTAAAATACATTTGTTGGGGCGCCTGGGTGGCTCAGTCAGTTAATCCTCTGCCTTTGGCTTGGGTCATGATCACGGGGTCCTGGGGTCGAGCCCTGCATTGCGTTCCCTGCTTAGCAGGGAGCTGCTTCTCCCTTTGTATGTTGCTCCCCTGCCTGTGTTCTCTCTCTCGCTCGTTATTTCTCTCTCTCTCTCGCTCTCTCTGTCAAATAAATAAATAAAATTTAAAAAATAAATAAATAAAATACATTTGTTAAAATAAATATATGTCATTAAAATAAAAATACTTATCCATGTCTTGGCTAGAATCATGTCGCATGCTACACTGGTACTCGTCCACAGCTGTGGGAAATGCAGCTGTAAATTATTGCATAGAATTCTAGTGTTTCTGCCAAATCTTTAATCAATTTATTTTAAATGACATGGCAATAAATGACATTCAAGGCCATGCCTCTCCTTCTCCGTGATTCTGTGAGCCCTGAAACCAACTTCCAGCATGGTGTTTGCTGGTGGGAGAATTAAAGCCCATGCTTCATTTGTCCCAGGAAACAACCACCATTTCCCATCAAGAAAATGAAGGAGAGACATTTTCTCCATGATTCATCATGATAGAGTATGGACAAAAACTCAAATACACCCTTCATGCTTTCTCAAAGTCTTCACTTGTGCCCCCAAACTTCCGGGGTATTTCTGGGTTGTTGTTTGTTTTTGTTTTGTTTTGTTTTTCAAAAGGGTTCCAGCATGAGAAGTTGTAAAGGAAAGCAAATCTTATATTATTGTTAAGCTAAGGATTCTGCTTTGAACTCAGCCTAGAAGTCAGAGCTCTGTCTGTGAAGAAGGCAATTGGTAATCACTTCTAGACTGCGGTTGACTGGTCATGTCCTCAAAACCCAGCCATCATGGGGATTCCTAAAGTCAGAAGACAAGTGAATTGTTTAAAAATACATCACTCCTACTTTAGGCCCTCAGATCCCCATGAGATAATGGGTTGAATAACATAAATCATTGTTTTAAAAAGTGCTTTGACTCCATTTTGCCAAATGTTTACTTGCGTCTTTCCATTTCATCAACTAAGTACCCTGACTTGGCTCCAGGCCCTCTGTCCTATCAGGTAATAGTGGGGTTCACATGTCCAATTTCTTCACACAACACTGTGGCTTCATAGCCCAGAAGCTTCATCTGAAGTACCATTGCTGAGATTCCACCCATCCATTCGTCCATTCAGCCTTTTAACAAACAATTGTTCAGCACCTATTAAATGCAATGATCCAAGATATTTGCTTTCGGGGATTCGTAGAAGCATTTCTCCTGCTGACAACTAATTTTTTTCAATCCAGAGACAATGCCAGGAGCATTTAGTCCTCTTAACTTATTCAAGATAAATCTCAGAACAATACAGCATGCTGCTTAGGTAAGAAATTTTTCAGAAAATCACTTGTCTTGGAAGAGGTTGAGTCAAAGACTGAAGGGAATTTAATTAGAGCTTTAACTGGAGATGCAAATAGGTGCTGATACCATCAGAAAAGGAAGAGATTGGGGGAAGTGGCAAAGCAAATAAGCTCCGTGCCCTAAACATCTGCTCTCTCTCGGCAGCTCCAGAGAATAGATGCATCCAGAGTACCTGGCATACAGCAAAGTACCCCAAGCAAGTGGACCTCATCAGGCTACAAGGTAATTCCCCTGGGAGGAAGCTTCAGCCCTTGGCCCCACTCAGCATTGCTGACATTTGGTAAAGACACCCGCAGAGAAGGAGACCAGCTGTGGGCAGTCAAGAAGAGATAGCACCATCTTGAGACTCAGGGGCCTCATACTGCCCACCCCAGAACCACTGTCCTTCAACCGGCCATGCCAGGCAGTGCCCCTGCAGTGAACTCCATACTGTGGAAAGCCAGCAGCTGTTGAGGCTGGTGAAGGCTGCTACCTTAATACCATGGCCTGCAGCCTTCCATAGCCTGACTTCCCACACTTTAGAAGAGTTACTCAACATTCCAAGGTCTGTCCTGTACACTCCCACATGGGAGTATTTCTCAAGGCAAGAGCCTTTGAGGAGATCTCACAACACACACATTGGGGTACTATATACTCCACCTGGGAGTGAAGCTCACCTTGCCCCTTCTCACAAGCAAAGAGAGTCTGGAGAGCCACACACCGATCGGCAAACCCAGTTGGAAGTCAACGGCTGCAGCAAGTTACAGAGCTCACCGCCAGAGGGCAGCCCTGCACACAGACACAGCGTGTCTCTCCCCATTTGAGAGAGGAGAAAACTAAGGTTGGAGGAGGGTTTAGCAATGCACCCAAGGCTCACAAGGAGTATAGGACAGATCCAGGCTCAGAACCCCAGTCTTCCGCCTCCCAGCCAGCACTCCTCCACTTGCCCCCAAGGTGTCAGGAAAGGGATGTTTGGGATGGTTTATGTATCTTTACTTACAGTCAATGAAGTTGCCTGGTGAGAGCGGTAGCTTCTTCCCCCGGGGAGCGTGGGATCCCCAGCCACCCCTGGGATGTTCTAACCTTTTTTACCTTGAACCACCGCAAGAAATACCTTGCACATTGCAACCCTCATTTACTAGTCTGTGTATCATACACAAAACTGAAACACATTTTTTACAAAGTAATATCTTGGTCTGCCATTGAGCACTTCCAGCCCAGCGCCAACCTGCTCTTCAGTGACCCCTCCCAGAGCGACCCTGAGACCAGAGACTTCTGGCTCGACATGGCGGCTCTGACCGAGGCCCTGCGGCACCAGGCAGAGCAGAATTCGGCCGCCTCCTACTACAGGCTGGCGCTGCTGCGGTACCAGTTCTCCCGCCCGGGCCCCAGTCTGTGCCTCTACAGCTGAGTGCCCACTGGCAGTGTGGGGCAACCCTCACTCAGGTCTCGGTGGGGTACAGTTACTGGCCGGTGCCACGGCCGTGCCCACACCACTCACTGACGTCCAGATCCCGCTGCCTGCGGGGGAGCCTGTGACCAACATCTGCCCACAGCCCGCCACCACCTGGAATCTGGAGGAGGAGCGACTCCTTTGGAAGGTGCCAGCTGTGTCTGAAGCAGGGGGCATGCCAGCTGGGAGCCATGCTCGAGCTCCAGCACACCCAGCCCTGTGGCCGCTCGGTTCACCAGCGAGGGGACCACTCTGTCCGGCGGGGACCTGGAGTTGGCGGGCTGTGGCTACCGCGTGTTGCTTGTAAAGAGGAGGTTTGCCACAGGGATGTTCCTGGTGAGCAGCTGAGCCTGCAGAGGCCCCCAGCTCTGCACTGCGTCCTGGTGCTCGCTGAATGATCCCTGCCTTCCGGCTGGACCCTGGGATCCCACCCTGCCTCCCTTGGGGCCCTGACTCCCTGGAGAGGAGCCCCACACCCAGCCTGGCTGAGCCGGGGATTCCCTCCTGCTCAAGCCAATTCCCATGCAGGTCTTTGGACTTTTAATGTTCTTTGAATAAACTTTATCTTCTAATAAAATAAATAAGCCTTAAAAAAAAAAAGTAGTATCTGTATTCCTAAGATACATCTGGTATTTTCAATTGTACTTGATTCTATGTCTTCTTTTTTTTTTTTTTTTAATGCTTGACTACATGAATTTCACTGCCCACTAATTGGTTGCCAGTCCCGGTTGAAGGGTGGCCTGGAGAATAATCAAGGCCGATGCATCGCCATCCCTTGTGTGCCCCAGGTCTCACAGGCACTTAGGAGGGTAGTCTAAGGACCGTGTGTTTCTCCAGTTGAAGAAGGAGAATAATGGCCAGGGGACAGTGTCAAAGGCAACCTTGACTCACCATTCAGCCTCACTTTATCCCCTCAGCAAACATTAAGTCACCACCCTGAGTTCAGCCCCGGCCTTCGCCAGCCCTGCCAGGAGGTGATTTCTGGCTTCAGACACCCTTAGGGTCAGGCTTCAGGTCCTAGAAGCCAGGTAGGGTCCCCATTTAGAAGCTCTGTGTGAAGAAGAAGATAGGAATGAGGGGAACAACCTGAGGCCAGAGGGCCAGAAGATGCTCGAGCCCTAGGGCCCTCACCAGGCAGAAGCTTCAAGGGGAATTGTTTTGACCAGAGGTCAAAACCTCAGAGCAGGGGCCCAGAGGCAGAGCCCCCAGGATGCTCCCTCCTATAGCCAATACAGGACTCCCCCAGACTCAGGCAACAGCCCCCGCCCCCTGGGGCACAGCTAATAGATCTGCCCAGAAAGTGCTTCCTGACACTCTGCCAAGTATTTCACTTGCTCAATTTCATCCTCTTGCTCCCAGCATGTTATTTTATGATGAAACACAAAGGAGGAGACATCTATCACTGATCAAGCCTCAAGTGATCCTATAGCCCTGCTTGAACCCAAGGGTGGCTCTCAAATCCAGTTCCTTGATGTCTGGAAAGATTCCTGGTGAGGCCCTAGCACTGGACAAGGGCTCCCAGCTTCAGTCCTGGTATTCATCTCTCATGGGGGGAAATGTATGACAAGAAAGAAAATTCTCCAAACCCTGGGGCCAGGGCTCTGCCCTGAGGATGCTGGCTCAGTCCCCCTCTTGGGCAACAGTCCCTGACTTCCAGGCACATCACAGTCCAGCAACCGTGGCCCTAACGAGAAAAATGAAAGAGTTGAGTCAGTTCCTTGCAAGTGGTATATATTGGGTGTCTATGGGGTATAAAGCAGTGAGCTCAGCATTGAGGAAAGAGAGAGGATGAGTTCACCCCCATCCCTGCCTTCGAGTTTTTCCACAGTCTAGCGGAAGAGTTAAGCCAAGCATTGGCTTGGGTAACAGGGCTCAGAGGAGCGTCCCGATCTTGTCGGCTGCCACCTTGCTCCCTCCCTGAACTCATGCTTCACTTACTGTACGATTGCATTTGTTGGCGCACCTGGCTGCTACTCAGATGGAGTGCGTATTCTCTGTGAGCAGGTCACAGACAGGTGACTCTGCTGGCTTTGAAAAGGAAGGACGGGGCCATGAGGTGAGGAGCGCAGGCAGCTTCTATAAGGTAGAAGGGAAGGGAGAGCCTTCACCCCTAGGGTCTCTGCCAAGGAACACGGTCCTCACAACAACTTAATTTTAGCCCAGTGTCACACTTGGCCAGAACCATGGGATACTAGATTTGTGTGGTTTTAAGTCACCAAGTTGTGGCGATCCATTACAGCCCCGATAGGAAGCTAAAGCAGATGTTGGCCATTTCCTCCGGAGTCAGAACTCTGTTGACCTCTCTTCTGTATTCAGAGCAAGAGGAGGGAGACGTAATCATGCGCGACAAGGTGGGCTTCTCTGGAAAGCCAAGTTACACAAAGAGAATTATCTAGTTCTGTCTTCGTGGGTAAGGAATCTAGAGCTGGTTCTCTGAGGGACCGAGGGAGGTGGACTGGCCCAGGGGAAACCCGCACTGGAGGATGGAACAGATCCCTAGCCTCCCCACACATAGCCCAGGAGCAGGGTGCCTGCTGCAGGGTGCGGGTGGAGATGCGGACGAGGAGCACCAGGGCCCGGCAGACCCTAACCCCAGAGGCTCCTGTGCAGAGCAGGCATGCTGCTGCCCCAGGAGCTGGCTGCCTTCTAATGAAGCGCCTGGCCCTGGCAAGAAGCCACCTCAGCGACAGGTGGTCCTATGGGTGGCCCCTGGTTCTCCCGTGCCTCCCCTGGATTGCAAAGCCATGAGGCTCTAATGTAACACAAGTGAGGAGGAGGAGCCATGGAAAGTCACAGATACTATACATCCACTATGTGCAGGGGTACTTTTACTAGATTCAGTTGTGCTGTAGGGAAAGAAGGAATTAGGACCTTTCTTGCACACCTTCACAACTCTTGAAGCCCTGGTTCCTGCCCTATCTAGGACCAGACAGGCACTCTCCCACCTCCCCACTCCTCTCTCCAAACAGGGCACAGGGTGTGTCATCAGGCCTTTCAAAAGACTCAGTGAATAAATGATGCGTAGGAGGGTGAATAATCGAGCTCTGACTCTGAGCCACATTTAACTTCGTAACTTCGGTCATCCTGGGGGCGGGGCTATCTCCAGGGGTCAAGTCGCCTCAGAGGACCACGGAGACCCCCGTGGTCATCAGTCACCAGCCCTGGCCAGCTACACCCAGACTTCTTCACGCTGGTCCACGCTGCTGGTCTGGCGCAGCTCCTGTCCCTGGGGACCCTGGTGCCCACGTCCCTGCCTCCCTGGGGCACATCACAGCCGCCCCCTCTATGTGCTGACCCCTCCTCAGGGCATGATCTCAGGCGGATTGGGCATCCATTGTGATTCCCAGAACCCAGAGCTCCCTCCTGCCCCATCCAGTCTCCAGAAATCTCCTTCTGGACCTGGTGGGGTGGCTCATGGGGAATATCTCCTTCTTTTTGTTTCCTGCATAATATCCCTCCCTCCTCCGTCTGTCCCACCCTCACTCACTCCCTCTACCTCTATCTCTGTCTCTCCGCACCCCCCACCTCCTTTTCTCTCTCTCCTTAAACCCTCCAGGCTCCAGCATCAACTCTTCAGCGGTGGTAACATTGTGGAAACAAAATGCAGGGAGGAGAGTCTTGTAGACAACTTGTGCTTTCAGCCCAGCTGCAAATCTCCCCTGAAGAAAGAAGCCCACAGCCTGCTACCTGCTGGAAAGGGGGATGGAACTTGGGAAAAGACAAGGAGGGATAAAAACACAATTAAAACGTTGAAAGGTTACCCTGACACACTCCGCATCCTAGCCATCATTTCTGCAACCATGTATCCAAGAGCTCGTGCACCAGACACTGGCTGCTGAGGTACAGTGGTCCATGCAGAGGTGGGTCCCTGCCCCCACGGGCCTTCCTGCCAGGAGGTGCCAGACAACACACTCTTAAACAGGGAAGAAGGGAAGCATCCGTGCCCTGCAGAGGACAGGGCGCTCAATGCCCTGAGCTGGTGCCTGCATTCGACCAGAGCGGGGGAGTCAGAGGTGGTCCCTTGACATTTACACCTCGACCCGAACGACAGAGGACACAGACCCAGGCTCACCTTCCATGTGCTGAGCACGCTCCACACATTGTTCTATTAGATTCTCACAGCTGACCTACAGAATCTACACTACTATCTCCATTTTACAGATGACAAAACTGAGGTTTGCCGAGATTCAGCTTCTTGTCTGAGATAAGTGAGCGGCAGACAGACCTGCAGTCCGTCTGGCTCTAAAGCCACATCCCCCCTACTCTGCTAGGAGAGACTCTAATTGCAGCCCTCTTGGACTTTTCCCAAATGTTCCAGACAGAAATTTCTTTCCCACTAGGCGCTGACATTTCAATCTTTCCTCCTTGGTCCCCTGGCAAGGGCAACCTGAGCGGCGGTTTCCATGCTCACAGCCGTCTCTCGTGAGAGAGGACAGCCGTGTCCACCAGCCCCCCGGACTGGCCTCGCTCTGGCTGCATGCTGCTCTTCTCCCCGGGGCGGCAGCCTTCCTGCCCCCTGTCCCTCGGGCTCGGGCTCCGGCTGGGACCGCCGCCCCTCCATGCCACTCTGTCCTGCGGGCCGGTGGCTGGGAGAGAACTAGACCAGACGGGCTGCGAGGAGCCCCAAGTGACTGGCCAGTGGTATTCAAGCCTATTTTTATTCACAAAAATCTGTTCTGTATTTTATTCAGCTTTGGGGCAAGGAGAGGTCAACTCTCTTCACCTCTGCTGTAAGATGAGAACACAGCAGGAAAGGAAGTGACAGGGAAGCCAGCCCAGGAGAGGGAGCAGGGCAAATTACAGGGAAATTAAAAACCTGTGTTCAGATCAGAGCGGAGGGTGTCAAAGCTCCCCTTCCACGGGGGCCCTTCTCCCCAGGCCGTGGGCCGTGTAGATGCCCTGCTTGGCAGACCCCACGTGAGGGCCGGTGGCTCCAGTGGTGGTGGCCCAGCAAGGTGCCACCCATCCTGGCCCCCCGAAGGAGGTCCTGGCTTCCGCCCACGGCACGTCACCTGTCCCTTCCCCCTCCGGTGGGGTCACTGGAGGGGACTTCCCCAAGGAGGGAGGCCCAACAGCTGGGTGTGCTGGCGCCTGGTCCATCTTCATCCTCATCATGGTTCCTCAGTGACTTCTGCGCACGAGGCACAGAGTCCCACTGCCATCAAGTCAAACACACGTGCAATTATTTGGAACTCAGGTTAAGCAGCTCTCTGTCCCCTTGCTCTCACAGAGGCATGACTTCCACTCTTACATATCCGTCAAAGTCCACCTCAAATGCTCCCTCCTCCACGCGGCCCTCCCTGAACTGGAGCAGAGACTGCAGTTTGCGTCCCAGCATCCCAACAACTGGAAAATGCCAGACAGGCAAAATGTTCTCACTTTTCCTCGGCCTGCTGGATGCAGAGACATAATTTTAGTTGCATCCAGAAAACAATCTTTGAGCACCTGTTCCGTGCTGGGGCACTGTGCTGGGTCCTGGGACACAGGATGAGTTTCTGCCCCCTAAGATCCCCCAATATGGTGAGAAGGGTAAATGTGGCAGGGGGTGAGAGCGGGACTGAGGCTTCCACCCGTTGTGGGAGCACAGAAACGAGAGGATCAGAGTGAGTTGCTTGGAAAAGGAGGCATTCAATCAGACCTTAAAAAATAGGCAGAATTCCATTTTACCTGGTTTTGTTGGATTGTGCTGTTGCAAAAGAAAGACAGCAGCAGAGCCCTGAGGGAGGAGAATGGAGCCTTATGCAGAATCCCGGGACGGAGCACTGAAGCCTTGGGGTGCACTTGGGGAGCAGCGGGGAGAACTGTGAATCAGTCTTGTCCAGCTGCCCCAACAAAATACCACGACAGAAATTTATTTTCTCACAGTTCTGGAAGCTGGAAGTCTGAGACTGAGGTGTCGGCAGGTTGGCGTCTCTTGGGGCCTCTCTGCCGGGTTTGCACGGCCCCTTCCTCCCTGTGCCCTCACATGGTGTTCCCTCTGTGCGGATGCCGGGCCGCCACCTCTCTGCGTGTCCTCGTCTCCTCTGCCTGTAAGGACACCGGTCATACTGGATATAGGGCTCACCCTGATGGCCTCATTCGAACTCCATCTGGGACCTGATGCCCTGGCCCCGTTCTCCTTAATGGTCTTACCCCCCAAAACAGTTTTTAAAGATTTTATTTTTTATTTATTCATGAGAGACAGAGAGAGAGAGAGAGAGAGGCAGAGGGAGAAGCAGGCTCCCCGTGGAGCAAGGAGCCCGACGCGGGACTCGATCCCAGGACCCCGGGATCATGACCCGAGCCGAAGGCAGACGCTCAACCATCTGAGCCACCCAGGCGCCCTAATTCAAGTGGTTTTTATGCTGTAGGTTAGTGTGACCAAAGCACGTCCCAGACTCTGCTGTGTGCTAATAGATGTTAAGAAAACAAAAGACAGAGTCCATTGTCGAGCTTGGGAAACCAATTTCTTCCCTGCAGGTCTTCTCAGGGCCCTTAAGTATGCTAATGTGTGTTGCAAATCCTCAGGAGGGAAGCATGATCACAGAAGCCAATTTTTAATAACACCTCCTGTGACGAATACCCCAGTGAGCACTGTTAAAGGGAGCCAGCAAAGATTTTTGAGCAGAGGAGCAATATGATCAAATCTTAAGTTTAAGGCTATTGCACTGGGGGTGAAAAATCTAGACTCTCAGAGATGGTTGAACACCAGCAGCGGGGCAAGGGTAGGTTCTAGAAGGCTGGGCCTCCATGGGTAGAGTAGCCTATGACTGAGTAGAGCTATCTGGCATTCAAAGAAGCTGCTCTGCGGCCTCATCGATGCTTGCATTTAACAGGTATGAATTAGGCGCCGACTGTGTGCAGACCCTCTGGTCTCCCAGCCTGCTGGTGCCCCAACCTAGAGAGCCTGGCCCAGGACACACCTCCTCCCTCATTGTCCACGTCTCTGGGCAGGTTTTCTGTTCCATGTGGATGCAGGTCCAAACCATCTGGGACCTGATGCCCTGGCCCCTCTCTCCTTCCCTTTAAGCACACAAAGACCTAGGACACATATGAGGGTGACAAGGACCTTCCTGGTGCCTCAAAGCTGAGCTGAGGCCCTGCTGCTCTGGCCCAACAAAGCAATTACGGGGAACTCAAACACATTCCTTTTGGAACAAAGACTTCTATTTTCCAACTCCCAGGGGGTCCCAGGCGGTATAGACACATTCCTGGAGGCAGTCATTCTCAAGAATTCAAGAGGTTCAGTCTCAGTTGAAGGCTCAGGGCAGATTGCAAGTGCTGATTTGGGGGAAATAAGACCCAGGTATCAAACCCCAGCGGATGAGACTGTGCCGGACAAGAGCCATAAGGAGGCTATAAATGGGGCTGCCCAGTCTTGCTCCTTGGGTCCAGGATTGAGCCCCATAGGAGAGTGGCAAGGACCCTATGGGCTGGGGAGTGGTGTGCAGAGGTGGAGGGTAAGAGGGGCAGGGAGCTGAGCCCTGGGGCTCAGCGGCGCACCTGACTGATGGTAAAAAGCCCTCTCTGCGGTCTTCCCCCAGGGCTGCTAGGAATCCACGTGAGATATTTAGATGCAGCAGTTTGTAATCGGGGACTCTCTGATGCAGCCCCTTCCATATATTAAAAACTATTTTTTTCTTTTTTGTTGTGTTTTTTTGCCAAGTAATATATATATATGATTCATACCCCTATGACCCAGGCCTCAAGGCTCACCTGGGTGCAGAGGAGTCCTCTTACCCATATTGTTAGTAATTACAAGTTTCTTTTTATGTGATGTTAGTCGCCGTACAGTACATCATTAGTTTTTGATGTAGTGATCCATGATTCATTGTTTGCATATAACACCCAGTGGTCCATGCAATACAATTTAAAAAAAAAGAAAAGAAAAGAAAGAGCTGAGCATTTCATGGGGTATTTTTGTTTTTTTATTTTCTTTCTAGTATTTTTAAATTTTATTTCACAGGGTATTTTCTTATGCCACTAAAACATGTCCCTATGTCAAAATTCCAGCTGCCCTCCAGGGCCAAGGGGAGTCCTCTCACCTTGCATCTCCCCCCGACTCAGCACACACATGCTTCAGGAAACGGGCTAAGGCTCTAGGGTGAGTCTGGCCCCAAGGTGGCAGAGAGCCTCCCCACCTCCCTCCCTGGGCTTTCTTGGCCAGTCCTGAGCAGCTTCATAGATCAAACGAACAGCCTGCTCCCATCCAGGTACCCTTTCTGGCATCTGCTGGGCCTTATCCACAAAGGCTCATGGCAGAACTGTATATAGCCGTTCCTTCCTAGTGGGACCCATCTTCCCTCTGGTCCTGGGGGGGAAGGGGGAGGCGGCAATTAAGTACCCTACTTACTATCATGAGCTTCTCCTTGCCACAATCAAGCCAATGACTTTGGGTGTCCCAAGGGGCACAGAAGTCAGAAGAGCCAGCAGTCCCTTAGGCCCATATCACCTCCTCACAGTCTGTGACCAAACATGGCTACCATTCAGATGGCAGGTGGCACAATCCAACTCAGCTGCTGCCTCAGAAAACCCCGAGATACCGCCTCCCTGAAATGTGGCAAGAGCCCTGGGGGCTCCCGATCCTGCCCTTTCATCTTGGCTCCAGGCTGGGAGCATCCTTCCCCGGACCTTAGCTTCTTCATTTGTAATGTAAACTCTAGAATCCCTTCCAGTTCCCAGAGTCTATAATCCTGTTCTCCTATGGTTGAGCATACGTAATGTTTATTTTGGGAGAAAGGGATTTTGGGGGGGGGGGCTTTGAAAGTGTAACTTCACACTAGTAGTCATTTTGGATGACATCACACGAATTCAGGGCTAAGTGCTTAGCTAGAATACTGCTGTAGCATGCTTTCTATGGGGACAACAGAATGATTTGGGAAGCTTCCTGTCCCTTAAAACATATGTTCTGAGCACAGACTTTCTTTCTCAGCTTTACTTCTGAAATGAAATTTTGCCATTTTCTTCCAGACTAGAGGGACAGGTCGGGAGACCCCCTCCTAGGTCTACTCAGAATGCCGGGTTGGGGGCAGGGAGTAGGTGGTGAAAGTGGAACGAGTGAATCTGTTGACTGAGGGACGACGGGTCTTCCAACCAGAGCCTGGTGCTTTGCCTCCAACACTGTGCTTCTCTAGGGCTAAGGCACCTAGTGCTCTGGGGGAGCTTCGGGCAAGCCTCACACAGCTGTTGGGACCAAGTGGGGACAGAGAGTCATTTAACCCTTTGGGCATCAGCAACATTCCCTTTCAGCTTTAAGACCTGCCAGATGCCAAGAGGGCCTGAGTTGAGAGGGCCAACAACATCCGGTGATACCAGAAACGTGAGCAAGGCTACACGCTTTTTTTGGAACACAGCTGAAATGAAACAGAGTCTTGAATTAAGATAGTTCATAAATGTAAGGGGTTGCTACTGAGAATATCAGTATCTCCCCAGATATTTTAGGGTTTAATGCCAAGAGAATGTTCCGGGAGGCACAGAAGGGAACAGGCCCTTGAGCGGCCTTCAGGCTATTGAGCAGGGCAAGCACTGTTGCCCAAGACCTCAGGCGCTCCCCACATAGCCCTAACCACAGGCCGCGCAATAAGGTTGGCTGGGGCCCAGCAGGGCAGGAAGCAGCAGGTCCGTCAGAACCTCCAAGTAGGACAGGCTTTGCTGCCCAGTGGAGACTGATGACTTGGGGAGGCTATTTTCAGGGCTTTTCTGATGTG
The DNA here is from genome assembly GCF_003265705.2 of Callorhinus ursinus. Taxonomy (NCBI): domain Eukaryota; kingdom Metazoa; phylum Chordata; class Mammalia; order Carnivora; family Otariidae; genus Callorhinus; species Callorhinus ursinus. The sequence goes on along the minus strand of NW_027397072.1, from coordinate 16,839,989 downwards.
AAGCCAGGAAATCATACAGTCTCCCCTTGCTTCTCTCTGCAACTGGCCAACACATCCGAGGAACAGACCTAAACTCAAATCGTGAATTGCTAGGTCACACGAGGACACAAATTAATCATACTATTTACAGAATCCTATCCACACATGCCAGAGGGAGCAAGCCAGCCGATGCCAGTGACATTCTGTGAAGTCCTTGCAGCATGTGTTTTGCCCATCCTTTTCTTATTAAACGTTCAAATCCTCTTCACGTCCTCTAGAACGGGATTTGGTTGTCTGCTCACCGGCTGAGTACCAGTAATCAAAGACACATGCCCTGAGCCACACTGGACTGGATGTCCCCAGGGTCCAGGTTCTACCACATCATTCACAACCCATACAGAGACACACACACCAGGCAGGTGTCATGCAGATGCTGCAAAGCCAGGGCCTCCCCTGAGACTCAGTCTCTCAGCCTCTGCCCCGGGAGTCTTAAGCTGTCCCTGCAGAGCTGACCCACTGAGGCCTCAGCACAAAACACCTGATTTCTGCAGGTATTAGTAAGGCAAATGCCACCCCCTTTTTTGTATGGAGAAACCGAGGCCCAGATGGAAGAAGCAGCTAGCCCAAAGTCACAGAATCCTGCTTTGTAGTCAGTCCAGGTTTGGGGTAAAAACAAAGATGGGTTTCTATCCTTCCCCAGAGAGGAAAGGCACTCTGCCTGGCCTGAGGGAGCACCAGCAGCCTGGGTTTTGCCTTAGCTCTCTACCCCCGTTCGGGGACTGACCACTGATCACCACTGCCCTCCTAGTACTCTAATCCATAACCTGAGCTATAAAAGCCACATTCTGACGGTGTCCCTCATGCTCAGAGGCTCAGAGCTTTGTGCTGGCTCCTGACAGCCAGTTGTTAAATGTTCAGGAATCTTGCTAGTCGGGTATTTAAAGGTGGGTGTTTGAAATTGACCATGTTGGAAATGGTAATCAGCAAATGGTAAAACCCACAAATCAGGGATTTTTCTTTTTCTTTTCTAGAGAACGGTTTGTCAGCACATCACTGCTTGCCAGACAGGATCACTCGGACTTCAACAAGACCTCAGGCCTCTGTGAGCAGAGGGGATTTATCAAAGGGTTCGTGGTTGCACAAACAGACGCTAACTCTGGGAGGTACGAATATGATTTTTAGGAAGGCTATCAGGTAGCTTCCAGAACCCACAGGAAATATGGAGAATCAGGGTCAGGAAACAGGCTGGAACCCAGGGTGGCAAGGCAGGGTGTGCCAGTCGGGGCCACGGGAGGCTCACTTCCAAGCGGCTGGATGCTCGTCACAGGCCCTGCCACCAGGGGGCACTGGACCTGGACCGATGGTGCTTGCACCTTCTGCCAGAAGGAAGTCTAAATAGCTCCTGCCTCTTGGCGTCCCTTGCTCGGGTTCTGAATGGGTGCATTTGATTGGCTGGCCTTAAGTCCTAAATCTGCAACCCCCAGCAGTCAGGGTCTTAAGGAGCAATCGCAAACAATTTCTGCTTCCGGAGCAGGAGGTGGGAGGCTCACACCTAGTAGATTTCCCAGACAAAATCCTGAAAATGCCTACTACAGAAACACTCTCCTCAGACCTGTAGGCTGATGAGTGGATTGGTCCTAGAACCCTCCCCTCAAATCTGCTCCCACCCTTACAAAAATGTTTCCCCTCATCTTCCCACTTAGTTGGGATTTTACAACCTAAGTCTTTCTTTTACCCAATAAGATCCTTCTCTGAGATGGAATAACCTTCCCCATTCTTCCAGGGCTCAAGTGGCATATTACTCACTTTAGTGTGCATCTACGTAATCTGACATTTTCCTTTTATCTCCTTGATTCAGCTCAACTAAGAGAGTGGGAGCCACTCTTAATCGCATACATGAGTAGAAGAGTTAAGCATGGATAATCTAGAATAGCAGGTAACCCAAGAAATATTTCCATGTGCTCTGGGTTATGGCATATGAATTTTTAATTATAAAAGGAATTAGAATTGCCTATGTAAATTGTGACTTCACAATCAATGGAGATAGGGCTGCCCTAGCGCACAAGTCCAAGAGTGCCTTTCAGCCTATAAACTATAAAATGGATGGTACCACTTGTGCAGTGCACAGCCTGTGCAACTGTATATGGTAGCTCTGGAGGAGGCTGTTCAGGGCTTTCTGGGCAGGAGGGGAAGATAGCTAGGAAGAGACAGCAACCAAAGATCACATCAAATTGATCACATCATTGGGAGAGAACAAGATTTAATACGTAAAATTTAAATGTACACACAGCCCACAAACACCTATAGTAAGGGCTCTTCACCTTCACCCAGACCCACCCTAATTTGTATAAAAAGAATCAGGAGAAGCACCAAAGAACTTCTTACTGCTAATTAGGCTTATGAAAAACAAAGGGTTAGGGACTTTTAGTATTCGAGGATGGGCAGGTAGGAAGGGGATAGGACTGCTGGTAGGCAGGTGGGAGGACACTGAGCTGCTCATCAACCTATCCTTCAGGCTGTGGGAGTCACAAGGGGCTGAGAAGAGACAAGCACATGGCTTGCCCTGCTTCCCCAAAGGCATGTTTCTTTATAACAAGGGAAAGAAACTTCGAGAGTAACAAGTACCCGATGTAGGAAGACTTTGGTCTCTAAGTGATCCCACGTTTGCAGTCTTTTGTTGATTTGACTCTGAAATGAGGAGGCAACTCACCACTTTTCTCTTGGAGGCCACAGTCACAGGCCTGCCTCAGTCTTCTGGTCATCTCAGTAGCCCATGCATCCCCAGCAGGAGTCTGAACTCAGCCAGGCCCAGGCTGCAGTGCAGACCTCCAGGTCATTCATTGGGCCCTTGGGGTGAGGAGGCATGTGAGCCCATCAGCCTCAGAGCTGAGCTCTCTAGTTTAACTGGGACCAAGCTGGGCTTAGGCCCCTGAAACCAGAGAACAAGCCCTCAGCTTGTGGTTACCAGATCTGCGCTCCAATCCTTCCACCACCCAGCTCACAGAGTGGCTGAGAGGGCCCCTTCCCTTTCTAGGCTCCAGAGGGAGGCTGTGTGAGCTCTTCTTCCTCCCTGGTATGGCCGCTGAAGTTCTCAGGGAGCTCTAGAAACTGACATCTGACCCATAACTGCACACGCGGAACAGCACCAAGCCAAGTGCAAAGTTACGTGGCCCTGTGTTCCTTTTTCCCTCCTTCTTCGGCCACCTCCCAAAACCCATTTGCTCAGGATCAATCCAGGCTCCTGGTAACATGCCCTGCCAGGTAGGACCTCTCAAGGATTAAACAGGAAACGTGAAAGTAGGCATATCCGCAAAGAAAACACCAAAAAAAAACGTGTTTAATAATCCAGCAGGGGGAAAGGGCTTTGTAAACATAAAACACACAAAACCTCAAAATCCACAATATATGAGATTGATAAATTTGACTAGATTTCCATATAAAGAAAAAAATGCCAAACAGCCAAAATGAATAGATAAATGGAAACCTAGAAAAAGTATCTGGAACTCCTATCATACAGGTAAATGATGAATTTACTTAATACCTACTGGTGTGGTGTTTGAAGAGGTCTAATAAACAGCACACCTTTTCCTACAATTCCAAATCAACTTGTAATAGCAACAAGAGTAGGCAAATGAGGATCCAAATGTCAGCTTTGTTACTGACAGGGCTATTGGAGAACGCTACTTGGGTGGGCAGACCAGAGGTGTCCTCATGCTGGGCCCCAGGATGAGGCAGATTGGCCCACCAAGACACGGGTAGCTCTGCAGTGCCTTCATTGCTAAGCTTAGGGCAGAGCCAAGGGCCCCCAGGAGCACCTGTGTTCTGCAGGCAGGCAATCCCAAAGGGTAGGAGGAGAGAGGTAAGGAAATCCACTTCCTCTTCCCAAACTTACTGATTAGACCATTTACACCTCTTCTCCACAGTTAGAGTGAGCAAAGGGGAAAGCGGCAGAAAGCGGACAAGATTTACACTTACTGATGTCCTTTTACTTGGAACTATAAAGCCATGGAGAAGGGAAATGCCTCCCTCTCTTCCAACAAATCCCAATAAATCAGTAGAAAAAGCCATAATACAATAGCAAAATGGGAAGAACATGGGGGCAAGTTCCAAGCCTCAAGGGTCTTCACCTGTAAACAGATCAGGCTGGAGGAGATGCTTCCTTAGATCCCTCTGGGCCCACAAGACCGGGTAAAAACAGATCTCAGGGCTTGTCTCAGTCAGCTCAGGCTGCTATAGCAAAATACCTCAGACCAGGTAGCTTAAACAACAAACATTGACTTCTCACCGTTCTGAAGGCTGGAAAATTCAAGGTCAAGTTACTGGCAGATTCAGTGCCTGGGAAAGGCCCTCTTTCTGGTTTGCAGACAGCTGTCTTTTTGCTATGTCCTCCCATGGCTGAAAGAGGACTCTGGTCTCTCACTCTCTCTCTTCTTGTAAGGGCACTAATCCATCATGGGATGGACCTCATCGAAACTCGTTTATCTACTACAGACCCCCCCCCCACAAATACCATCACACTGGGGATTAGGGCTTCAACATATGAATTTGGTGGGGATGCAAACATTCTGTCCACAGCAGAGCTGATAGACCCATAGAGCTGCTGAAAACCATCTTGAAAGAGTATATTGTGCTTATCACACACCCTCCTTACAGCCCTCCCCTCCCTTCCCTTCTGTCTGACCACCTGCTTGCTAGCTAAAGGCGTGGATTGCAATTCTGGGGAACCTCAGTCTCTCTTCCAAGTCTTCATTCCCAGACCATTGCGTAGCCTGAGCCTTCACACCCATTCTTCAGGGAGAGTGAGGACTTTGAGCATAAGCCAGAGGGTAACTGGAAACCCCTTTGCTCTTGTGGTTCTCAGATCCACCCCCCTGAGGACTTGCATATTCGAGCTTGTTATTGTACTCATTTGCTGAAGCCAAACAAAGAACTTGCACCTGAAAAACACTGAAACTTGTATGGTACTTGGAGTTCCAGGGTATAAAACTGGAGGTTAATCTTAGACTCCTGCACAAGGGAGAGAGCTGAGGAACCAGAGAAGGAGCTTTCCAAAGCACACAGCTGGCCCTGGATATCTTCCCAGCTGGGCTGGAGGAGGAAGGGTGGGGTACTCCCCAAGGGCCAGGCAGCCAACGCATCCCCAGGCAAGGGGTCCGGCCAGAGGAATCCCAGAGCCCACGGTCCCTGGCAATCCTGGAGCCTGGCATGCAGGGATGGCAGGAAGCTGCTGGAACCACCTTCCGCCACCAGCCCTCTTAAGGAGCATGGCTTATGGCTCTCGTGACCATACAAATAGCCAAAAGAGATGTTTAAACCATCAGTGATCCAAGCATCTATTACTGCTCAACAAGCCACTCCAACTTGATAGTATTAAACAATGACCACTTATTATCATCGTCATCATCATCCTCCTCCTCATCATCATCATGGTTCTAGAGGCTGACTGGGCTCAGCTAGATGGCACTCTCCCAGGTCCCTCGTGTGGTTGTGGTCAGCAGTGGCTGGGGGCAAGAGAAACTCTTGACATTTCCGCACATCTAACAGGACCTCAGCTAACACCTCCAGCACGGCCTCTCCATGGGGCCCCACTTATGATTCTGCTCTGTGATTGAGCTAAGGGGGAACAAGGGGGTGTGCGCCATGGTATCCACCCTCCCTGAATTCAATCTCACTTGGAAGATGGAGAAAAAAAATCAAGAAAACCTTAAGAGCCACAGGAGGGAGCATGAGGCGGGCGATGTGGACAGAGGAGATGAGTTTCTTTCAGCCTAGAGGAGGGGTACCCCGCCGCCACGACAGACGGGATGCTGGGGGCGTGGCATACCCTTAACATCACTGGTGCTACCTCCGCTCTGCCTTTGGCCCCACGCTGGTAGCAAGTGTGTTCGCCTTGTTTGTGTTTGTTTTATTCCATGTTGCTGTCAAACTGGAGTGAATACGGCAGGGAAATCCATGTTGGGCCCCCAAATAGGAATGGAGGGCAAAGATCTAGTGTGACCTAATTCCCCCTCACCTTCAATCATTTGTTGCTCTCGTGGGCGGTTCAAATGGACCCACGTGGGATGCAAGGATCAGAGCTAGCTTAGGAGGCCCGACTAAGGTATTCGGTAGCTGAAACAGCCCAAGAGGGATCTAAGCCAAATCCCAGACAGTCCTGAGCATCACCCAGCTTGACAAGCCAAGTTCAGGTGATGAGCCCAAAGCGAATGGGCTAAACTGAGAGTGAGAGAAGCCGAGGGTCAAAGATAGGCTGCAACAGGACTGAAACAAGGGCCCCATCACGAGCACGGGAGCAGTATACGGAGCGCCTAGTTTGACCCTGTGGTATCTGGGTGAGTCAGACCCTCTGCTGAACAGCCTGATTTCTGCTTGTATAATGGCAACGACGGTGAAGATTCAGGGAGGGCTACCGTGTGCCAGGCATGCTGCTAAGCAGGTACCGTGCCCATTTCCCTTAATCCTCTTAACAACCCTGTGAGGTATTAGTATCCCCCATGTTATAGAGGAGGAAGCTGAGACTCAGAGAACTGTGCACCTCAGCAGTCGGCCCCATGTCCATGCAGGTGCTCTCCCCAGAGCCACCACCGAACCCACAAGGAGCCCGGGATGCTGGAGCCTTCTTTGCACAGTGAGGAAACAAGATGACTGACTTGCCTGAGGTCCCGCAAAGCTGGTGAGCGATGGAGTGGGGATTTGAACACATTCTAACTCCCCAGTCTAAGCTCTCTGCACTGTTCCAAAGGCTCTTACTTGGGGGGTGTCCTCCCCTGCAGCCCAGAATGGTCTGGAACAAAGTTAAGGAGGAAAAGAATGCCAAACAGAGCTCTGTGTAGCCCCAGCAGGGGGAAGAAAGCAGATCGTTAACAGAGGTGAAGGGCAGGGCAGGGAGCAATGCTAACCATATGCCATCTCCCATTTCTCCCTTAAAAAGAGAAAATCACCTTGTCATTTTTTTAAAATTACCTGTCCTGAAGAGGGAAGGGAGCAGGTACTCCAAAGAGCTAGACACCTGCTTTCCTAACCGTCTGCTTCCAATCTGTTATCTGGCCTGGCACATGTCTCCTGTTCCTGGGATGTTTTAAGGGGCCTTCCTAGCTGGATCCAAAGAAAACATTCATTTTGATTACAGAAAAGAGGCGCATCTGCTAGCCTGGATTTGTGGGAGAGCCCATAATCCCTGCATTTTACCTCCTATTAGTCCTCTTCTCCAGGAAAGAAATGTCCTGCTCTTTAAAGTCAAGGCCATAAAACTGTGACAGCTCGCTTGCAAACAGAGCTGATTCTGGAACATGAAACAACCCTTCAGATAAAATATACAGCTCAGGTGTGGGAGTGAGAGGGCCGAGGTCTTAAAACCAAATCAGTTGTTAGTTACATTTTGTTTTATGGATCTATCTGGGCCGTTCCCTACTGTAGAACATCACCAGTTCCAACATTTTGGACATATTTCCCATTAGCCCTTTATTTGAAATTTTATGTTTCCCCTCATAAAAACCTTCAGCAGATTAATGTGCTGGGGATGTTTATTTATAAGTACAGCTGGTCTCCCTGTGAGTTGCTTTTATTGTTGGGTTGCCTGAGTGTGCCCTTTGGGCAGAGAAAAATGGTGGGACTGCAACCCAGCAACCCGCATTATCTCAGAGATGAGGAGACACATGGCGGGGGTGGAGCTGAGGGTAATGGAGGACATCAGGCAGGCCTTTGAGGTTTGCCATGCATGAGGCACCTGGGAGCCTTCTTTCGCTGGCCTGCGATTGTATGCACTGGGAATGGGCTGCGTGGGGCTGGTGGGTAGAAGGGGAACTGAGCCAGCTGTCCTCACCTCCCCGGGGGACCTGTCCTGAGGACCCTTCCCTTCAACATACGGGGCCTGGTTGACTTTGTCCGAGCAAGAGCTATTCCCCTCTGAGCTAAAGAGGAGGATCGAGTACTGCCCAAGACTGCCAGGGTTGCTCCACCCTTGGATGAACAAATCATCCCTTCCTTCTCGAGATACATGATAATCAGACGTCTTGAAAGTTTCTAAATTTATACTGTTCTTTCCTTCATCTTCCTGCTTCATTATTTTTGCACTAAAGATGAGCGATATCATTATTTTTAAGCCGGGTCTTTATCAGGTTGTGTGTGTCATTTTATTGTTAAAGACCACCAGGTTGTATGTTCTTGTTATACATTTGGCTTCATAGGCATCATACGTTACGGAAACATCGTTTAGCAATATCACTAGTGAGTATGGCCCCAGCTCCTGCTATCTCTCCCTAGGCCTAGCAGCAACACTGCCCTTTGATTGCTAGGAAGTTTCTATCTTCTGTTGGCCTATATATACCACATTTTGGGCCCTCTGGGGCCATACAATCTACTTCCTCTCCTTCCCTTTGACTAGTCCCCCCAAATCATCCTTTCCCTGGACCACATGTCCTGGTACCCTCCCATGTTCTGACTCAGAATCTGAATGAGTGTTGGCAGGTTCAGTCTGTTCTATCTTCCTTGGCTGGTGGATTGTTCTGTCAGTGAGACCACTAAGCTCCTGTCACACATACCAGCCAGTATGCACTTATGTACTCTTGGCAAAGACCATCACTCAAGTCATGCTCTTGGGCTCCAGGGAGAGATACTTTTTATCACTCAGATGTCTTTTGATTCGCCGGATATTACCAGAGGCAGCAGACGTGGAAACCAAAGAAAGAAATGGCAAGAGATTGAGATTTGTCTTGTCCTTGCTCTCAGAAATGTTTGGTGATGTCCAAAGCACAAGAAAATGCAATCCAAGGATCAAATATTAAAAACCATTCATGTGGTCTTTGGAGAGGCAAACACCTCATTTCCCAGAACTTCTTATGAGTCCCTCACCTCCTTGCTCTGTAATTGGTGCTCGAAGGCCCTCTGAGTGTCAAGAAATTCATGCCATCCCCCCAAATTCCGGAGACCAAAGGGGGAAGCAGAGGTAAAAGCAACTGTGGTCGTGGGCTCAGGACATTTAAGGGAAAAGATGAACCGTTGTTGGCATAAGTAATCTCTTTAAAATACTAATGATTATAACAAAGATGTTGCCCTAAGACTTAAAACTTTTCATTAACCCACAACAGGATAGAAGGCCCTGGGAAGTTAGGAAGAGCAGAGACCCATCCCTTATGCATCTGGGGCCTGGACCACACCACACGTAGGTACTCAGTGGGCAAAGTCAATGTCACACCCCTGTTAAGGTGTTCTGATTCATACATGACCTCACTTCCATCAGCCCCTCCTGCTTGATTAAACTCCAGGGTCCAAGTCCAAACTGGCCAAGCTTCCTGATTACAGTTCCTTAGGAGGAAGGAAACTTTCTGTAGAACAAGTCTGGAAGCAAGGCTGGGGTATTTCCCATTCTGGCAATCACCCTGTCAGGCAGTCTAGGCAAAGACCCAGGATGCTTCAGACTCTCAGAGGGTGAGGATCATGACTTGGGATGGACACGGAAGACTTCCTGAAGAAGAAGAGAACTGGGGGCGGGGGGCGGGGTGAGGTTGAAGAGGCAGTGCTTGAGGAATGGGAGTGTGAGAACTCTGCTTGTCAGGTGGCAGCACATTTGCAAAGGGAGGAATGGACAGGTTCAATGCATAAAACTGATTCAGAAAAAGATTTGGGTACCTGTGAACATCTATGCTTTCCAAAGCTAAGCTAATCTCCACGGTGCAGAACTCCGGGGCCTGGAAACATGTCTGTGCCCTAGGAAGGGTTGCAGTCTGTTTTGACCTCTCCCACAATGTCCGGGTGCTCACACCTGGCACTCCCAGCACAGGGAGCCCCCCTCAGAATTCTTGCCTCTGACCTCAGGGGAAATGAATCCTGAGAGGCTCCTTCTTCCTGCTAATATGACCCAAGAACTGAGTTTTTTCCTTATAATAAGCAACAGAAATGCAATCCTGTCTCTTGAGTTCCAGAAACTGCAGCTCTGGTGCTTTAGGGCCCGGACTGCAATGGTTCCCACCAAAGTCAGATGGTTCACACAACTCCCAGGAAGAGGGAGAGGCATACGGGGAAGGATTGTGGGGGGACTTGCAAAGACTAAGCTTCCTTCCAGAATTGCTTCTGACTGGAGGTACAGACCGGAGCTGCTTGTGACAGGGCTTGCTGCTCTGATTGTTGATTTTATCGATAACCTGAGTGTGAGGGACTTTGGTTGTCCTCTTCTACCTGGCCCTGAGTCATAGACTGCTGAGCAAGGACAGACCTAGACAGAGCATCAAATTCTTCCCCTGTCACTAGACAGGGTACAAGTCCAGTCAAACCTCCCAAATAAATGAGAGCCTTTCCCAAAGCTGGGGTGCAGGTAACTAGAGATGGCTTTGGGAAAAGGTCCCAATGCTCCCACTCCCTTCCAGGCTTAAAGTCTGCTTCATTTCAGCCTAAAAATGTCTCATGCTGTTTGCTGCAGGCCAGTGCCCTCAGTGAAGGCAGAGAGGGCTAACAAAACTCTATGGGGAGGCTCACACATGCACGCATACACACACACATGCAGACCAAGCATAGTGCTTAAGGGCATTGTTATTCCCCCAACTTACTTTGAGGGAGTTAATTCACTTGCTGAATAAGGCTACTTGATGAGTCTCACCTATGAGGAAACAGAGCCCACCACCCTCCCACCAAAGATTCTGTAGCCACCATACAATCCAGCAATTGCAACTACTGGGTATTTACCCCAAAGATACAAATGTAGGGATCCGAAGGGGTACGTGCACCCCGATGTTTATAGCAGCCATGTCCACAACAGCCAAACTGTAGAAAGAGCCAAGATGTCCATGGACAGATGAATGGATAAAGAAGATGTGGTATATATATACAATGGAATATTATGCAGCAATCAAAAGGAATGAGATCTTGCCATTTGCAACGACGTGGTTGGAACTGGAGGGTGTTATGTGGAGTGAAATAAGACAATCAGAGAAAGACATGTATCATATGACCTCACTGATATGAGGAATTCTTAATTTCAGGAAACAAACTGAGGGTTGCTGGAGTGGGGGTGGGGTGGGAGGGATGGGGTGGCTGGGTGATAGACATTGGGGAGGGTACGTGCTATGGCGAGCGCTGTGAATTGTGCAAGACTGTTGAATCACAGATCTGTACTTCTGAAACAAATAATGCAATATAAGTTAAGAAAAAAAAAAAAGAAGATAGCAGGAGGGGAAGAATGAAGGGGAGGAAATCGGAAGGGGAGACGAACCATGAGAGACTATGGACTCTGAAAAAGAAACTGAGGGTTCTAGAGGGGAGGGGGGTGGGGGGATGGGTTAGCCTGGTGATGGGTATTAAAGAGGGCACATTCTGCGTGGAGCACTGGGTGTTGTGCACAAACAATGAATCATGGAACACTACATCAAAAACTAATGTTGTAATGTATGGTGATTAACATAACAATAAAAAATTAAAGAAAAAAAGATTCCGTAGCCAATACAGAGTGTCCATGAGAAACACCACGCATATATGTATGAGGATGTGTGCACCTGTGCGGGCGCCAAGGGCCAACGCGGCAGGAAGGGCTGCAGGAAGCAGGCTCCAAACAGATCTCGGGATTGCATATGTCCTGGATAGTCTAGGACTCCCCCGATCTCCAGGAGGGTGTGGGCAACAGGCTGGTGGCATGAGGCCAGGAGGAAGAGAAGTGAGGAACATGTCTTCCTTGGGGTCCAGCAGCAGTGGTTGCCGCCCTAGAACTGGCCCAGGAATGCTTGGGGGGGTCAGAACACAGCCCATTTGTCATCCTGCTCCTCCAGGGAGGGCAACGGTCAGCTCTGGACCTTGTGTCCCTCACAACGCAGCCTCCTGCAGCATTATCTTCTACGGGCAACCTTTTCGTCCCTGATCCAAGCTCCACCTGCCTCAGACCCCCTGGTCTGCCTTCGTGACCTTTCCTGTAGCCGGGTCCCTCCCGTTCTGAGTTTGTAGAGTCAACTTTTAAAAAAAAAATAGGTTGTTGCACAGTTAACAAGGCCAGAGGGGTTTGGTTTGTTTGCTTTTATCAAAAAAAAAAAAAAAAGGAAAAAGGACCCATGGTATTGTCCCTTTAATATGTGCAGGCCATTAGATTTATTATACCATCCCACCCAGCCAGATTTCTTTGAGATTATCTCTAAACAATATATAACGACCAATGGAATGTGGGGCAGAGTGTCCGCCTCAGGGGAGAGTAGGAGGAAGTAAGATCACAGGTGAGAAGAGCTTTGGAAATGATCCTGCATTGGGCATGCTGGGATGTTTACAGGGTTATTCTACCACACCCTGGTCCCTGCAGTCTGGATCCCCACAGGCACTTTTTCCTGCCACGGGGCTGTCCTGCCTGGACTCCAAGTGCTGACTCCCGGAGGTGGATCAGAGAAGGTGCCACCGGGTTTTGCGAGGCGTTGGGATAATCACTGCATCGCACAGGGGCTGATTCTCAGTGAAGGGGCTCCAGAGTTGTCAAAAGACAAGACAGGTCTCAGTTCCCTTCCAGCCTTATGTTCTACCCGTCCCTGGTGCAGCTTTGCCCATCTATCCCCTGGGGACGATAGGGGGCCCTGCAGGTTTTCAAGTAGAGCTGACCCGACCTTTCACATGGGTGCAGCCAGATCTCCACAGGGCGTATAACAGTCACACAAGTGAAAAACACTCACCTCCCTTGCAGGTTCTGGGCTGCAAAAGGTGAAGGGAACTCCACGAATGCTTTAGTTCATGTTTCACTTTGGATTAGAAGAAAAACCGCAGAAAAATAAACCGTGTCAGTCAGCCCTGCTGTGTAAACAAGGGGTTGATGATAACCCATGAGACAGTTTGCATTTCTTTATGGAGTAGCCAGCGACAAAGATCCGAAAACAAACCTTCTCTTTTACGGTTATTTGGAAAAGGAACAAGGAAAGCATTTGTTTTCCCTCTGGGAGCTGCTACAACCAACCACTAGCTCCCCGAATAGCCCCTCTGCACAGCAAGCCTGTGGTACTTCTACGACCTGGACCCCGCTCTGGAGTCCACCAAAGCCCACAGGGGCTGAGCTAAGGCTGCCTGAGCACTGACTCCTGCAGGCTCCCACCCTCAGAGGCGTGGCTGGGATCTCCTCCAGAGGGCCTTGCTAGCCCACTAGGGAACTTTGTGCAAATTAGGAAAAGACAGCCCCTACCTTTCAGAGGCAACCCTGGCTTGGCAGGCAGAGAGAACCTTTGCAGATTCTAAAAAGTTGCCCCTACCTCCAGATCAGTGGTCTCTCAAGGGCCAGATAAATATTTTAGGCTCTGCAGGCCAGAAGGTCTCTGTACAACTACTGAACCATCTGCCGTTTGTCACATGAAAGCAGCCGTAGACAATACATAAACAAATGGACATGGCTATGTCCCAAAATATTTTTATTTGTAAAAATAGGCAGTGGACCTGATTTGACTCACGGGCTACTCTTTGCCAACCCCTGCTCCAGATGGATGTAGCCCAGCACCAGGGCTTGTAAAATGGACACTGGCTAAAACTCATCCACTTACCCTTCAATTGGTTACCCTTGTGCAAAACCTACACAATCCTACACAGTGCCTCTGCTTCTGAATCTTGGGGACCTAAGGGGACAAACTTCTCAGACCTGGGATGGACCACCCCAGTGGTCTTAGCATCCCTGAACCCCCACCAACTCTCCACTGTTCCAACAGCCTCCAGATCTTGGGATCAGAATACCAGTGGTACAGACCCAGAGCCCCTTCTTCATTCTACTGAGTAGTCCCCAGCCAGTGAAATGCACTGAGCATAGCTTCTAAAACCAGACTTCTTCTATTACTTGAAGAGATACAAACAAGGTCTGCAAAGACAGGAAGTCCAGCAGAGCCAGATCACTGGGATTCTCAGATGAGCAAAGCAGCCTTTCTCCAGAGATCTCTTCTTTGGCAAAATACCATTTAACCAGTGAATAATTGGTTAAAGGGGAAGATTAAGACAGTTGGCAGAAACAAGTTATTTCTGGACACTTTCCACCTTTTTTTCCCAACCAGTCTTCCAGTTATAATTAAAATATGGCGGTGGTTTCATGCAAACCATGGACAGTCCACAACCTTGCAATGCAAGTGGAATCGACAGAAAACCCATTTCTTACAGCACAAAAGAACAGCCACAGTGGTCGTTTGCAGGAACTGGTCTGACTTTAAGTGGAATACTTTGTTGTATTACTCACCCTCCTTTTGACCTTCATAAATATCAAAACCTTACTACCCTGTATCCTGACATTTAATTCTTTCCTGTCGTCTAATGAGGCCACATTTGGTTAGAAGGTCACTTGTCATTTACAATGCTGAGAGAGACATATTTCAATGAAGCTCCTAATTCACAGCAAGTCATGGAGTTGTGGACAAAGATTACAACATGTGCTGGCCTCGGGACAGCGGAGGCCCTCAGACTCAGCCCCGCCTTTGTGGGATCACACTAAAAGAATGAAAAACAACTGAGGGAGGCTGGCATTCCTGCATGAGCTGCAGAGTCTGGCCGATGTCACTCTAAATTCAATTATCTAGAAGAAAGTGTGGATTCATGTTAATATATTTTACAAGGTCCTATAATTTATCATCTTTTGTTTTTCTTTATGAATAACAGATTTCCCCTCAGTTAAAAAGCACATTTGGGGTTAGTTGGATGAAAGAAAGACCAAGGGCCACTTGATTTTTCCTCAGTGGACAGGAAGGCCATACAAATTCTTTTCCCCAAGGTAGCTTGGCAAAGATTTGACAGGGAGAAGTGTGAGGAAGTAGATGGTAGAGACACAAATTGCAGATGCACCCACACTTCACATTCGGGGGAGGGAAATCAGGTGAATGAAATAGTCTGGATAAAAATGATGGTTGATGATTACTCCAAACCCTGTGCTGGCCCCAGAAGGTGAGGGTACAGACTTTATGAACAGCAAGAGGAACTGTCCAAATACCACCCAGAACTCAGCCCAGGTAGACACAAACCTTCATGCCAGAGGTGAGGATCTGATGCCAAGGATATGGAGATTGACTTGATTGGGAAAGGCAAATCTTTTCAAATAGCTCACTCATGACACCGCTGTGTTCTAACATCATCTCTCAACTCATGTATCTGCCAGGGGTCAGAGTTTACCCAAAAACCTCTGATAGCAATGCTTCCTGCCATGCCATGCCCCCTCCTTGCCAACACACACCCAAGGGATGAGATCTCATGCTGGCCTCTTTCATGCTCTTGAGGCTGCCCCATGTTGTTGTTGATGCAAATCTGGTCAAAAGTAGCTGCGGAGACCCTTGGTGTAAGACTGTGAAGAAGTACCGTCAGTTGTCTTCTCTGATGGAGATGTGAGAACAGAAGAGAGGGAGATCTGGAAAGGGAAGGGGATTCTCCCAGTCGGGCCATGGAGGCCCACCTGGGAAGGAGAAAAGGCTGTAGCAGGAAGGGCAGGGAGACATCAGACAGACCAAGTGCCAGACTGGTGAGCTTTTCCCACAGTGATTGGCACAGAGTTTGTTTTCCAAGAATGAATTTAATAGGATCTCCCACTCACATGCTTTTCTGCAATATGATCTTGGCACTCTCCCACCCCCTTGAATCTGAAAGGGCCTTTTACAGCTTTGACAAGTAGACTATGGTGGCGATGGCACCGGGCTGGTTCAGCTTCCTGCCCTGGGCATGCTGGCTCTTGGGATGCTACCTCTGGAAGAATCAGCCACCCTGCTTTGAGAAACCCAAGCCACTTGGAGATGTTAGTGCTCAAGTTGGGTGGACAACACCACCAAGCTCCCAGCTGATGGTCACATCAACTGCCAGCCACAGAATCGAGCCATGTTAGATTCTAGCCCAGCTGAGCCTTCCGATAACGTCAGGCCCAACCACCATCTGACCGCAGTCACAGGAGAGACCCCAATGGGGAGCAATCCAGTTGAGCCTGGTAAACCCACAGAACTTTGAAAGATAGTAATAAACTGCTGTGTTAAGCCACTAAGTTTCAGAGTGGTTTGTTGCATATCAATAGATAACCAAAATGTGTGGTATGGTGTGAACACTGGCAATTAGAATTGATGCTGACTGGCAGTAGGGCTGGAGCAGAGTCCTTAGAGATCTACTGCTGTGTCAAATGTTTATCTTCTAATTCCTGAGGGAGGGCCAAGGTGGCAGAAGGGTGCTCAGGGAGATTGGGGCAGCAAGCATTTCAGTATTTTAACACCAGTTATGGACAAACTCGTGAGCACCAGCTGGGCATCATCCCTGGCATCTATCATGCTAGAATTCATGCCTACATCATTGCTGGGCTGTGTCAGATATGGAAAGGCAACATATACCCAGATCCTAGGACCCAACACCTTTACCATTTTTGTACCTCTTTCTATCCATTATTGCACTGGGTCTTCACAATAGTCTTGGGAGGCTGATGTTACTGGCCGCCATTTGACAGGTGAGGAAATCTGAGCTCCAAAGAAATTAAGTAGGGATGGAGGCAATAATGGGAAGCATATTGGTTGGGATACTTTATTTCTAATTCTGGTTTTGACACCACCTCAGTCTGGGACCTTAAGCCAGTGCTGTGACTTCTTAGAGCCTGCCCATCTCTCAAGTGAGAGAAATGGAAAGATGATCCCTAAGGACCCATCTGGCATCACCATTCTCTGATTTTGTGACTTGCCTGACGTCACCAGGAAGGAAACAGAAGAATCAAGACATGGTCTCAAGGCTCCTGACTCCTTGTCCAGTGCTCACATGACTGCCCCCACAGCTGTCTTCCTAAGACATCTCAGTGTTATTATACAATGGGGAAGACAAATCCTATCCCTAGCTCCTATATAGGAGAATATATCTGGGTCTCATCCAGATCTGCTTCTGCCTCTGGCCCTGGGCCTTCTGTCCTGATATGCAAGGACTAAATCTCCACCCTCATGCTTTGTAGGGGAGTACATATGGGGATAAGGAGAGAGGAGGATGGGGAGAGAGATGAGGTGGGGAGTTGATTCTGAATCTCAGCCAGATCTGCCCAAGCTAGCTCTGAGTAAATCCTGCAGCCACCACACAGGAAGCTGCGAATCAGGGCAGACACTGTCTCATTCAGGGGTCCAGGGCCCCTGTCCTGACCTAGTCTTAAGGCAGCATTGGGAGGTGATGAATCTCTCCTGAGATTGTGTGGTTTCCAGGAAAGCATTCCAGAATCTGAAACCGGCTTCAAAGGAATGCGTATCTGCTCACTCCCTCCCTGGCTGGGAACCAGCCCAGGGCACCTTATTCTTATTAGGCTGGAGATGTCTTGGACACTAAGCTTGAAAAATGCACCAAGGATTTTGACACAGATGGGGAATGGTGTAGCTATGCAGAAAACCCCATTGTTGGCAGCACTAGACTTTCTCTGAAAGATTTTTGGGGCAGAAATTTAATTCATCTTCATTTCACTTTTTATAGCTTTGAAATAAAAATGAAAAAAAAATTTTTCATCTTATAACCTTCCTATACCTGTGAGGATCAGACGGAGTAGAAACTGACGCATCCATTACCTGCTCAAAGGTGCAATATGAAGAATACTAGAATCAAATGTGAAGGAGAATCTCCATGTAGAGAACAAAGAAGAGTGTCCAAAATAGGTGTCAGAAGAAAGGAGGCCTGAAGTGATAATTAGATTGGAGAATTGGGAAAGATCAGGTTGGAATGAGCAAATATGATTGAACAGGTATGTGGCCCAACCCTTCCTCTTCCTCCCTCCCTGGAGTACATATGTGTGGTGAGCATGGTGAGAAGGAGTGGGCATGTGGGTCATTATAGCAACTGTGAAGGGGCAGGTTATTCTTTATTTATTATTTGTTTGCCCTCATCTGAACCTGGGTGAGAGGCTTCTGGTGGGTGTCCCACCTTGTGATGTTTAATTTTAGGCATCAACTTGACTAGATCACAGTACCCAGATATGTAGTCAAACACTAGTCTAGGTATTTCTGTGAAGGTATTTTTTAGATGACACTAACATTTAAATCAGTGGACTTTGAATAAAGCAAATTACTCTCCAGAATGTGTGTGGGCCTCCTTCAATCAATGGAAGGCCTTAAGAAAAGTTTGATGTCCCCCAAGAAAGAAGGAATTCTGATTCCAGTCTGCCTTTGGACTCAAGACTGAAACATCAACTCCTCCCTGTGTTTCCAGCCTACTGGCCAAACCTACAGATTTTTGGACTTGCCAACCTGAATCATCACATGAGCCAATTCCTTAAAATAAATCTATCTCCATGTATCTAAATCTATATCTATATAATATATGTAAATATATGTCAGAGGAGAATAAAAAAAAGTGATTGGAATGACATCAGGTTGGTGATGAAGTAGACTGTGAGCAGATGATGAGAGCCCTGTGGCAGACTCATTTATCAGTGCCTCTTTCTCAGCATACCTAGAAAATGTATACATCCCACCAAGACCTGTTCTCTCCCCTCCTCTCCTTCCTCTCCTCTCACGTGACACCTTTTGCCTGGTTGATCTAATCTTCTTTCATCTCTTCAACCACATTCCCTTCGTGGGCAATTCCTAAACCTCTACCATCAGCCCTGACCTCTCTGTTGAGCTCCAGAACCATGTGCCCAACTGCTACTGGACAACCCTTCTGGAAGTACTACTGGTTCCTCCCACTCAACATGTACATCATCCCTCCTGCCCCCAAACCCTGCTAACCCTCCTGGTGAATGGCAGTATCATCTGCTCAGTTTCCCAAGTTATTATCTTGAGAATCAAGGATGACTTCTTTATCCACCCCAAATTTCACAGGCAATACTCACTAAATCGTGCTGGTGTTGCCTCTTAGGATCCTCCCCATGATAAAGTCACTGCCCCAATTCAGCACTCATCTCTGGCTTGAACTATCAAGTAGCCTCCTGTTGGTTTCACTGGTCCCACTTACAGTCTATCAACAGGATACCCCAAGTTGCCCCCCTTGTGTTTAGATGCTTTCTAAAAGGAGCGTATTCCTACTTCTCAGAGGTGATGAGAATATACTGGTGTGAACATATCTGACTCAAGGGTGGCTACTTCCAAGTAGTAAGGCATTTTGAGTCAGGCTCCTCCAGGCATCTCGGGGATGCATCATTTTTACATTCTGGGGTTTGCTCAGATCTTTTGGTCAATCTTCCCACATCAGTCTAGAGAGCCTAAGCAGCATCTTCTTTCCCTCAAACCTACCAGGCATTCTAACCCAGCACAAAAATGGAGGCAAAAAAGATACTCCAGATGACATGGGTGAGCTTCAAGGCACATTTGCTGTGTAATGTGTCCTCTGGGGGAGTTGGCCTGAGCTATCAGCACCTTGGAGAGCTCCAGCTCTGACCTCTGTTGGGGAGCTAACTGGACCAGAGTCCTGGATTCTTCTGAGGGAGGTGGCAGGGAAAGGAAAGTGTTGGTGTTGAGCACCTCCGTTAGCCAGCTACCCAGCCTGGTAATTTCTGGGATCCCAAAAATACAAATGGCCCTGAAGTCAGCCCAGAGTTGGGCTTCAGGTGTTCTACAGTCTCTCCTCAGGTGTCCGCAAGAAGTTGGTGGTTATGATCCTGAATCACAGCCGAGCTGGTTTAACGCTGAAGACTAGTGCTCCACAAGGTTCTGTGCCCAGACTGCACAGGATCCAACAGCTTTCATGATTTCATTTCAGGTTAATTGCCAGTGAAAAGACAATGAGTTACCCCATCTTTCTGAACTATTGCCACTTATGCTTCCTAGAGCCTACCCCTGCCATTCCCACTATGGCCACTCCAACATCTCAACCCCAGCACCACAGGATGAACTGGGCAGTAAGGACATCAGGGATGTGGAGGCTTCACCTGACCTCTGGCTCAGAGCCCATTTGGGGGGAGGAGGTGTTGCCTCTGGTCACTTGCTCAGGGAACCCTGAGGAGATTCATACACTGGGTCAGTCTCTGCCCTGCTCTTTGTTCCTACTGGACCAGAAGCCTCTAAACCTGGAGTAGAAAGGAGTGGGTCTCCAAGTAAAGACAACATATGTCTTTGGGGTGACAGAAAATGTCTTTACTCCCTGGAGTTAAAACAGTGATTCCTCCACTCATCTAAGCTCCCTCAGATCCAGCCCTGCCCTGCTGCTGCCCTCTCTGACTTCTGACTTCTGCTTCTGTGTAACAACCCTGCTGAGTCCCTGTAGCTGCCTATCACAGCCTCCTGTCTGCTCACAGCGTGTTTGACGTCTCCAGTGCCCCATGCAGTTTTCACGACAGCTCAGACATGTAGATCGGGCTTTTTTGTTATCTCTCCTTACAAATAAGAAACTCCTGGAATAAAGGTTAGGTGACTTGTCTAGACACACAGAGCTCCTGACTACAGTCAGGGGCTCTTTATAAATCCTTAAAAATTGCCATTAAACCAGGACCCCACGGTGGTGCCCAGAAACATGACAGCATGAGCTTGTAATGCTGCCAGTGAAGAAAAAAAAGAGAAAAACAAACAGAAGGAAGAACCCTACCTTTTGAAGATTATACTCATCTGCCCAAGTTTGTCAAAGTCCATCTATTACTCTGCCTTCAGAGCACAAGCAAAAACCCAGTTCACTGGAAGCCAGTCAGCAGCTTCCTCTGAGGTTTTGGAGATCTCCTGGGGACATTTCCACCCCCTCACACATAAAGGTCAACCAAGGCTCCAAGAGAAAGAGCAATTCCTTTTTAAAAGACTCCCTGGCAAACATTTTGATCCCTATTTATTTTGTCAGACTTGCCTTTAACTGTTCAGGTACAACCTCCTCAAAAAGAAGATTTGAATCCAACAAAGATATATTCAGCTTTGCCCTTGACTCCAAGTCCCTGAGAGACATGGCCATACAGAGAAGATGTTCCTGATTAGTCAAGGAAATTGGTGGGGTAGGCTCTAGGAAGCACAAGTGGCAATAGTCCAGAAAGATGGGGTAACTCATTGTCTTTTCACCGGCAATTAACCTGAAATGAAATACAGAGAAGATGTTCCTGATTAGTCAAGGAAATTGGGGAGGGGGGCTCACCATCCATAGCTGTGATCAGCAGCAACCATAATGGTACACATTTTGGTCTCAAAGGATAACATTTTCCTTTAAGTTTGGTTATAGTATATCACTCCATGTTGTATCGTTAGCCACACTGGACCAGACAAAACTCAAGGCCACGTGGGGTACCCCATGTTGAAAGCCAGTAAATTCACATTCCCCTGGTCTTCTTCCTCTATAGCTCCCTGCGCCTCTAAACAAATGCAACATCATACAGAATGAGCAAAGATGATTTATAGGGCAGGCCCGCCTTATTCTCTATCAAGGAAAAAACCTCTTCATTTTCGTTTGATGACTCTTGAGGCCCAATTAGAGGTTTGCTTTGGATAATAGATGTGTTCTTGGAGGTATGTGGGTCAATCACTTTCTGTACATGTGACTCTAATCCTATCTGAAATTTGCTCTTTAAGAAAGCTCAGGTCTGAGCCTTTTTACAAAGAGAAAATCTCTGTTCTAAATTGAAGTATGAACCTTCACCTTTATTGCTTAAGGATGGTCAGACCCAGGGCCATCCCTGTCCCAAGAAAACATAGTCACTTCAAAATGCCCCACAGGATTAGGCTCTTTCTTCATCTGTTTTATCCTGGGGCAAATTAGGTCAAGATGGCCTCATTCTTTTGTTAATTGCTCTCCTTACCTCTCAGGGATCCTGTTCTGCAAATTCAGTTTCTCAGGGCCCTCGCACTGTGTCTGCTCTCAGGCAGGAGGCAATGCCGGCCACTTACCCCACCACGACAATCAGAACCCTAGCTCCCTCTTCAGGAGTGTTAGGATCTCTACCCTCCATTCCAAATAGGGAAGGAGAGGCTCTATTTCCTAGGAAGGGGTTTCGAGCCTTCTTGAAGAAGGGATAAGAATGTCTGGGGACAGGAGAGACTAAAGGAGATCATTAGCCTATTCTCCTTACAGGTAAGAACAACCCCAGAAAGGGCCACTCTTAAAATGCTGCCCACAATTGGGTGCTGAGCTCCTGCCAGAGAGAACCAGCGGTCAGGAGGAAGAGGTTGAAGAAAGCAGTTCTGCGTTGAGCATCCAACATGCTCCAGAGCAAGGCTTTTCTGGCCTTCTTGGGGGAAGTGTGGGAAATTCTGGGTCCCTCTTTGCCATGGCTCACTGGGGAGGTGCCATCTGTGAGCTAGGAATTCACAAGAGGCCAATACTGCCTCATGCGGGAGACACAACGTGAGATCGGCCCAACCAGGAAAAAAGCAGGAGTTGGGAAGGAAGCAGCGCTAGCTCTTGATATTCAACCGGAACACTTGGAAAATGACCCATCATCTCTGTCTTAAACTTTTCCATACGCTCAACATTATTAGAATCTCTCGTTAACTACACAAATCATCCTCAGGATCCGGGACAGCTGGACAAAAAAATGTTTCGCTCCCCACCCTTTCCCTTGAGTTCTTATAATGAAGGTGCTTACTTAACACAAATTACCAGCTTTGTTTTTTACTTTTCTGACAGATGAACAAACATAAAACCATCATCAGCATAGAGGCTTGGCTGACCAAATCCGTTTCAATTATCTATCACCAGGGCAGAATTCTCTCGCTGAGATGGGAAGACATGGATGGAGATTTCTGGGTTGTACTGTTCGCTCCAGTAAGCAGCCTGTTTCCTGCTCATCGTGAGACTATAAGAAAGCCTTAAATGTAAATCAAACTATGGCACTGGGGTATCTTACTTATTAAAAAACAAATAACGGGGGCGCCTGGGTGGCTCAGTCAGTGAAGCATCTCGGGTCATGGTCCCAGGGTCCTGGGATCGAGTCCCAGGTCGGGCTCCCTGCTCATCAGGGAGTCTGCTTCTCCCTCTAACCCTCCCCCTCCTTGTGCTCTCTCTCTCTCTCTCTCTCTCTCTCTCATGCTTTCTCTCTCTCAAATAAATAAATAAAATCTTAAAAAAAAAAAACAAATAACAACAAAACACTTTTTTACTCAGACGAATTAAGAGAGATAGAGAATATAATTGAAGGAGCCCTGGGGTGGGGTACAGGAGACCTAGGTTCTCACCCCAGCCCACCACCTAGTCTCTGTGTGGCCTTGACATGTCCTTGTCACATTGCAGCTCTCAGTTTACTCATCTGTGACATAAAGGGGGTAGACTCAATCAGCGAGTCATATCAGTGCACTCTGGGCCCTAGAGAGTCAAGTTACTCTATGGATTCCAGAAATGTTTTATTTCAAAATTTTGTATTTTAAAAAATAGCTTTCTAAGTTTGGGATTATAAAATAAATATATTTGTCAAGTTGATTTATTATTCATTCCCTTATTTATTATTTATTCACTTCTTTGTCATACGCTTGAAATTGTACAATAAATATGTCAGTAGGATTTAATTAATTTTCATGAATCACTAATAAATATCAATATAGTCCTAAAATCCTGCTTTGCCTGCTTGTGTAGTTCAAGCTTCTATATAAAATTTCATTTGAAAAAAAACGGCTCCAGTCCTTTACAAATCTTGAAAACCACTGGACTAATTATCTCTAATTTTCCTTCCAGCAAGAGGATACTTTATTCAAATCCTTCTCTGGGGATAGGAGAATTGTATGATTTCAGGAAGTTTCTGGCTTACTCAGAACATTCATGAGAAAAACAAACAAACAAGCCTGATTCCCACATCTATAAATTCCCCTGAATTCTCCAAGGTAGAGGAGTCTTGAAGCCGGTTTCACAGCCGCCCTAGCGGGGTGAGCCCACGTTCCCTGTCGGTTACCGCGCAAGACACAGTGGGTACCAGAAACGCGGACTCCGCCCCGTGGATCTCACAGCCTCGCAGCGGAGACTTGCGGTCAGGGAGCGGGAAGAAGCCTAACCTAGTGCGCGTACCTACTCTGTGCCGGACTCTGTAGCAGGCACTACACACATCACTTTATTTATTACACACATCGCTACTCAAAATATTTTGCCATATTGTTTCTCTCTTATAGACGAGGAACTCAAGATGGTTGTTTACCCAGGCAGTGAGCAGACGGCAGGTCTCAGACTGTCACCGTCCCCCACCCCCCACCCCCCCGGCCAACCAGCTCCGGGCAGGTGGTGAGCAGCATCAGAAACCCCCCAGTGCGGGGCTCCGGTGGAAGGGTAATCCAGGCAGACCACCACGGCAGTCAGGGAAGGCTGCAAGGAAGAGCTCGCATCTGAGCTGGAGCTTGCCAGATGAAATTCTCCAGGAGACAAAAGAGAGGAAAATTTTCCCAAGAAGAGAAGACAGTGTGAGAAAATCACAGAGAGAACAGGAGTATGGCTTTTCAGGTGACAAGAGCACCTTGTGCCACAGGAATTAGAGGTGTGGGTGAGAACACAGCAATGAAGCAGGTAGGGTGGTGATCTAAGAGCAGAGCATGGCTCACCAGGACTAAAGACTGAGACTCAGCCTGGGATGCCAAGCTTCATGCCACCTTGTGCCACCAGGCTCATCTCCCTCCACCCTGGCACAAGGACCCTGGCCACCAGCAAGTCAGACTATCCTCTGTGCCTTTGTGCACCTGGCAACCTTCTTCTAGCCCACTCGTGCCTGGGAAAGTTTTCCCTATCCTTCCAGACCTCGCCGAAGCCCGTCTGCTAGATGCAGCCATGCCTGATCCCCCTTAACCAGATGCAATGTTTCGTCCTTCTGCATACCTAGAGTTCTTTTATTGGTTCAAAGCTGTGCCTCAGTGGATGAATACACAGTGAATGTTTCTTGGCAAGAAATATTCTCTGGCAAAGATGCTGAAATGGAGTCTGGGGTATCAGCCCCAGTAGTATCTCTATGTCAACTTCACGTTTCAACAACCAATAAGCCCCAGCCTCTAGCCCCTACTCCTTGTAGCTCTGGACCCTGGAGTCCCTAGCCCTGGAACTGTGGAGCCAGGCGTGGCCCTGGGTGCAGCGCACTCCAACTCTTCTGTCTGCATTTTCAGGACATTTCCCGGCCCCATGGCAGAGGTCCAAGCACCTAGGAGGTGCCGGGAAGTGTTTGCTGAACCCAGCTGAACTCTAGTCCCAACTTTTCCCAGGATATCCCCCTCCTGTGCATTATGCATCTTTTCAAGGAACTCAGGAACTTCTATGACCATATTACTAACTTACAAGAAATACTGCCATTTTCAAATTAAATGTAGAGTTAATTTTTCTCAGATTAAAGTTTATGTTTCTCCCAGCAAACAGGGTTTTCACTGCAACCCCTGTTTCCAAGCCATTACCCAAGGGCTTCAGTCTGCTATTCAGACCGCAGGCCCAGCTCAGACCACACAGCAGGGCCCGCGCACACCCAGCCGTCCTCCCCCGCAGCCTCTGCTCCTATATTCCCTCAGTTGCCCCCTCCACCACCCAGCCCCCAGGCATCTACCCTTTTGGGAAGCCTGTGGACCACAGGGCTGTTCGAGTCCTCTGCCTCCAAATAAAGTCCACCTTGCTGGCCAACTTTTTGCATGAGCTCTGTCCCTAAATGGGGGTCTGAGGGCAGAAGGAGCACCTTCTCTTTCTCTCTGATATCCCACGGCCTGGCAGAGAACCGGGCTCTCAGAAGTGCTCAACAGAGACTCATCCTAGAAGCTCTACTTCCTGTGCAGACGTGGAGCTGGAGCCCAGAACTCTCTTGGACTGGCCCTGAGGGAAGCATTCAGAACAACCCTACAAAACAAAGCCTGGCCTTGGAGGCCAGCTCGGCATGCACAGAACATCAAATGGCTGGACATGAAAGAGCCGGGAAGGATGCTTGCTGGAGAGGCACTTAGCCCGGAAAACCTGAAACCATCTACTTGACTGAGGGCCGCTAACCACAGCTTCAGTGAATGATTAATGATTATGGCCAGAGCTTATTGCAAACAGGCATGTGACAGCAGGGCCACTACCCACCCGCAGGCCCTGCCCGTGTGATTGATGAGCCACTGAGGGGTGCAGAGGGGCTGCAGCGGGAAAGGGCTGGCTAAGGCTGCAGCTGCCCAGGAGCACCCATCTTGGGGGGCCCTGGAGGGACCCCAGTGTTTATGCTCGGGTGGCAGGCTTACTTCAGGCACGCCATCCAAGCTAACTGGCACTAACCATCTACCCGGGTGATGAGGGGAGGGCACAAGAGGCCTGGGCTCAACTCCCATGAGGAGAGAGGTGCCAAAATGGATCAGAAGTGGCCCCTGGCCTTGCAGCATCTCTATCCAGGGTTGTGCATCAAGAAGTAGAACTATAGTTCCAGAACAACCAAGAGAGTGCAAGGTGCTTTGAGAGAAAACTGAGTGCTCCATGCAGACAGAGCAGGCTGCCCGGCCCCCCACCGGCCCCCCACCGGCCCTCCCAGTACCACGACTGGCCAGAGACAACCTCCCCTGAGCCCTAGGTCACTTTTCAACACGATTGGCACGCGAGAGAAGAGGGTAACTGAAGCTCCTTCTCTCATGCTTGCTCTGTCCTTCACCAGAGAGGGAAGGTAGCGCTATGTCCCCACCCTGCCTGCCCTCCCAACCTGCAGCTTCCAGAATGGCTTAACCAGACTTCCTATGTCCCCTTCCAAAGCCTCCTCAGTCGGGAGGCAGGTCCTGACTCTGACACGTGGGTTCGGTACAGCCCAGCCGGATTCACAGAGCACAGACTGCGCGGGCTGGCAAAGACACGGCTCCTGCCTTCAGGAGTTTGTAGACTCATCAGCGAGCAAGCTTCCCTCGCGGGAAACACACACAGAACAAAGCATAGCCCCCAAATGTGCTGCCAAGAGACATGAGGAAAGGCAGAGTGATGTGGAGTTGAGATGCCACTGAGGGTGGCCAGGGAAGCTGAGAAGGGCCCGCGACGCCCCCCGGGCTGCAGACCACCATCCTGTCTTAGTCTGGGCCACCTGAGGGTCCAAGCCCGCCCCCTCCGACCTGGAGCTCCAGAGGCACCACTGAGCAGGCCTGAGGCAGTGGCCGCAGCAGGTAAGCCCAGCGGGGACCCAGGAGCCGGCGCAGAACCGGGCTCTGAGATGACCCAGAGAGCCGCTCGGGAGCCCAGGACGACCATTGTGGGGGCCTGGCCGCTGTGCAGACTCTAGCTGCGTTTCATCTTAATACACTCCTGCGTGTACCTGACATTGGATACCCGTCCTAGAGCATGCAAATCTAATAAATTCTTGGCTCCTGCAAGTTTCTTTAAAAAATATAAAAGAGGATCATATATAAAGAAGTTGATTAATATACACCCTGGTAAAACAGCCTGGAACATCTGTGTATTAAGTTCATTTATTAAATTACACCAATCTGTATTTTAATGAGTGAAAGATACAGTACTTATTCTGTCATCCATCAAAATAAACTCAGGAAATACTTAACATTATAATCATTTTTCTTGTTTGAACACGAGTTATGAAATATGAATCCCACACTAAGAATGCTGGACTTGCCATCATGATCAAATATGTTTTCACAGGTGCAGCAAATATTCAGTTTTCATTTCTTTCTCCAACTGTTGAAAATATAAACCATGCTTTCTAGTTCGTCGCTGGGTAACATTGCCTTCCCTCCACATGGCAGCCATTATTACAGAATTATTACCCCACCGTCTTTCTTTCCCCAAACACACTCCTCCTAAAGTTGCTTAGTAATGAAAACACAGGCTTCTGTGGGGCCCCCTCAACACAGGCTCTTTTGGCTCAGGCTGGGCACTGTCCCCTTTTCTTCCATCCTGGTGGCACCTAGATCCTCCGGGTTCAGGCCTGAGTTTCAAAAGCCATCTGAAGCCAACGGTACACTTGGTTGAAGCACAAAAGACAGTTGGGCTTTGGCCTTATCGGTGAGCTCCCTCCAGCCGTGGGGGACCCATGCCCCACTTCTGCCCACCCAGAGACCCTTCTCCTCAGACGAGGCACAACTTTCACATGGACTAGAGCCTGAGGAGCGAGTCTAGGCTTTACGTGTGTTCAGCTCTCCCAGAATCAGAAACCATAGGACCCACGGAGCAATACCACTTACAAAGCAGCCAGGCTCCATGAGCCTTGGAAGGCTCTGCTCAGTGGCCAATGGGAGCTCATCGAGACATAGGAGCCTGGAGAAAGGTCCAAACTGGGGTAAGCTGCTGGGCAGAACCACAAAAGGAAGCTATGAAGCCCAACTACAAGCTGGCTGGGCTTCTGTCTGCTTCACTCGCCCAGTGGCTCCCCATTGCCAGAAGGTAAGTCATACTTCAACTGCAAGGTCCCTGCCTGTCTCTTTGATCTCATTCCAGCCACCCCACCCCGGTACCCCAACACACACACAACACACGCGCTTCTCTCCAGCCCTCCTCGACTACCTACTACTGGTAGACGAATCCTCTGAGCTCCCTCCACCCATCTTCAGCCCACACTGTTCCCTAGGAAGCTCTTCTGTTCCCCCTCTTCTTCACCTGGGTAATTTAGCTTTGATCTAAGGCCCCACCTGTTGGGAAAACCAGTAAGGGGAGCCACCCATTTGGCCACTAGGAGTCAGGGAAACGTCACAGAGGGATTGTCCCCAATGGGAAGAAAGGGAAGGCATTCAAGGCAGAAGGAACCCAGTGAGCAAAGGCATAGAGGGCAGCCAGACTCCAGAGCTGTTATGGGGTTGGAGGAGACATGAAAGGTAAAAAGGTGTCTACGGTGAGGAGGGCTTTGGGACACGGGGCAGGACGAGAGTTGGGCCAGCTGTGGGAAGCTCTTGTGGGCTGGGCTAAGGGACTTCTCACTATAGACAATGAGGAGCTTTCCTTTCTTTCTTTTTTCTCTTTTCTTTTCAAATTCTCACCTTTATTCTTGGCAGATTTCAAAAAAAAAAAAAAAATCCAAGTCCCAAGCTGTGGACATTAAAAATATAAAACAATGAATGCAACCATTTCAGAGTAGTATGATCCCAAAACAATCTCAGTAATCAAAGATTTTCTTCTCATGTTTTTCAAATGTTTACACCTAAGCACTGCACTTCACTTTTGGTGAAGAACATTTAGATTTTTATCCATTGTGTAAAGCTAAAAGGGGTCCAACCAGTTATGCTCCCTGGATAACACAATGCTAATAAGCAATAAGGAGCTTTTGAAGGGTTTTGAAAATTCAAGAGATATGTCCAGATTTAAAGTTAGAAATAAAGAAATAAAGTTTGCTTAGAAATGAAGTTTTAGAAATAAAGTTTACTTGGGATTTAGTGTAAAGAATGGGTGTTTGGGGGAGAGGCCTGAGCAGGCAGAGGCTAGTAGGACATAGAGTAATAGAGACAGGTGTGTGGAGCTGGTGTGAAGGCAGCGGCAGGACACCCTCCCCCCACTCACGCCAGGGACGACCATAGCAGGTGTTCAGTAGGCCTTCCTCAGGAATGTCACTGATTACCTGGGTTCCCCGTAAGCACAGCTGCAGGCCCCTGCTCTTCTCTGCCCAAGGAACCCCCGGTGTCCTCGGCCCTACCTTCTCCCAGGCCCTGAATCTGTTTAGCCCCTGACCTGAAGACCTGATGATTCTCACAGGGCGCTAACCGAGGGAGGCACCTGCCTAGACCCTTCCGCCTTTCCTACCCCACACTCACCACCACAAAAGCCCTGAGACCTGAAAGAGCATCGTCCTGGATAAGGTTTAGAAACTCCATAGGAAGATTGCAGAAATTTATACCCAAGCAGTTCATGGAAAGGAAACAGCTCCTTTTCAGGGTGATTTTCGGAGCAGACGCGGCACGGGCACTGACCGACAGAACAGACTGCCTGAATCCCTGGGGCAGGGTTGTGGAGGTCCCCGGTGGTGCTAGACACCCTTGTGAATACTGGATTATGGAGAGGTCCAGGGGGCCCCAGGGGAGGAGCTGAGTTGGTTGGGCCAGGTGGGGGGGCAGCATTTGGGGGTTCCAGCAGTGGCTATTTTAACATCTGGTTCTAACTGGCTAAATCAGCTTTACTAAGGAGCACATAAAGACATTTTCAAACTCACCAGTAATCGAGGAAATGCAAATCAAAACAGCAATGAGATACCACTTTCTCAAGTCACATTGCAGGAAGATGTGTGCCCGGATCCCCACTGAAGGAAGGACGTGCTGCCCACCTGTGAGAGTGCCTTCAGCAGAGAGACTTGTTCAGGTTCGGCCTCAGCTGTCGTGGGCAAAGTGGAAAAGAAAGGCCTGGCCTTTGCAGCCCAGCGCAGAACACTGACGGGCAACATTGAATCCAGAGCTGCTTCCAAGGTCAGCCACAACTTGCCCAGCCTTCCCCAGGCCGGCATCACCATTCAGCTTCTTCCTCCCAATTTTCCCTCCTCCTCCTTCCCTTCATAGGTGTTGATCCCTAATAAATATCTTCTTGCTCACCAAATTCTGTCATGGTGCCTATTTCTGGAATACCCAGCCCGCAGCACAGGGAAAGGCGATCTCACCTTTGCTAGTGATAGAATAAATGCGCAGAGCCACTTTAGAGAGAAACCTGACCATACTCCTTCAACCTCAGCACTCCCACGCCTGGGTGTCTATCCCAGGGAGGCTCGCTGACCTGTCCCGCTCATCCACATGGAGAGGGGGCCAAGGATGGCCAGCCCAGGGCAGGCTATGGGCAACGGAGTTGTCACCAGGGAAAGGGATGTGTGACATGTAGTGAACGCCCATGTTGGGATTCCATGAAACCGAAGTGTGTATAGCAACTCGTAGAGTTCTCGAACACAACATTGAGTGAAAAACAGAAGCAGAACCTAAGACAAGGATCCGAGGGTAACTCGTTTGCTTGGGTAGTGATCACAGGAAGAACTGGCAGGTGAGTGGGGAAGGGAGATGTGGAGGGGAAGATGAGGGGAGGGAAAGAAAGAGTTGGTTAATGAGCAGGGCGCTTCTGTGGGCAGCTGGGCCTCCCTCCTGCCGAGGATCTCAGGGGAACCACAGAGAGCACACCCCAGGGTTGTAAGAAAGCTGGGTTTTATCACTTAAGTGACTGAGGACTGTTCCCAGGGATGATGCCCACCCTGCACTTCCTACCTGTCCCACTCTCATAACAGAGCAAGTCCCCCAAAAGTCCCAGGAGCATGCAATAAACAGTGAGTGATGAAAGGGTATAGGGGTGGGGGCACCAGGAGCAAGTGCTCCAGGAAGAAACTGAGATTTATAGCACAACACCTTCTGCAAAGTAAAAGCACACCCTGCATTTTAATTGGCTATCCATCGGTCTAAATGAAATTCTGGTTTGGAAGTACATGCACGAAATGCACAGAGCACTGTTCTCATTACCAACTCTTCAGCCCATTGCCCAAAGTCCTATGAGTCCTGCAACCATGACACCAGACACAGGACAGATGAGACTGACAGCAGTTTATTCGTCACGTGTACTCACAGCCACGGGGAGGAGGACACCACACACCACACAGGGCCATCGGGGTTGCACTAGGGAGCAGAGAGAACCGCCAGGGGCTGCAGGCAGCAGACATTTAGTAACTGGAGGGTGGTGTGCCCCTGGCTCCCATGGGAGAATGGGATTGGCTTGTTTGAATAACTCCACAGGCTGGCAGGGGGCAAAATCATTAGATGGAAGACCAAATGGGGTGCAGCTCGTCCAGCTGGTAGGGGAACTAACCGGGAGGGGGAGAGTTTCCTGCTGGGTGGGGACATGTCTGGTGAGAGCAGGGAACTCACAGCTAGGCCTGTGGGGCTCTGTGAGGCTCAGAGAAGGCCAGGCAGCACATAGCATCTCAGGCCTTGCAACTTAAGTGGGTTCCTACAGAGG
This sequence comes from Callorhinus ursinus, assembly GCF_003265705.2. Taxonomy (NCBI): domain Eukaryota; kingdom Metazoa; phylum Chordata; class Mammalia; order Carnivora; family Otariidae; genus Callorhinus; species Callorhinus ursinus. Next base: position 16,808,393 of record NW_027397072.1, on the reverse strand, counting down.
GAGAGAATGGGACAGAGATGGAGGAAAAAATAAAACAAAAGGCCTTGATGTTAGTGTGACATGAACTAGAGCATATATACGTACTTCGCTTCTGTACACTGGAGGTCCTCAGAAATAAATAATATTATTAAAAACAACAACAAGAAGCAAGAAAAAATGAGGTTCGGCCTGGGGGAAGGGATGGGCTAGGCTCTCAAATACAACCAGGCTATAGGCCAGAGGCCTGTGTTCTCAGTGGAACAGAAAATGCTATTTGTTATAAAATGTCCTAAGAGCGATTGCCCATTGAGATAACAAAAATAGAAGGAAATAAAACTTCAAACAGAGTTTAATGGCTAAGCTAAGCCAGTTGGCTGGTAAGGCAGGCTGCTCTGTGTGTGAACAGACCAGGATGAGCAGCCAATAGGGCCGAGGGGCTCCAACAGGGCTCAAACTTGTTTTCTCTGTCACTTAGACACTTTCCCCAGGAACAATGTTAGTGTTACCTTCTGGAGTCCACAGGGAGCCATGCAAAGACCTGGACACCCAATAAAATATAATGAGGCAGGTTTTATAATCATGAAGCTTCTAGACATCAGGGCTTTTCAGAAATGTTGACAGGGACAGGCTGAGGTCAGCCACTGTAGATACTTCTCCCAGCCTGTATCACTGGCAGGGAAATAACAAAAGGAGTGTGGATCATCCCAGCACCGTCTGAGATAAAGCAGGAATCCAAGTTCAGTCTGGGGCACCCACAGACCTAGAGACCCCAGATCAAGACCAACGTTTCTATCAAAGGAGCCCCCCAACAAGAAGTGAGTGGTTCAATCAGGCTGAAGGGAATTACATGGAACCCACATCCAAACGTGTGGAGGGTTCTTCCCTGCTGCTAGCTGTGAGCAATCAGACAGCTTTATGATGAAGCAATTGTTTCTTAAGGACATCAGGAGGGCTCCCAGTGACATACTTCCCTACCTCACCCACAAAACAGACTCCATTATCCATTCACTTGACATGAATTTACAGCACACTCACTTGCCCATCTTATAATAGGGAAATAAAATAACATCATTCATGGTTCTTCGTGTAGTGGAGGAGGGAAAGAAGGCAGAGCACTCATAATAAAACAACAACCACACACACACACACGTTATCACCAAGCCCAGGGTCAGCAGAGGAAGTTGATTCTGTGGGAGTCTGAAGGTGGGCCTCAGAGTCACTGGGTCAGGAAGATAGAAGGAGAAGGGATACATTAAGCACAATCCCTGGGGAACATTCTAGAATATGTGGCATCCCATAAAAGAGCTGTTCTGGATTGAGAGACACTCTCACATTCACATTCACATTCACATAGGCATTCATTTATCCCTGGGTCTGGTTGAGTCCATACGTATAATGGAAAATATGCTTCTGTAACCACACCAATCTTTCAGAGCATGCACACACGGTCCTAACTGTGATGATCTGACACAAAGTTCAAGGTTACCCAGCAAAGGTGTCCTTAACCCTACCCAAGGATTCAACCACACCCCAGGGCCCCAAGACACTGCTTTCCCTAAGAGGTATAGCCGTGCAGAGACACCAAACCTTGGGAAGGGCTGCAAGGTAGAAAAGAGGCAGGTATCACCCATTTCCCTGTGCTCCACATCTTGTAGCAGCTGTAGACCTGGTTCACAGCCTCAGGGATAAACTGCTAGCCAACCGCTCTTGGGCCACAGGCTCTGAGAGTCAAGGGCATAGGTGTGACAGGTCCTACCTCTACCACTGATGTACCTTGGCCAAGCCACTCCCACTTGCACTTTGCTCTGCCCAGCCCAGCGCAGAGGGCATTGTGAGGTTCAGATGAGGAAATAAGAAAACAAATGTTTTGTGAAATGCAAAGTTCACACAGTCCTACATCGTGAGGAACAGTCATCCAAAGCCAGAAGCCCTAAGGACACAGTAGATGGGAAAATGATTAAAGAGCCATAGATATTCTCTTCTACCTAATGCCACTGCCAATCTGTCCCTGTTCCTGTTTCAACACCAGGCAGATGACCACTTCTAGCCAGAAAACAGTCCTGCTCACTGTAATATGAAGTAGTATTTCCCCTCTGCTGACATGAGACACAGATGAAATGGAGAGGCAGAGACTGAGGAATAGGCTGCTGTGTGAGCCAAAGACTCATCTTAGTGGAGATTTCCAGATTTAATCTATGAAAGAAGGAATAGTCAGGGCCAGTTGTGCACTTTGTTTGCCCTGACTTGTTCTGCATCTTAGTAGGGCAGAAGAGAAGCTTCAAGCACTGAAGATGAGGAAGAGAGGGGAGAGGAATCTAAAAATCCTAAAAAGCATTCTGAATAGGTGAATCTCCTGCTAGCTTGTCTCCTTATCCTTATTATGGAACAGTCTGTTTCCTGTCCAGCCTTGAGTTATACTGTCATAAAGTAAAAATATTTTAATTTCTCAACCTTAGGAGGCATCAAACTTAAAGAAGAAGAGGTGATGGGGTGCACAGTACATTTGTGTGGAGAAAAGCCTGGCAGAGTGCACGTTAAACCCTAACAGTGCTCCTTTCAGGGATATAGGCTTTCTACCTGACCGTGTGAAGCTTTGTATACTACCTAAATTTTGCATAACTGTATGTGACTTCTTGCCAGAACAGTAGATTCTTCACATAAATGGAAGTATAAAGAACTGTTTAAAGTGTAGTCAAAGTTGAAAGAAATTGAAAATGACACAAACAAAGGGAAAGATAGTCCATGTTCATGGATTGGGAGAACAAATATAGTTAAAATATCCATACTACTCAAAGCAATCTATAGATTTAACACAATCCCTATCAAAATACCAACGTCATTTTTTAAAGAGCTAGAACAACAGTCCAGAAATTTGCATGGAACCACAAAAGACCCTGAATAACCAAAGCAATATTGCAAAAGAAGAACAAAATTGGAAGTATCACAATCTTAGATTTCAAGATATACTACAAAGCCGTAGTCATCAAAACAGTATGGTCCCGGCACAAAAATAGACACATAGATCAATGGAACAGAATAGAGAGCCCAGAAATAAACCTACAGTTATATGGACAATTAATCTTTGACAAAGGAGGCAAGAATATGCAATGGGAAAAGACAGTCTCTTTAACAAATGGTGTTGGGAAAACTGGAAACCACGTGCAAAAGAATAAAACTGGACCACTTTCTTACACCACATACAAAAATAAACTCCAAACGGATTGAAGACCTAAATGTGAGACCTGAAACCATAAAGTCCTAGAAGAGAGCATAGGCAGTAATTTCTCTGACATCAGCTATAGTAATATTTTTCTAGATATGTCTCCTGAGGCAAGGGAAACAAAAGCAAAAATAAATTATTGGTACTACATCAAAATAAAAAGCTCTACAAAGCAAAGAAAACAATCAACAAAACTAAAAGGCAACCTACTGAATGGGGAAGATAATTGCAAATGACATATCCCATAAAGGGTCAGTATCCCAAATATATAAAAAACTTATACAACTCAACACCCCAAAAAACAAATAATCCAATAAAAAATTGGCTAAGGACATGACATTTCTCCAAAGAAGACATCCAGATGGCCAAGAGACACATGAAAAGATGCTCAACATCTTTTCATGCTTCAACATCAATCAGGGAAATGAAAATCAAAACCACAATGAGATACCACCTCATGCTTGTCAGAACGGCTAAAATCAAAAACACAAGAAACAACAAGTGTTGGTGAGGATGTGGAGAAAAAGGAACCCTCATGTACTGTTGTTAGGAATGCAAACTGCTGCAGCCACTGTGGAAAACAGTGTAGAGGTTCCTCAAAAAATTAAAAGTAGAACTACCATGTGTTCCCATAATTCCACTACTGGGTATTTACCCATAAAATAAGAAAACACTAACTCAAAAAGATATACAAACCCCCATGTTTATAGCAGCATTATCTACAATAGCCCAATTATGGAAGCAGCCCAAGTGTCTATTGATGGATGAATGGATAAAGAAGATGGAACATTATTCAGCCATAAAAAAGAATAAAATCTTGTCATTTGCAACAACATGGATGGAGTTAGAGAATATAATGTTAAGCAAAATAAGTCAGAGAAAGACCAATGTTCTATGGTTTCACTCATATGTGGAATTCAAGAAACACAACAAATGAACAAAGCAAAAGGAGACAAACCAAAAAACAGACTCTTACTGTAGAAAACAGATGGTTAGCAGAGGGGAGGTGGTGGGCGGATGCGCAAAATAGGTGATGGGGATTAAGGAGGGCACTTATCACAAGGAGCGCGGAGTAATGTATGGAAGGAAGTGTTGAATCACTGTATTGTACATCTGAAATTAACATAACCCTGTATGTTAACTATGCTGGAATTAAAATAAAAAATAAAGTGTGGTCAAAGTCATTTGCTTTGGTCACTACAAACGAGCGTGGAGGCGTGCACAGGGAAGCTCTGAGGGGACCGTAGCCAGGAGCTGCAGGAACAGGCCCTGGGCACAGTCAGGAGCCTTCTAGGCAGAACAAAAGAAATAGAAAAGGCCATCACCAAGGAGGCAGATGACAGGAGGGAGAAGGGCAAGAGGCACTCCTGATACTGAGCAGTATTCATTAACGTGATGCTATTGTTTTAAACTACAAAGCCCTGTTCCTTTGGGAAATGTTGCTGTTGTCATTACTATAAGGGATGAGAAAGGAACCCTCTAAAAGGCCAGGCACATAAATGGGACAGGATCTCTGTAAGGTTTGATTTTGTTTTGTGAGAGAGAGAGAATGGGGGAGGTAGAGAAGGGGTAGAGGAAGAGAGAGTATCCTAAGCAGACTCTGGGCTGAGCACAGATCCTCACTCTGGGCTCGATCTCAGGACCACGAGATCATGACCTGAGCCAAAATCAAGAGTCGATGCTCGACCGACTGCTGTCACCCAGGTGCCCCTCCATTAGGTTTTTAAAAGAACTAAACTGTTGCCCCAAATCAGGGGAAAGAAACAGCAGAGATTGTCATACTTAAAATACCATACAGATCCTTCTAGTCCAGTCTCCTCATTTCCCAGGGAGGAATCGGGGACTTGGAGAAGTCTGCGCAGGTGCTGTGCCCCCCCTGCACACCCTGCCAGAGCCAGGACCAGGATCTCAGCAGCCAGCCACCAGCCACAGCACACTTGCCCACCTGCCCCTGCTGTGCTGTGAGGGGGTACGTCCTTCAGAAGTCAGAGAGGCGGAGCTGGATCCCAGGTCGCAAAACACCTTCTCACTCAGAGTCTGAAGACAGGGCTGGACTCTCAGAAGACTCTACGGGACAGAGCAGGGGCAGGACAACTCCTTGCTCAATGTTAAAACATGAGCTGCCATCTTTCTCTGGCCACAGGGTGAAGCCTCTCACCCCAGCCCCCACCCCAGCAGCCCCACAGCCATAGCAGGTTTCCTCCCCAGAACGTGGGTGCTGGACGGAGGAATTACAAAAGCAAAGGTAGAGATGTGGGTGGAGGGAGTCAGAAGGGAAAGGTGGGCTTTATCCAGATCTGGTTTATACAGATTCCACAGCAGGTTCGGATCCCTGCTCACCATTCAGGTGTGCGATTCACCTGTTTTTCTATAACTTCATGTTTATTTTGAGTTTCACTGCACTGGGGTAGCAGAAGCTTAATCTCAAGCACCTCTGTTTTCCCCTGGACTGTGTGTGTGCTGGGAAGCTCACATAGTGCTAAGGGACTGGCTGGGAGGGCTCACGGAGCCTCTGCAGGCATCCTCCCCCTTGGTCGTCAGTTTTCAGTCCTTGGCAGGACATCCCTCATTCCAGGCAGAAATCCCTTCAGATCTGACTATTCCATTAGCTTTCCTGTGCTGCCCATGAAGGCACAGGACACATTTTATGCCATGTCGGGGCTGGAGAATCTTCGCAGACAGAATTGCCAACAGGTAGACCACAGAGCTCTCTATCAACCCTCCTTCCCCCAGGAGGGCCCTTCCTAAAGATGGCAGGAGTGGGCATCTTTGCTCTTATTCACGATGTCCATCCCATCTTGTCTTAACACAGAGTCCTTGCTTCTCCCTTAAGAGTATCAGCTTCTGGAAACATATGTCAAGACAACCCTTCATTGTCTCTTCTTCCTACTACTTTCCCCATCCCCTTGCTGAGGGACTGAGTACAGAACAGCCTTGTTGTTTAAATTGGCTGAGTGGAGAGGGAGGGGCAAATCCTTAACTATAGGGAGGGAAAAAAAACCTCATATAAGTTAATGTCACCAAGTGTCGCCATGCTATGCATCCCATTGCTATAGGATGTGCATATGGAAGAAAATCCTTCATGTGCGCTGCATCTTTGCGGGCGGGAGAATCACTGAAGAAGCTGAAAATAAATAGGGAAGATTAAGCACTTGTGGACAATGGCAGGAGAGGAGAAATTCCTCCCCCCTGGTCTCTCCTTGGCCCTAGAGAAGCCTGAGGGTCCCCTGGAGGCAGAGGCCAGGGAAACACCAAGATGGTAAGGAACAGAGCAGACATAGCTTACAGGCCTACCGGGCAAGAGGGTGCCCCTCTGAGAGGACAAGTTACACAAAGATGCCCCACCCTCTGGGCCCACACAGCCCAGGACCAAAGTGTAAGGCCTGGCCGGCAGAGGAGGGCTGCATTCCAGCCCGACAAGCACCGCCCTCCTGCCACCACCCACCCCCCCCCCCCCGACCCGGGCCATGTATTTTTACACCTTGCACCAACTGCATGACTCTGAGCAGGAACCCGCTACTTTTCACTACAAAACCATGTTGTACTTTAGATTAAGATTTCAAGGGAACCTGCAGGAGGGCATGGCTTGATACTCAATAATCATGGGTAGTTAAGAAACTCAAAACACAAAACACCAAGGTCCTCAGACATTAGCCGTCCGAGGACTTGGTTAACTTTGGTCTGTTGTTTTCATTAAAGGCACCTCCACCTCTCAGGTAATGAGCCAAAACTCAAGAATGACACGTTCAAAAAGTTCTACACTCAAAAGCTTCCTTGCTACTCTAAATGGTTTTCATCTGTTACGTATCTGTGCCCCTCGATGTCAGTGCCGCAGGACACTCTGTAGGGAACACAGAACTTTAGAAATCACCTCCCAAGGTTACAAAATGATAAACAAGAGCCGAGCAAAGACTAAAGTCGTTAGGCCAGCCACCACCCCCCGCGCCCCTGCACAAGCCCAATTTTCTGGTAACCCCGATCATATCTGATGCAAAAGCTGCTTCTAATCAAAGGTGGTTGCATAGCTGTTATAATACTTTCCACATTGGACATTTTCGCTAGTGCATGGTGTATCAGGAGGTCTGTGCATAAACAGACTGTCAGGTTGAGGAGATATGCTATCTCAAAGGAAAGCCTGCAGAAACACATATGGAATGATAAACCTCCAAGGAACCTCCTGCCCTCACTCAAAATGACCCAGTGGAAAATTGCTGAGCAAGTTGCCAAGTTAACCCGATTCGAGGCTGCTTTTTACACTATGGAAGTGAACTGTTCAACTGAGGAGCTTTCCAGTATCATCTGAACCACAGAACATGAAAAATTACTGTGATGACTTTTTTCTCACTTTTCCAAGGACGGCCTATAACTGGTACCATTCCAAATGCACACAAGAGAAATTAGTTTGTTATGTACTACTGAGGCTGTTAGCCTGTCAATCAGTGAATGGAAAGCCAACAGAGTGTTAGGGAGGGTGGGAGACACGGAAGTACAGAGTGTTTATGATCTGATGGAGAAGGTTCTGATTTTGCACACATAACCAAGAAGGAAAAACTTACTCTGGCTCTGCAGAAAGGTCCTGGATGGTGGGGTTACTCAGTGGGCCACCACAGAGCGGGCAGCGTCTAGCTGAGGGTCAGCTCAGCTGTCATCCTGCCTCATGTTACTCTGGGATAGACTGTGCGCAAAATCATGTAGAAGGGACAGCAATCAAACCCTTTGAAAAGCATGACTAAGAAATTTTGGAAAATGTGAGGGTGGGTTCGATGTCAATGGGGGATTAAGATAATTTTTCACAGAAGACACACGGCCTGCCAGGCCTTTGAAGGAAAATGTAATCAGTGCCTGGGGATGGATTGTTTCCATGTGTTTATTTGTCAACAGCCTAATGAAATAATGCAAAAGCAGTGAGGATGTCCCAGCCCCAGATCTTCCAACTTGGGGTGCTAAGCAGCCCACCAGGCTTGAGGGAGCGGGGCTCTATTTCCTTCCCCTCCTCCAGAAAAGCCTTCAGCTCTCAGAGCCAGGGTGATAGGGTTTCACACCAGTGGGGACTTTGCCTTTTCCCCCCCATTGATCTTTTCCTCATTCTGCCCCAACACACACAGAACCTGAATGCCTTCTCCCCTTTGCTGGGGCCTCCTTCTTTTATGTAGAAAATGGTCCAACTTCCTTGTTGTCACAGAGTTGGGGGAAAGGGACTTTTTTAAAACGATGGGTATGATAACAAATGCTAGGTCTAATGTTTGCTCCATCCGTGGGCCAACACCCTGACCCTTTGGTATGATGGAGGATGTTACTTTGGCAATCCTGGGCTCTATCTCAGACCAGGTAATGGGCTGACCTGGGATAAGAAAACCAACACTGGCCATAGTCATTGACAGAGACCTGTAATCTTTTTAAAAATGTTTTGTAGTGAATTCATTAGGTTATAAGGATGCTTTTCTCAGAGACACTCCCCTTAAGTCAGTCAGTCTCTTGAAGGCGGGTGGGAGGGGGGAGTAGTAAAATTATTCAGAATAACACAGATAAAAAAAAAAAAAAAGCACAAGTTTGCCCATCCAGCCCAATGCTTAGGTATGCCTAGGCCATACATTGGAAAGAGGTTTGCACCCAGGGAGTGCCCAGTATTTTATGTCATTCCTGATATTTTGTATGGAATATTTAATGAACTAACTAACACATGCTCCTTCTCCGAGGCCCTGGTTACACTATTCCCCTGTCTCTCTTGGTTGACATGCTCCTGATGCTCCATTATTAACCATCTAATGCTTCACACACACCCAACAATGTGTGCCCATTGTTAGGGAATGATTTCCTCATCTGGCTCTGAAAAGCAGTCATTTCAAACATCCATTCATTCATTCATTCACTCATTTATCGTTCATTCATTTGTTTGTCCAAAATTACCTGAGGGCTTTCTGTATGCCATGAACAATGCTAGGCATCAGAAATAGATGTACTGCCTTCAGGGAGCCTACAGTCCAATGGCCAAGACAGAGATGAACAGACGATTATGACACATGCAAAGAAATATGCAAAAGGGCATACAAAGGGGGCACAGTGGAGGGGTTGTGAAGTTCACTTTATCAAGGATGGGAAGGCCTCACAGAGAAGGTACATGTAAGTTGAGTCTCAGAAGACTAGCAGGAGCTATCCAGAGCATCATCAGTCATTTCCAGGAGTTTTGATTTTCCTATTCTGCATCAGACCTGCTCATATAGCAATTTATAATTATAAGAATACTAAACCCTCAAAAATCCTTCCCTAAGACACTGACAGTTGTTGCCAAGTTGGCTGTCTATAACCACGGTGCTCTGGCATCAGTGAGCTAATGCTAGCTCTGCAATCACCGGGCCCCGAGTCAGCCAATCCCAGAGGAGGACTCTTTTAGGCTCACCTCACTCTGCAAAGATCTCCCAAGCACACACCGTGTGACAGGGTCTGCATATTCTCAGTCATTGTATGGCTGTCTTAATATCAGTCATTGTTCAATTTAGAAAAGAAACAAGTGGGTCTCTGGGGGCCTTTCCTCAGCTCCTATTCCTGACCATGCTTGTCCTAGGGCCTCTTTCCCCTCCCATGGGTTCTGAAAACCTTCACTTCCACACTGTGCTTCCCTGAACACAGTGATTCCATCCTCCTGTTTTCTAAAATGGTGGATTACAAAGTAGCTAGAGAACCAAGGCTCTACGATAGGAATCAGGAAGAGTTTTGAGGATGGTTCGAAGATAGAAGGACAATATTATTTCCCCAAATATGCAGGCCATCTGTTTTGCCTGTAGTTGGTTGGGGATTTCTTCTTTGCTTCTTAAGAACTACAAAATTCACTTATCTGTAGTCTATGCCTTCTGTCACCAAAACTCCCAACCTGTCCAGTCCTTCTACCAACCAGACACTCTTCAGGCACCTGCAGCTATTGGGGTATGGATGCTGGAGAAGATCCTTTGGGGTGGGATCAATTATATAATACTCTCTGGAGCCTCTCTCAGCTGCAATAGGCCCACTATGCCCTTCACCTGTAGGGACCTGGCCAAAGCACCAAGAGATGATTCACATGTGGTGTGAAGAACAGAGAGCTGAGATGGGTTCCCGAGGAGCTGCCAGATCCAAGACAGAGGATGCTACCATGGACGGTGGTATGGTCAGCCGGTTGGAGGGAATGAGAGGGGTGAAAGCCAGCAGTCATTCCAAAAGAATGCACTGATGCCAAGGGGTCACATGCCCCAAGGAGGCCAGTTAGACAAGGCCTAAATGGGTATCCGCCAGAGTCAGGGATCAGAAGGCTGTTCATGAGCAAGAGTGGTCTCAGTGCAGTGGGGTAGACAGCAACAGAATGGACGACGGTGGTGTACTTAATGCCCCCGAATTATACACTGAGAACACGTGAAGGGGTCGGAACGGTGCCTCGTATGTTATATATATGTTACCACACACACAAAGAATAAAACACCAAAGGTGGGCAGGGTGGGGGGTGTGTGCAGGGGAGGCAAGGAAAGAAGAGGAGATGGAAATGGAAGAGATACGAAGTCGTGAATTTCTGCCTTGTTTAAGACAGGCGTGACTTGAGTGTTCATAGGCCCAGCGGAACGACTGCTAACAATACAGGACAGAAGACTCGATGGTCTAAAAGAAGGACAGATGAGGGAAATGCAGTCAAGGGCAAAGCGGAATGACTGGCCTTGGGAAGGAAGAGGACTGGATCCTCCTGAGAGCCAGAGTGGAAGACGGGAGGTCAGAGCGAAGTCGAACACCCCAGGGCCGCAGTGAGACAGCCCACGTGTGGTGTGGTGGAAAGCACAAGACAGCTGTGGTAGGGCCGGAGAAGGCGCTCACCTAGAGATATGTGAAAGGTCCCCTAGTTTTCGTACCAAGTTTATCAAGTAAGAAAAGGCAATGAGTCTTCTATCTATTCTTGGTGACTTGCTCTCATCCTGACTCCAGCTGCTGAAGTGTCTTCAGGAGGACACCTGGACAAGTGCTCCTCGGCCCATAGGTCAGGGTGTCAGGCCACCACAGCTGGGCAGAAGCCAAGAGAATTCTGACCGGACCCCCAGGCTCGGCTTTGGACAGCAAACACAGGCTTGGGGATGACCCCAGGTTGGCAGCCCCTCCAGCAGAGCGGCTGGGACTGGGAGGACCTGCAGTTACTGGGTCCTATCAGTTGGGCTTCCTGTCTAATCGGCCAGGACAACATGCACCAGACAGGGCCAGACCAGTGTCAGGATCCCCCCTTGGGTTCCTGCTTTTCTCTTTTATCATCACATGGTTGTTGTGATTGCTGATGGTACTATTACCATCACCATCATTATTGTAGTTGAATTCCACCCAATGGGATTTGGAGGCCAAAGTGGAACACTGATGTGGCACAAAAGCATTTTTTTATCTTGCCTGCCTCGTATATTAAGTTTCAGTTTTATGGGATTAAAACCAGCTGAGGTCTGAGGGCCTCCTCAGGCCCTCTTGACTACCTTCAGGCATCCTACTGTGGTTTGCCACCCACAGTGGCAAGGACCCTTCTGGGATGTAGACAGCAGGGCCTTAGGCCGGCAGGCGGGTGGTCTGGAGAAGCCTCTAATTAAAGCTCTTCAGACCTGCAGCCATGGGATCCTAACCTCTGCTTCTCAGTGTCTGAACACATCTCAAATCTCAGGCCTTTCTCAGGATTCTGAGGGACAGAAAATCCAAAACGTAAGGGGTCTGCACGGAGAGAGGGCACGGGGGCAAGGGTTGGGCTGGAGGCTGGGTCTGACTCTCAGTTGCCCTGATTCTTCAGACGGCAGACGTCAGTGCCAAGGCAGCAAGAACTACCATCATGGTCTGTGTTCAACTGCGGGAATAAGCCTCTGGAAAAGGAGCATAAACACACCATTCTAGAGCTTTTTGGGGAATCATGGCATCATCCCTGGGGCTCCCCAGCAATCCAATACACCTTGGCTGAAGCTCTGGAGTTGAGTGAGCATGGACACTCCTGCTCCCCCCTGCTCTCGGAGGCCCCGTCAAGGCTTCCTACACTGAAAGTCCCTCTTGGCAAAATAATTCCCTGTGAGAAATAGGCATTCATTCAGTAAAATACATTTATTGGATTTTTCACGTACACCTGCTTAAAACACCAGACTCCAAAAGAGATTTAACTCTGAGTGCCCCTTAGATATGGTTTTCACACTGGGAATGAGTTGCAGATCTCCGCTAGGCAGAGAGCCAAGGGTGTGTAGTGGTGGAGTGGTGGGCAGGTAGCTCACAACAAGATCGGGCCTTGACTACCAGGTTCAAAGACTTCCCAAACTTCCTGCATGCAAAACTCCTTTGATGTCCTAGCAAGATGCCAGAGAACGCTTGGAGACTACTTTCAAGTTGGGCTTTCTGAAGGCTGTGATAAGTGTCCCTGGAGCCAGGACTCCAACCCAGGATGTCCCGGTTCTAAAGCATATGGTCCTCTAGCTTTACTTCAGTCCGACTTCTCCCTTGCATGTTCCCACAGATGGCTCCTGGGACAGCATGCATTCCCCGGTTATCTTGGGGGATGTGTGTTCCCACTGGATGTGCTTAGGGGTGGACTGGAACAAGGAAGCCTGCAGAAATGAACATGGTAAATAAAATCAGTCCCCATTGGGCCACAGATAGATCCTTGCCCACTGGGCTCAATTTTTGTTCTTCCTTCCTAGAGGGAAAATCCAGACAGAATCCAGGGGCCAGAGAACACTGTTCTCAGAGAAGTTATTGGTCTCCTGGATGCTCCAAGCTGATGTGGTGGGAAGGGGAATGGACAAAGCTGGGGGAGTTGGAGAAAAGACTAGCCCTATGCCAGGAGTAGCTGCACATCATTGCGACATACCAGAAAGGAATAGAAACTAGTCTCTTAAAGGAAAAACAGATTTAGGAATGAGAGGAATAGCTTCTTCATGGAAGGCATGAAGTGTAAGATCAGAAGGAATGAGAGGCAAACAGAAGGAAAAAATACCGGCAAGGGATTAAAACTGAAGAGAAATTATATGAAGATGCTAAGAATAAAGAAGTGACTAATGCACAAGAGATATGTTGTCAGAGAATAGCTAGCCTCTAACTTGGGCTTTTTTCTGGCTTCTCTGAGAGCTAAGCCTGTTTTCACAGGCCATGATCAAGGAGGGTCATCCCGGCTTCCTTGAGCATGTCTACTTGCAGAAGAGCAGTGACACTGAGAAAGGGTAAGGATGGAATCCAGTCTAATCAGACCCCAGCATATCAGACCAGATGCCCCATCCAATCAGCTCACAAATGTGTGTGGATTCATGTCATATTTCTGCAACTTACAGCCTTATGACTTCGGGCAAGTTTATTTAAATTGTCTGGATCTTAATCTCTTCACCAGTAAAATCGATTTATTATCTACCTCAAGTAGTCATTGTGGGGTCTACATTAGATAAGATAATGTTATAAACACCTAGTAATATACCTGGCATACAGTAAGCCCTTACCAAATGTGGCCATTCTACTGATCCATCTGGATTTCTTGCATTTAATTACATTTCCTAGAGCAAAATATCCAAGACACCTCAAAAATTAGAGTGAGCTTAAAAACCAGGCAAAGCCCAGTTAATATCTAGAGATGTTCAGCCATGCTTCCTTTCAGTGGTTTTACCAACTTCAAATGGCCAGAAAATAGATCCCGCTACTCCCAGCCCTACCACCATTAAATAACGTTTAGGTTATTTTTTTAGCCCACCATCCCCTTCATATGGGACTCTGAGCTTGTGAATGGCATGCTGCAGCCAGAGTATTAAATCCTGGCTTCTCTCTCCACTGGATGTGGTGAATGGTTAGACACACCATGTTACACTTTGTGCTCTAGCATTGCTGTCATTTAAACTCCATGGTCAACATTATTTCAGTGGTATAGTATGCAATGTGGGTTTTGGTTGAATGCGTAAAGAACTTACATGAGAAGCTCTTCATTCAATAGGCTTACAATGATGAAGGCAAAGTGTTTCCCAACACAGACATTAGAATCACTTCTTCAGGGCGCCTGGGTGGCTCAGTTGGTTAAGCGACTGCCTTCGGCTCAGGTCATGATCCTGGAGTCCCGGGATCGAGTCCCGCATCGGGCTCCCTGCTCAGCAGGGAGTCTGCTTCTCCCTCTGACCCTCTTCCCTCTCGTGCTTTCTATCTCTCATTCTCTCTCTCTCTCAAATAAATAAAAATAAAATCTTTAAAAAAAAAAAAAGAATCACTTCTTCACTGTTCTTTGTATTTTCTACTGGGGCAAGTGGTTTTCTCAATAGAATTGCTCCTCTGAAATGGAATGGAAATTAGAAGGGAAGTACACATTTTTACTTTTCATTCAGTTTTTCATGGCAAATAGAAGTAAAATAAGATGACTATACATGTAATGTGCATTATTATATATAAAATACTATGTTATATATATAATGTGCTTTATGTATGAATTATGATATATATTACGTGTCTATATAAAATATTATGTATACATAAAATATTATAAAGATCATATAGTAACTGTAGCAGAGGCAATAATGCTCACCATACAGTTCGTTTGCTCTCCTTCTAGCTTATCTGGTCAATGGATTCTGGTCAGAAATGAGACTTGTCACTTTCAGATCCAATCATTGAAGAGCAAATGTGATTTCTCTATGCTTCTCTCTTCCTCTGCTTTGGCAAATGAGGTGTGTTCCACATAGGTGTAGCAACAATCTGGCAGAGCATCCATTAGCTGGATCCCAGGAGCAGAGCCCCCTCTCCTACCCAATCCTTTGGCTGACTCACAAAGGACAGGTTGCATGAGGGGTAAACCCTTGTTGTGTTAAGCCACTGGGGTGCTGCAGTTAATTTGTTATCCCAGTATAATTTACCCTCATCTTGGTTGATACAGTAACTATTCCTTGGAATTCTCTAAATCAGACCTCAAGTAGAAATTTAAACTCAGAGTGAAGAGTAGCAGGTTTTAGAAGTAATGATTGCATTCTATGATCCTTTTTCAAAATGATGTTAAAAAATCAAGTAATCACAAGTAAATTAATAAAAATATTTAATATTTTATTAAAAATATCTAAGTGTTCCTCTTAAATCTGGATAATTTTGTTTAAAATTCCAAACTCTTATCTGGATGAGGTTTAAATGATTTTAAGTCTTCAAAGTTCCTCTTATTTCTATTTTTTTAAAGAATTTATTTATTTATTTGACATAGAGAGAGAGCACAAGCAGGGGGAGTGGCAGGCAGAGGGAGAGGGAGAAGCAGGCTTCCTGCTGAGCAGGGAGCCCGACGTGGGGCTCCATCCCAGGACCCCGGGATCATGACCCGAGCCGAAGGCAGTCGCCTAACCAACTGAGCCACCCAGGAACCCCAGTTCCTCTTATTTCTAGACTATCTTTCAAGCAAAGGGACTTTCCCTAATAACTAATAAGAACATTTCCAAATCTAGTAAGACAGAGGGCTTAGAGTTGTGTCTCACTTGCACTACAGAAGGTATTCACCAGATATTTTTGTAACATTAAGATAATTGAACTAATGCTTACAATGTAAAAAATAATAATCATCATAATAAAAACAAAAACAGCAGACTTCTGCCAGCTTTATAGTTTATGGGAGACAAAAATGAAATGGTGAAGGAAACATTTTTATTATTATTTTCATTAACATACAATGTAATATTTGTTTCAGGGGTACAGGCCCGTGACTCATCAGTCTTACACAATTCACAGTGCTCACGATAGCACATTTTTCACAATTCATCCACCCCAGGTGGATCCAAGTGATAGAGAAGGAAGCAAACACACTTCAGTGGTTTGAGTTCGAGACTATGAAGTGAGAATACTGTACTGTTTGCTGACTTCCTCACCTCACAGGGGTTTTCTGAGAATTAAATGGTTAAAACACTTTGAAGATGACAAATGCTTAAGAGCTAGGCATTATTATTATCTGAAACTATTATTACATCAATTCCTTGTATAATCAAGTATTATTATTGGAAGCGCTACAAGAAAATCTAATCTTCGGAGATTTTCGGCTCTATTTGCAGAACAAAGGGGCATGGATATCATTCATCCTAAGTACTTTAGACATGTGAATCGAGAGTATCTAGACAGTGAGTGAGTATTTCTTGTTTGTCCATATTTCAACTAATAAGAACTTTGTATTTATTGGCATGACC
Source organism: Callorhinus ursinus (assembly GCF_003265705.2). Taxonomy (NCBI): domain Eukaryota; kingdom Metazoa; phylum Chordata; class Mammalia; order Carnivora; family Otariidae; genus Callorhinus; species Callorhinus ursinus. The sequence goes on along the minus strand of NW_027397072.1, from coordinate 16,792,052 downwards.
CAAAAAGCAATATGGTACTTTGGGGAGGAAAAAACCCACAAGATTTAGATTCTAGAATAAGGTAAAACTAAAATGGAACCTACCCAAACATTTTCAGCTGAGATTAAAACCCCTCCTGGCTATTTGAATAAATTGCTCTTTCAGTAATTAAAACTGTAACCTATGGTCTTTAGTAAATTCTAGCAATTTCTCTGTAGTCAATTTCAAGTATTTTCTAACTGGCTTCTTTCCAAAGAGTACACCTGTGTGTTAGTTGAACAATGTCTTACTGAAAGATGAAATTAACTAATTTTGTTTGATTTGGATCTTGGTTAAAACTCTGAAGTTAGATATTTATATGCAGAGCCACATAAAGAATACTAGTTTAAATTATTCCACCAGGGACTATAATAAGATTTCCATTTAGCTAACAGAACATTAGAATATGCTTAGCTAATGAAAACGATTTATCTGTTTTACTATCAAACACAAGAATTGGAGGAGGGGCAAAGAACTATTATTTTAAGTACAGAACTTCTAGTATTTTACCTTTCTTCCCTTCCATACTACATCCTTTTCCTAAATTTATTCACTTTTGTTTCTGAACTTTGAAAAGACCTTGATCTACTTTAATTCATGAAAACCCAGTAAAACATTGTTTTGACTTTAAGTAATGGGCCTTTAATGCCTTTGATCCCCCTTTTCCCATGTAAAATAAAAGCCTAATGATTCCTATAAATGGGAGGAATGAAGTTTATTTCAATAACTATTTTCATTTTATGAGGGTAATTTAAGTTTTCACTTTTGTCCATTAATTATATGGGATGTCACAAGTGTTGGAAAATGGGATTTGCTTATAATTCCAGTTTTGATCTCAGTTTTTGCTTTGTATGGAATTAACACATAAGAGCATGGGTGCCACCATCCACCCCTGTACCACCTCAAAAGTGCAGGTGTGTGCAGTAAGAATCCGCCGCCATTCACAATCCTACTACAATTCCTGAACAATCACACTTTCCACGGCCCCACAAAGGCCTCCAAGGAACACCCATCCTGCTGTCAGAACATGCAAGCTCTCCTTACCCTTGGACATGTGGACCTCATACAGCCTTGATGGGAAGGAATGTGGCTGGTTTCCCATGCCATGTTCTCAGGGACCCAAACCTAGTCAAGATTAGGAGAGATACTCAAGTTTATGAGAGGAGACTTTTAACTGTGCCTTGTATGCCTCCTTTATTACCTCCTCAGTTTCTGTAGCCTACCTCTGGGAAAGTAATAAATGTTTGTGATGTTTTTAAAAAGAATATTCAAGGGGCGCCTGGGTGGCTCAGTCGTTAAGCGTTTGCCTTCGGCTCAGGTCATGATCCCAGGGTCCTGGGATCGAGCCCCGCATCGGGCTCCCTGCTCCGCGGGAAGCCTGCTTCTCCCTCTCCCACTCCCCCTGCTTGTGTTCCTGCTCTCACTATCTCTCTCTGCCAAATAAATAAATAAAATCTTTAAAAGAAAAAGGAATATTCAATTCTACAATCAAAACATTAGAGAAACAAATAAATGAGGATAAATGAAACCAAGCATGGAAATAGATATCATGTGAGAAACATTAAAAAAAAAAAAAAAGTAGAACACACATGTGCTAAAAACATTGGAATGGATGGAAGGCCCGAGTAGGCACTAAATATTCATGAGGCATGTGATCCATCAGATTTTCATGAGGCACTAAATAAATATTCATGAGACCTTTAATTAGCCACTTGGTGGTGGTACCCCTTTAACCTCCATTTGTTGTCAACCTACTACTCAGTTTGCAAGCTTGTTCTGCAACAATATTATTCATGGGACACTAGTGACCCACAGGGCTGATGCCCAAAGAGTAGCATTTGCGTCTTTGAAGGGCATATGTTCTAAAACTTTAAACACACACATACAAGAAAGTCCTAATTATATTAACATATATATAAAGAACTCTTATAAATCAATAATATAAACACAATAAAAAATTGGCAAGAATTGGGTGCCTGGGTGGCTCAGATGGTTAAGCGTCTGCTTTCGGCTCAGGTCATGATCCCAGAGTCCTGGGATCGAGTCCCACATCAGGCTCCCTGCTCCTTGGGAGCCTGCTTCTCCCTCTGCCCCCCACCTCTCTCTCTGTCTCTCATGAATAAATAAATAAATAAAATATTTTTTAAAAATTGGCAAGAATTATAAACATGCAGATTCACAGTAAAAGAAATATATGTTAAAGCATGTTTTAGGAGTATATAAAATCAGAGAAAGAAAGAGAGAGTCTTTCAGATACTCTCATAGCCACCCTCTTGTAGCTCCTCCAGGGTTGGGGTGGGACCAGAGAAAGGCGGGAAAAGGCAAATGGATGCTGCACCCTCTTCTCTGTGGGCTGTTGGGACCGACAACCCAATGGTGGCTCTCTCATCAACACACATGTGGTTGGAGGGCCACATACTTCTCAAATTTTATCCGGTTCACCAAAAACAATATTTTTCTAAGCATTCCCAGAGAAATCTATGTATGCTGCCTTCTACACCTCGATTGCATGTGGCAGCTTCTATTAAGTCCTTTTCCTGGAAAACTGATGCCTCTGCTTCAAAGGTTTCACTACCCTGAAGTCACGGTGTCTCCCTGCACAAAATGAGGAGAATGGACCACTCTACACTCTGCATCACCCTTTGTCACACAGACTCAAGAGAAGCAAACAGCTATAATTCTTACAAGACAAAATTCTGTCATGGACCCTACTAAGGAGATACAGTTGCAGAAGAATCTAAAGGACCTCGTCTGGAAGTAGTCCCATGGCATGATCCACAGAGTAACTATTAGGGTTTTATCCCTCCATCCTTCCTTCATTTCCTTCATTCTTTTTCTACCTTATGTTCAATTTTTAGCGTTGCTACTAAAGTGGGGTCCGGCAACATTACATCACTGGGCAGCTGTTAGAAATGTAGAGCCTCGGTCCTACCCCAGACCCACTTCAGCAGAATCTGCGTGTTAACAAGATCTTCTGGTTATTCAGAGGTACATTAAAGTTGAAGTACTGAAGAACAGAATTCCTGGATCCTCCTGCTCCAGTCTCTCACGTCCACAGGCATTCTTGGCTGGGGTGGCTCCTTTCTCCAACAGACTCCACCTCATACAAAGCTGTCCTTGGCAACATTTTAGTCCCCATACCCCTTCTTTTCCGTTTTCTGATGCCCTTTCTTGTGACCTTTGTCCTTCCCTTCCTGTTGATAAATGTCCACTCAGGCTCCTCGGCTCCACTCACCTTCCTCCCAGAGAGGCTAGAAACACACTCTGAGGATCAGCTGGGACTGGCTCAAAGGACCCCGCCCTGCCTCTTCTAGTGCCAGATGTAATTTAATCATTCCCAGAGTTCAGAGGTTTATGACTTGTTTCTTGTAGTTCCAAATGTGCGGTCAAGATGCTCCGGTGTTGAGTTGGCAGGACTAATGGCTTATTTAAATATTTTCCAATTCTGCTCTTTCAGACCACTGCTTCCACATTGCTATCACTTGGAAATGAATGTAGTGAAATCGTGAAGCTTCTGTCAAGTTTGCCTTTAAACTTTTATACTGATTAAGTCATTATACCAGCAGTTTCTATGAACTAAATCTATTCTGAAAGAAGGAGTATCTGGAATTGGGACCCAAAATCTTTCCATTGGTTCTTGGACATACTTTGTGAGTGTGCTTTTGTTTCCTAGACAAGGCAAAAAAAAATTGTATTTGAAATCCAAAAAGGTCGTGGATGACTTTCTGTATTTCTGGGGCACTTAGAGAATCCAACTGCATCCACAGAGTGAAGTGCTTTTATCTGAGTGCGCACACATGCACACACACACACACATGCACGCACACAACTGCTGTACCTTATTGTCCAAACTTCTTGTCCCTGTCAGAGATGGGGAAAAAAAAGGTTATCACCAGGGAAAAAAAAATCAACTCTAAAACTGGTGATATTATGCATTTTATACATTGGACTATTGAGGACAATTCAGCTGAAAGACATCACTAGTTACACAACTCAGATGACTGATGCTGTGGTTCACACAGGCTACAAAAAAAAATATAGGGAAACTGGACTCCATGAAAATTAAAAACTTTTGGGGGTGTCTGGGTGGCTCAATCGGTTAAGCATCTGACTCTTGGTTTCGGCTCAAGTCATTATCACAGGGTCCTGAGATCAAGCCCCATGCTGGGCTCTGCTCTCAGCACAGAGGCGGCTTGTCCCTCTCCCTCTGCTCCTTCCCCCACTCATGTGCATTTGCTCTTTCAAGTAAATGAATAAATAAAATCTTTAAAAAAATGAAAAACTTTTGTGCATCAAAAGACACTGTCAACAGAGTGAAAAGGCAACCACGGAAAGGGAAAAAATCTTTGCAAATCATACATCTGATAAGAGGTTAATATCCATAATATGTAAGGAATACCTACAACTTAACAACAGAAAGACAAAGAGCTCAATTAGAAAATGGGCAAAGGATTTGATAGACGTGTCTCCAAAGAAGATCTACAAGGGCCAATAAGCAGGTAAAAAGATTCTCCACACCACTAGTCATTAGAAAAATACAAATCAAAATCACAATGAGATGCCACCTCACAACTACTAGAATGGTTATAATTGAAATGTTTAAAATAGCAGGTATTCCTGAAGGTGTGGAGAAATTGGAACACTCGTGAATGGCTGGTGGGAATGTCAAGTGGTGCAGGCACTCTGGAAAATAGTTTGCTGGTTCCGCAACAAAACTAAACAAAGAATTTTCACATTTGAACCAGCAATTCCACTCACAGTATACATCTGAAAACAGGGACTCAAACAGATACTTTTATGCCAGTGTTCATAGTAGTGTTATCCACAATAGCCAAAAAGTGGAGATAACCTGAGTGTCCATCAACAGATGAACAAATAGATAAACAAAATGTGGCAGATGCATACAATGGAATATTGTTCAATAATAAAAAAGAATGAAGTTCTATGCATACAACAATGTGAATGAACCTTGAAGACATTATGTCAAACGAAATTAGCCAGAGTATCTAGAATAGGCAAATTCATAGAGATGGGAAGTGGGTAAAGTTTACCAAGGGCTGGGGGAAGGGAGGAATCAGTAATTATTGTTCAGTGGGTAGGTCACTAGATTCATACAGAGAAGCCATAGACCCCTCCCCTTAAGGGAAGGAATCTTGAAGAATTTGGGGCCATGTTTTAAGACCACCACACTCTCTGTAATGGGTTGAATTGTGTCCCCCCCCACACACCTAGTCCTAAATCCTGGTACTATAAATGTGACCTTTTTTGGAAATAGGGTCTTTGTAGATCTGATTAAGTTAAAGATCTTGGTATGAAATCATCTTGAATTTAGGGTGGGCTCTAAATCCAATAACTAGTATCCTCATTAGAGAAAGGAGAGAGAAATTTGAGATGCACAGACATAGAGTTAGGGGAAAGAAAGCTTTGTGAAGATGAAGGCAGAGACTGGAGTTATGACAAGCCAAGGAATGGCAGGACCACCAGAGGCTGGGAGAGGCAAGGAAGGATTCTTCCCTAGAGACTTCACATGGAATGTGGCCCTGCTGACGCCTTGATTTCAAACTTCTGGCCTCCAAAACTGTGATAAAATACATTTCTGCCATTTTTGGCTGCCAAGTTTATGGAAATTTCTTATGGCCACTCTCATAAACTAATACACTACACCTGTGAAGAAATAAAGAATTGTGTTAAGTTTTTAGCTTTTACGCCTTCCAATAAATTTGGGGAATTGGGAGGTGCTGGTGTCAGGATAGAATCTGTCGCCTCTACTCTCCTCCTCTATTCTACCCTGTTTTCAGATGGTGGGGTCTCGGATACAGCGCTGTCGTCTTTGACTATCCTTGGTGGCAAGTCAAGTTCAAGAGCACTCCTGCTATCACTCTGCTCATGATACTCCCATCGTTCCAGATAAGAAATTGTTGATTTTGCCCCTCAGGATGGGCCATCCACTTTACAGAACTCTGCTCTGCCAGCATTCTCTGAGACATCCAAGACACACGCATCATCTCCTGGTTTCTCCTGGTTGATCTCCACCACATTTCTCCATAGACTGTGGTTCAAGGTTATAGATGTTTCCTTTTTTGTTGAAGACGGGGATACGTCTGACTTATTTTACTTTGTTGCTTTGATTTACTATCCAAGATGAGAAGGTAGCATAATCTTAACATTATTCTGCCTCTTAAAAACTGGGAGTCCAATCATGCCATCCCAAATTTTGATATTCTACAGCAGAGGTTGGCAAACTTTTCCTGTCAAGGGCCACATAGTAAATATTTGAGTTCTTGCATTGCAACCACTCAACTCTGCCATTGTAGTAAAAAGCAGTCATAGGCAACATGTAAACAAATAAGCATGGCTGTTTTCCAATCGAACTTTGTGAACAACAATGGAATATACTACATGCAATGCGCAATGTGATTTTGGGGGCTGGGTCATAAAAGGCATGCAGCTTCTGCCCTCTTTTCTGGGACACTGAGAAGTCTGATCACCCTGAACTGCCATGCTGGAGAGCCTTTAAAATCCCTAATGAGATACTACACACAGAGACATGTGAGGGAGATCCTCTCCTCCTAACAGCCACCAGCACCAAATGTTTCTAGCCTTATGCTGTCCGCACCAAATGTTTCTAGCCTTATGCTGTCTGTTACCTTACCCATGTGGCTAAGGAGCGCTTGAAATGTGGCTGGAGCACCTGAAGAACTGAATTTTAAATTTTAGTTTATTTTAACATTAGGGTTAATGTAAAATACATCGTTACTAATTTTTATACTAATGGCATGTTGAAATGATAACATTTTGGATATACTGGGTAAAATAAAATATATTATTAAAAATTAATTTTACCTGTTTCTTTTTCCTTTTTTAAAAATTTGGCTACTATGGGGTGCCTGGGTGGCTCAGTCATTAAGCGTCTGCCTTAGGCTCAGGTCATGGTCCCAGGGTCCTGGGATCCAGCCCCGCATCACGCTCCCTGCTCCGTGGGAAGCCTGCGTCTCCCTCTCCCACTCCCCCTGCTTGTGTTCCCTCTCTCGCTGTGTCTCTCTCTGTCAAATAAATAAATAAATATTTTTTAAAATGTGGCTACTAGGAAATTCTAAATTATTTATGGCTCACATTATATATTTTTTTATTTTTATTTATTTATTTATTTTAAAACCAGTATAATTAACATACAGTATTACATTATTTTCAGGTGTACAATATAATGATTCAACAATTCAATAGATTACTCAGTGTTCATCAAGGTAAGTTTACTTTTAATCCCCTTAATCTATATCACCCACCCCCCCCACCCACTTCTCCTCTGGCAACCACCAGTCTGTTTTTTTGTTTGTCTCTTTTTTTAAGTTTGTTCATTTGTTTGTTTCTTAAATCCCACATATGAATGAAATCATGTGGTATTTTTGTTTTTTTCTGAATGATTTATTTCACTTAGCATTATACCTTCTAGATCCACATTGTTACAAATGACAAGATACTCTTTTTATGGCTGAATAATATTCCATTATATATACCACATCTTCTTTATCTATTCATCTATCAGTGGACACTTGGGCTGCTTCCATCATTTAGCTACTGTAAGTAATGCTGCAATAAACATAGGGGTACAGATATATTTTCAAATTCGTGTTTTCATTTTCTTTGGGTAAATAGGCAGTTGTAGAATTCTTTATATTTCTATTGGAAAGAGTTTCTCAAGCATCATCTCCAGGTTCAGGAATCCAGAGCTGGGGACCCTAGGCAGTTGTCTCCCACCTCACCAGGTAAGTCACTTGAACCAGATGAGCTTCCACAGGCCTTTCATGCCTCTGCTGTCCCCAAGCATGGAACAAACCTAAAATTCACAGTGGGTCCTGGTGGAGGTTAAAAGACACTTGGAACAGACAAAAAGGTCTTTCTTTGCCTGATGTTTTTTGCTCCTTTAGAGCACTAAGGCATTTTAGAACAATTTTAGTTGCTTACTTTCAACACCAGCTCATCTCATTATTAGCTGTGGGATCTTAAGTGTGTTTCTATACCTCTCTGAACATCTTAGTCTTCATGTTAAAAAGAGAGAGAGAGAGATTTATTGTGAATCCATTTAACCTGCCCTACTCTGTGAGTTTCTTGAAGATGTGATGTGATCCCTGCCTGGTGGAGATGTCATGAGGATCAGGCATCAGAGCCCACCGAACATCTAATGCTCAATCAACAAATAAATAAGACTCAGTGCCTAAGAGTTCTGAAGGACCAGGAGGGGAAAGCCCTTGAGAACACGGTACTCATGAAAGAGTTTACATTCGTGTGCGTGCGTGTGTGTGTGCACACATGTATATGTGTGTATGTGTATGTTGCTTGGGAGGAAGGGGGTGCAGGCGACAAACAATAAGCAAATAAACAAATAAATACATAACTCCAGATGGGGTCTATACTGGGAGGAAGAATAAAGTAAGATGAGTCGCTGCTGACAGCCAGGGTGGAGAGGCTGGTTGGGGAAGGCTTCTCGCTAAGGGGACCTCCACTGAGGGTCAGCGTTGGCCATGTCTCCATTTCATCAAGTGCCAGACCCGCAAGGATACAGCTTTTGGGCAGAAACCTGTCCTTTAACGCTGCCTCTTTTTGCTTTTCCTGTATCCACCCAACACTGTTTTTCTTTTTACTCCAAAAACTGCCGGTATAATCCCAGAATCACCAGATCAGTGCAATTTCCTAAGAAAACAATTTAACAAAAGCCATTTTGCCTAAAATCAATCCCTCTAAAGTGAATTTGCATCTAGGCATCTTGCTCAGGGATGCTACTTTCACCTACCTTTTAAAAAAAAAACTATTAGAGCTTTTTCTATGTAGTAAGTCAGTTTTATCCTCATGAAATTTTTTTCTAATTTTTCTGTTTCAGTCACTCGCTAAAACATCTCTTATTTTCCTGTTTCTGATAAATATGTCTGTGGTTATTCCCATATGATTAACCAAACTGATCACTCTTGCGATTTCTACCTGCTTGATTCTTTGTTTCTTTATATCTATGTGTCTCTCTGGGATTACTGACACAAATCACCCCTCCTGTGGTTGATGCATTTAATGCTGCGTTACTACTGGGACAGAGAACAAACCATTCTGCAGAAAGCTTCCTAGTGGAAAGTTTTTACTATGTGCTTCTAGCTTCGTAAAGTGGAAAAATAAAATGACAATTTCTGTGTGGCTGTGCACCTTAAACCCACTTGGCGAGGGCAAGCTTCGGTAGCCCACGTGTGTGGGCAGAGACCGGGCGAAAGGTTTTCTGACTCCAGACTCCGTGCGTCAATTAAGCACTCTACACTGCTTCCATTAATAACTGTGTAAATGTACTAATTATGTTGCTAATTAGTTAAATAAGACACCGTTGATCTACCATTCGCTCAAACACTATCTCATTTGCACTTCCAAAATGTCATTTCTTGTTACCACTATCACTTTAATGAAAAGGAAATGTGATTGAATGGATGAACAAATTAATTATGTAAAGCAGGATTTAAAAACTTTGTCCAGTGATGGAAGAAAAAAGAAAAAAGAAAAAAAAAACTGAGACAAGGAAATAGTTGAACAAAGTAACAAAGAAACATCCTCCTTTAGAATATATAGGCCAGTCATTCTCAGATGGGGGAGATCTTGTACCCACCCATGGCACCTCTAGAAATGTCTGAAAATATTTATTGTCACATTGGAGAGAGGGTCCCACTGGCATCTCCTAGACGAGGTTACAGATGCTACTAAAACATCCTACAATGCACAGGACAGCCCCTCACAAGAAAGGACTCTCTGACCCAAAATTTTCTCTGACGGAGAAAAACCTGGATTTAAGGGCTGCTGATATAAGGCGATTAAAATGGGATGTACTCTGAGGACTAACTGATCTTGAAGGGGATATTCTTCTCTGTGTAATCTGTTTCCCCAGTAGTCCCTTCCATGTTTTGCCATTTACAGCCAAGCCCCATGTCAGAAAGAAATCCTGTTCCTATGTTCATTTTCTCAGCCTGCAGTCTTGGGTGAGGCTGTTTTGCTTGTCTGTTTTCTCCGGCACAGCCCCCTTCTCCATCAGCTCTCTTTCCATGAGCCTAACTCTTGCTCTCAGCAGAGCGAAAGGCCATTATGGCCTCAAGTTCTGTCCCTGCTCCCAGATGCGTTGTCTGGGCGAGGCTCCCCTGCTCAGGCAGAGTGGGCGGGGTCTCTGGTTCAATCTACTCCCTTTCTGGCCAAGGCCAGCCTGAAACCAATGGAGGCAGGGGAGGGTTTTCTGTTTCTTTCCGTCTGTCCTTCTGACACCATGCTCCCCGTGTCTCTGTTCTTCCTGTTCTTTCTTCCCTCACTCCTCCTTCAGACAACTTGTGGACTCCTTACCCCTGGCTTTCTGACCAGCCCACCCCACGGATGTCCAGAGCTCAGGACTCCTGGCTTTCTGGCCAGCCCACCCCACGGATGTCCAGAGCTCAGGACTCCTGGCTTTCTGACCAGCCCACCCCACGGATGTCCAGAGCTCAGGACTCCTGGCTTTCTGACCAGCCCACCCCACGGATGTCCAGAGCTCAGGACTCCTTTCTTTCAGGCTCCCTTTTAAACCCCATTCTCGGACAGGGTCACGCAGGAAAGAGTCAAGAAGTTGATGACTGATAATTAATGTCTGACCCCTTCAGGCAGAGCTGCCTTTTAGCAAAGGACTGTGGCAAAATAGGACAACTACCTAATGCACCCCAACAAATGTGCAACACTTATTCTGAGGCCTGCCTTCATCTTAGCCCTGACGTGGTCATCTGGTTTCATTACTGTCTACAGCTAAGCTTCCCTAACCCAGCTGGCCTCTCCCCGCCCTTTCCCTCAAAACTCCCAGGGCGATCCTACCATTCTTAGTCCAAGGTTTGGTTTTGTTTTGTTTTGTTTTGTTTTGTTTTGTTTTGTTTTGTTTTGTTTTGTTTTTTCACAGGAAATTTACCTGTTCCAAATAACTTTTTTATTTTTAACTAAATGAAGCAGCAAAGCTCCCGGAAGTGCATTGGTTTGGGATGTTTTCAACCCACAGATTCAGGGCCTAATAATCCAAGATCATGGGGATTATGACCAACGATGTATTGTCCTATTTTAAATTAGAAGTGGAACCAGACAGACTGACTCCAGACAGAGCCTGTCCCCTCTAGCACCTCATGCTAAGCTCTCCTGGGATGGCTGGGAGCACCATAACACAAAGCAAGCACTCTGGAAGTGTAGGAGGGACAGTGATTACTAAAGTCTGAGGAGATGCTGGAAAATTGGAAAGATGGGAGCTGGGGCTGGACCTTTAAGTCTGGTAGAACAGGAGAAAGGACCTGCAAGGAAATGGAACACCTTCAGCATGGCACCATGGTAGAGAAGGGCCTGGAGGGGAGAAAAATGAGTCCATCAGTGTTGCTGGAGATGGAAGCTCTGGGGTGTAGAAGGGCAGTAAAGGAGGAGAGGCTAGGTAGTTGAGTCAGAGAAGATCACATAGAGCTCTAGATGACAAGCTGGATGTGGACCTTATTCTGTATGGATTCCAATGACCAGTGACAGGCTTGAGAACTTTCACTAGGACACTTGCTGCCAAGAGGAGAAGTGAGGGGAAAGGAACTTTGTAGCAATCAAAGTGAGCAGACCGAAGTCAGGGTGGATATGGTGGACTGGAGCCAAAAGTCTGGTATGAAGACAAAGAAAAAGCCAATGATTAGACAATGTATATCAAAATATTTTCCCAGTGCAAGGCCCAAGGTAGGCACTCAACAAATTCTTAGTGAAGTTGATGTCTCCAAGATTTGGAGTGTAAGTGACTGGTGATGTCATTCACTGGGATCAGGAAAAGAAAACTGGGCATTCGAGGGAGATAATGGGGTGAGCTGTGGGCCACGATGTGTTTGAGGTGCTTGAGAAACCTCCAGGTGGAGATAACTAATTGGCACTGGACATACAAATCTGGAGCTCAGGAGAGAGGGGTTGGACGAGAAGAAATCATCAGTGTTTAGAGCACAGGTGAAACCACAAAAGTAAATGATATCTTCTGAGAACCAGAAAACCCATTGTTCTCCAGGGATTCTTGTGTTTTCTCCTTTAATTGATTAATTCCGGATTTTGTAACAGCCCCACACTGTACAGCGTGTGGGAAGGAGAAGTGGCTCAGCCCACAACAAGCCCGGCATGCAGTTAAAATGGGTGTGTGCTCACTCGTGTGCACGCATGTGTGCACATATCCAACTGTAGTATGATCTGTAAGTAAGCACTGTATTCTGCGGGCACATAAAGAACAGTGAGACTAGTTCTGTCTTAGAAGTAGAGATAAAGGCGGGAGATCATGGAAATGTTCACAAAAGATACAAAAACAGAGCCTTGAAAGCTAAATGAATTTGGGATTTTTTTGTTTTTGTTGTTGTGGCTGTTTTTTTCCAGGCAGAAAGGGCCACGCAAGCAAAGATGATGAGACACAAGACAGCCTGAGTGTGAACTGTTTGAACACCTGCAGCAGCGTCCCAGAAGGGTCTGAGATGAGTGTGACATCACTGGATTTGTGTTTGGGGAAGATGCTCCTGGCAGCAAGCATGGCTTTTGGTTTAGAGCCTGGAAAGATGCCTGAACAAAGAACTTTATGCCAAGGTGCCTTCCTTCCCATCCTGTTGTCTGCCCCACAAGGGCTTCAGGGGGTGCTGGGCTCTGAAGACCTACACGTATGAATGGGTTGAACCATTAGAACAGGCTGTCGACCTGAGCACCTGAGCATACACATGAATGCCATTGTGGCCAGAGGAATGCAAGGGAGGCACAGACTCCCGATTGTGGGGAATAAAAAGTAGGCTGCTCAAGAAAGTAGCTCAATGATTTGGTCCCATTTGTACTTACAAGTCTTGATTTGTCATAAATCAGACTTCTTCCAGTCGTTAGTAGGTTTACACTTAACTTCCTAAATCCCCTTCTGTGTTCTAAAGAGTTGTTTCATGTGTCAACACTGGCCCAGGCTCCAGCCCCAGCCCCAGCTATAGGAAGGAACCTTGAGGGACCCAAAGGAAAAGTGCCTGAAGTCAGCAGAGATGCTCTCACTGGGCTTTATACTTAGTAATTTGCATTTTAACAACTGTTAACACAGTTCACCAGGCTACGAAATTCAAGTGGGATTTGCAAAGAACTTTTATGACCTAATACAGTCCCTAAATGGGATCTCAGAATATGCTTTAACCACCTCATCTAGACTCAAGTATTTTAACAAACCAAAACCATTTTTTAAAGTGCTGATTTAATTGCTGTTGTGTTTAACTGTGTTCTCACACATGTGCTTTAAGCATTTTGCACCTATGTAACCACATGAACCGGAGACTGAATTTCTAATTTCTTAAGAGCCGAGAAATGAGAGTGGGGATTTTTTCCCACAGTTCAAGAGGCACAAGCCCTAGCATCACTGGCAACAGAGAGAGGCATAGCCACAAAAGGACTGTCCTTTCCAATGCTGGGATACTTCTACCCATTAATTTTCTCTCAAAGAATAAACATGCTTCTTCCATCTGGGCCTTGGAAAATGACCTCTGTCCCACAGTGCATGGTGGTGTTGGGCCAGGTTTTGCATCAAGAAATTTTCAGCAATGACCACCTAGTATGTGCCTTCTGAGTCCCATCTATGTCTACCTTTGCTCTCAGCAGCTCCTCTCCCCTGGTCCACGATTAATGTCCCAAAGGGAGGTTTCTGAAATTTCCTGCTAAGTAGAATAGAAACCCACACTGGCTCTCCAGAGCACTGCCATCCATTCACTCAGCGCAGAGTGCAGAAGAGAGGTGTTTCCTCTAGGAAACCCCCAGCAAAGTCCAGCAGGATTGGCACTTTGACAGCATATGAGACTATATGCTGAGGGTCTCCTGGTAAGAGATGAAAATCCACCCTGCTAACCAGGAGAATCAGTGTTACCATTGACTTCCTCCAAGGGCTTTATTATTCCACAAAGCTTATTTTCACCTTGTACCTGAATTTTATTTTTTTAATTTTCCTTTTCAACATTTATTTATTTATTTGAGAGAGAGAGACAGAGATAGTGAGAGACAGCACAAGTGGGGAGGAGAGAGAGAAGCAGGCTCCCCGCAGAGCAAGGAGCCCGATGCAGGCCTCGATCCCAGGACCCCAGGATCATGACCTGAGCCGAAGGCAGACGTTTAACCGACTGAGCCACCCAGGAGCCCTGTGCCTGGATTTTAAAAAGACATTTTCACCCCAGAAGTCTCTTCTAATGTTCACCAAATTAATTACATTTAAAAATATTTGTAACAATGGATGAAACTAAACTCATTTACCTTTCTCTTTCTATTATGCTTTATTTCCTCCTGATATTAGAACAGGAAAGAGCACTGGACAAAGAGTCCCGAGTTCTGTATTTCAGTCTGAACCCTGCAATAATGCTGGAAACCTTTGAAGGTCAATTAACCCTTCCGAGGTTCAAATTCCTGGCCTCTCAAAAGGCACAGAAGCTTTCTAAGCTGCTTGTCCCACAAAACTGCTGTGAGCTTCCGACAGGAACTGTGTCTGTGAACCCAACCTAAAAACCCAACGCAAGCCACAGCAAAGAGAATTTTAAATTTTCCACGGACATTTCACATCAAACGTCATGTCATTTCAATGTCCTTAATTTCCTTCGATATTATCCATAGCTTTGGCCCTAAATAGTTCACATTCTTGGAATTAATTTAATAACAATCTGACAGGGGCACCTGGGTGGCTCAGTTGGTTAAGCATCTTGCCTTTGGCTCGGGTCATGATCTCCAGGTCCTGGGATCAAGTCCTGCATCGGGCCGTCTGCTCAATGGGGAATCTGCTTCTCCCTCTCACGCTCCCTCTGTACTCTCCCTCTCTATCTCGCAAATAAATAAATAGTAATAAAATCTTTTTTAAAAAATAATAATAATAATAACCTGACAGCTGTGTTTCCTGCAATATTTATAGCCACCTATGAAGACAATAACTTTCTCACCTGGGAACTAAAGACTGTGATCGTTATTAATCCATATTTAAATCTATTTAAATTATGTAGTATTGGACCATCACTGAAACCATTCCAGATCTAAGAGATTTGCCAACACGGCCTCATGTACTGTCTACTACTGTTAGATTATGCTTTGAGCCCACCGGCCCTGACGAAGCAAACACTCTGCAGAGAGCAGGCCACAGAGATCACAGAGATGCTGGGAGCTAAGAATTGAGTGAAAACGTTAATGAGGAGTATACCAAATTCATACGGATTATGAATTTGGGGAGCATTTTGAGGGGAAATCCTTTTTTATGCAAAGCTTCTTTTTAGATTCCCATGCCTTATCATGAAAAATGACAATGATTTTCAAAATGTGTCTTTGGCAGTGAAGACTATATTTGGTCTGATAAAAATCTTAGCAGCTTCCTCTTTTAACCAACAGCTCATCTAAAACTTTTTACCAAATTCAGAATGTAAGAAAAATTACAATTAAGTCTAGAGGGTAGGAAACACAAAATCGGCCAATAGGAAACTAAGTTTTGCTTGGATGCAGCCTGTGCAAAATCATATGCACTTCTGTGTCCAACTACACAGAGTAACATCCGTGGTGCTGAATGCAAAAGCTTCAGGTGCAAGGAGCAATGATTAAACTAGATCAGGTCCAGGAACACACACTGGAACTAGAAAGAGGGATCTTCCAAAGCTCTGAGTTTTGCCTTCATCTGTAATCATCTTGCGAATAAATAGAAATTCTATTATGTGAAATCCTGGCACATTTTTACTACAAAAGAGCCATGTGTACAATTACTATGAGCTATTACACCTTGTCAATTCTAGATCACAGAGAAAGAAGTATAGGTGCCTTCACATGGTTAATGATCTCCTAATGAAGTGCATTTCTGCATTGATAGGGACAATTTAAATATTTCTAACTGATTACCTGAGTTTCATTTCTCTGTTAAACAATTATCTGTAATATTGAATAATATGCTTCTGTTTGGGTTTATCTTGAGGAAATTTGAATTGTCTTAATATTTGCTAATCACGTACAGATTTCAAGCACCATTTTTTCAAATTAAGTTTGCTTTTGTTTGAGATCTTTCCTTTAAAAATATATAGACTTAGCTAACTAATCTACATTTTATTGTATTTTAAGCAAAGACAGAAGGAAGCTTTGAGGAAAAAGTTAGTATGCACTGTTTTCTTTTTTCAATAGCTGTAAAGGAAAATAGTATGATCAGCCAAAAGCAAATGACCAAAAGGATTGACAGGTTGTAAGATGACAGGTTTAGGAACTGGGTAGCTAAAACACACTGTCTTCTTCAAAAGGTTGCAGAGAAGAGATAAGCTTACTTGTATTTCCAGCAGCATGGTGGATTCAATCCTCTGAATGACTCCTGATAAACACCACCAAAATTTCTGAGTAAAATAATTTTATTCACTTTTTTAACTTGACAAAAACGTCAGGGATCTTCAGAAGAAAAAAAAAGTGGGGGACTAAACAAATACCAAAGTCAACTAAATGAAAGCACATAAGTGCCAGAAGAAAACATGCGTGAGCACCACTTTAACCTCCATGTAGAAAGAGACTTTCTTGCCATAACTCAAAATCCAGAGGCAATAAAACCGGGAGAAAATATTCATGACAGGTATCACAGATAAAGGGCTCATAGCTCTAGTTTTAAAATTTGGGAGGAAAAAAGGACAAAGCCACAGATAATTCACAAAAAGAGGTATAAAAATGGCTCCAAACATGAAAAGGTGTTGTTCTTACTCATGATAAGAAAAATAGAAGTAAAACCACACTGAAATATCATTTCTTACCCAGTAGATTAGTACAATTTAAAAATGTGACAGTGCACTCTGTTGGCAAGGCTGTGGGAAATTGATGGTACATTGCTGGTGGAGTTTTGAAAGGGGAAGGACCTCGTATAGAGAGCAGTTTGGCAATATCTAACAGAACCATGTATGCTTCTCAACCCATAAATCCCGCTGCTAGAAATCTACTTAGAGGATACCCCTCCAACAACACCAACATTCATGTGCACAAAGCTATTCATGATAGCATCTTTTGTAATTACAAAATGTTGGAAACTGCCTGAACATTCAAGCACAGGAGATCAGTTGAATCAACTCTGGTGTATACACTCTATGGAATACTACGCAGCTGTTAAAAAAAATGAGGGCGATCACTATGAACTGCTGTGGAGTTATTTCTAGGAGATATTATTAAGTGAAAAAAGCAAAATGCTGAAAAGTATCCTACCTTTTGTGAAAGTCTGAAAAAAAAATAAGCATATATGCCTCTATTTGCCATTGTAAAACAGAAATACAGGATGCATTCACCAGAAAACAATGAAGTCGGTTACGAGCAAGAAGGGAGAATGGAATGTAAAGGACATGAGAGGGAGTGAAATATCTTTGACTTTTGAAGGCATTTCATTGTCTTCAATGTTCAAAAAGGAAATTAAATCAATCAGATTTAATTCTTTAATTCTACCACCACGGGGTGGTAGAAGCTGGGAGTCACCTAAAACACAGAGCAAGAGAATGAGAAGAGAGAGGAAAGAAAGTGCAAATGAGAAACCCAGCGGGGTAAAACATTACCAACAGGTGTATTGGGTTGAATAGCATCACCCCCAAGAATTCATGTCCTTCTCAGAACCTCAAAATGGTACCTTATTTGGAAATAAGGTTGTTGTAGGTGTGATTAAGGTAAGCTGAGGTTACACTGGAGTAGAATGGGCTCTTAATCCAGTGTGACCAGTGTTCTTATAAGAGGAGAAGGAACACACAGACAGACATCACTGAGAAAAAGATGAGAAGATACACCAGGGAGAAGGGCACGTGATGAAGGAAGTGGAGATTGGAGTGGTCTGTCCATGAGCCGAGGGATGTCAGGATTGCCGGCAGCAGCCCCAGCCAGGAGGGCACGTAGTCGATTCTCCACAGGAGACTTCAGAAAGAGGAGGGCCCTGTCAACACCTTGATTTTGGATTCCAGCCTCCAGAACTGTTGGAGGATAAACTTCTGCTGCTTTAAGCTACCCAGTCTGTGGATTTGTGTTACAGCAACCACAACAAACCATACAATAAGCAGATCTGGGTAAAGGGAAGAGAGGATATATACCTTGTACTGTTTTGTTTTGTCTTCTGCAGCTCTTTCTAAATTTGAAAGTATTTCTAAATAAAGGCAAACAAAAAAAAAATAGGGCTTCTAAGAATCTTAAGGGCCTGGTCCCATTGATTGCAGTCCCTCAGGGAGCCTAGAGATTTGTGAGTGTGACTTTGGTCTAACAGAGGGACTTCTAAATTGATACACGAAAAGCTCACAACATCTTTTAAGGAATTTTATCAACTTAGACTGAAAGGAACAAAGAGAACACAAAGTGAAAAGAGGACTTTGTATTCCCAGACTGCTATAGGCAGGAAACTGCCATACAAAACTCCCCAGCTCCAAACACAGGCCATTTCTGATGGAAAAGGACAGGGGACTCACGGGGTGGAACCAAGAGCCCAGAGAGCAAACGGTCCTGGAGAACAATTCCCAGGCAATCCATCTGAGCCCTAAGCAAGGAACAGGTGACATATACCTGGCTGAATTTCAGAATTACTCTGAACAAGTAACTGCTGTGTACTCTCGCGTCTCCTGTTTTGGGACGGGAGTGTCTCTAGCAGCTGACTTATGTGTGCCTCACTCTTTCGGGCTGAATGCATAAAGGACAGAAAACTTGTCTCTTCTCTCCACAGGTCTTCAGGTTAAACAGAATGATAGTCGAGGAAATGTACCTGAGGGACACTATACCCCACAGAGGAGCTTTATCTGCACCTGGACCTGATCTAGATGGTGAGATCCTGACTTCAAGCTGACTGGTAAAGGGATGAGAACTGGTGGTTTAGGGGATGAGAGATGGGTGTATTTTGCATATGTGAGGGATAGCAACTCTTGTGGCCAGAGGGCAGACTGGGACAGGCAGACGGAGGGTCTTTTCCAACTATGGGCATGACAATACTGTCGTTCCACTTGCTCTCCCTACTATGTGACTTTGACTCTTCTCCCATCAGTACAGGTCTGTAAGAGGGTTGCCAGCCGTAACAAGTGAAAATGGAAGAAACCCAAATAATTTTTTAGTATACATATGACCCCAAAATTGTATGTGACACACTTAAGGCTAAAAAATATTGTTATTTATCTAAAATCCAAATATAACTGAGCATCCTGTATTTTATCTGACAATCCTAGAATTCATCCCGCTTAAGTCGGTGGGCTTGTGATTATGGCAGAGATGCTATGTGAGTTCCTGGGCGAGGTCATGAAGGATGGTACAGCTGCCTGGTCCTGTCCCTTAGGTTGTTTGCTGTTGGAATCTAATCACTGTGCTGTGAGCAAGCCCACATAGTCTGTGGTCCACATGGAGGGCAACAGGGCTTCTGGCCAACAGCTCTGGCTAAGCCCCAGACAGCAGCTAGCAGCAACTTGCTAGCCACGTGTGAGAGTGATCTTTGAAGTGGATCTGGGGGCACCTGGCTGGCTCAGTCAGTGGAGCGTGTGACTCTTGATCTCCGGATTGTGAGTGCGAGTCCCACATTGGGTGTAGAGATGGCTTTAAAAAAAAGTGGATCTAGGGGGGGAGGGGGATGGTTTATCCTGGTGATGGGTATTGAGGAGGGCACGTTCTGCGTGGAGCACTGGGTGTTGTGAACAAACAATGAATCATGGAGCACTGCACCAAAAACTAAGGATGTAATATATGGTGATTAACATAACAATAAAAAATAAAAGAAATATAAAAAAATAATAATAAAAAAAAGTGGATCTTTACTCCAGTGCATCACTGAGCTAGCCCAGCTCGGCCACTTAGTTTTAGGGTTGTTTGTTATGTAACAATAAGATAACTAGAAAAACAGGTCTCATGTTATATTAATCGGGGTTCTCCAAAAAAATGAAACCAACAGTATAAATATATACACACAGCATATATATAGAAAGAGAGACAGAGACAAAGAGACAAAAACAGAGAGAAAGGGGGAGACCAAGAGAGATTGAGAATTCAAGGAATTGTCTTAAATGATTGTGGAAGCTGGGCAAGTCCTAAATCTGCAGGGTGGGCCAGAGGCTGGAGACCCAAGCAAGAGTTGCAGCTGCAATCCAAAGGCAATCCTGTGGCAGAATTCTCTCTTTCTTGGGGGTAGGGGGCAGTCAATCTTTGTTCTATGAAGGCCTTTATCTGATTAGATGAGGCCCACCTGCATTATGAAGAGTGACCAAAGTCTACCAATTTAAATGTTAATCTCTTCTGAAAAATATCTTCACAGAAATACCCAGAATAAAGTTTGACCAAATATCTTGGCACCATGGACCAGCCAAGTTGACATATAAAATTAACCATCACACACATCAAAGGCTTGTAGCTCATGAGTTGTCTAAAACAGCACTTTTCTTCTGGGCCCTAGAAAGGTCTTGATATTTTTGTATATGTGACTTCATAGGAAATGACAGAAGTACATGCTCTTTGCTGCCAAGATTTACCATGATTGGCCCTGAAATTACAACTCTGGGGGGTAACATTCATTAGATGACAGAACAGGTTTGAACAATCCCTTTAACACCATACAGAGAATGACCCAAGTGGCAGGTTTCTCTCTCAGAACCCCAGCAACTATGAGAGGAGGTTAAGACAGCCTTGATAAAAGGCATACATGTTTCAAGGCTTTGACACAAACGACCAGTGTCCAGAGATGAAAAGGGATGGGAGGGTTACTTCCTACTTCCACTTACCCCTGAGCTGTGGAGATGGGGTGGTGAGAACACGCAGTGCTGCTCCAGCCATAGTTCTGGAACGTACCCAGCAAGGGACGGACATGACAGGAGCGTCTCTTCCCGTCCTGCAAGAATCACAACAGTGGAGTGTATTGTTCCAAGGAGGCCTTTCTATCATTCTCTTCCCTCTCCACTTTTATGCTTTATTCTGGCCCCATCCCTCAACTTGCTTAGGCGAAACATTTTTTTCTTCTTTGAAAGGAAAAAAAAGGGGGAACTCTTTATGCTATATACCAGAAAATATTTAAACACCTAAACCCAAGGTCACAAGACTTTTGCTCTCACCACAAGACTTACCGACCAGGACTCTGCCTTCCTTCAGAGGGATCGTGGATTGTCCTAGGACATCAGGAAAGAGATAGTTCCACACCGTGTGATCGGGTAGAGTCCGATCAAAAGCCCTGGAAAGAATGTCATAACTACTCCAGGGGCCACTGGTAGCATATTGACTGCTGCAAGGAAGTTTCTTTTTGAGAAGCTAGCCCCAAGAGCAAGTGGCATAGCCCCTCAACCCAGGGGATACTCACAAGGAGACTAGACATCCTGTGAGCACTGGCTTAACTGCTTTATGGCTCATGCATAGTGAATACCTTGGCTGCTTGCTCAGGTGAACACTGAATGGTCTCCAGATGCCATCTGTCTTCCTCTCCCATGGCCCATCCTCCTTCCCCACCTTCTTCCCTAATTAGTCATATCTTCTCCCTTTCTCTCTCAATGCCGCTAGCCTAAGGAATGTCTCCAAGCTTTCTCTTACCACATAATCTTCCAGTTTACAGTCCAGGTACTGTAGGGAAGTTCCTCCCCTTTCTCTGAGACTTGGAGTTTTGAAACACAAAAGCAAGGATTACCTTCTTTCTGTTTTCTGCTGTGTCTTTCCTACCCTGCTTCAGGGAATGTGAAATGCCCACTCCACCAAGTGGGAGGAGGGCCAGAAGGACACACCAGGGACGAAACTGGATTAGTTATTATTTCAACGGCATCACACCACAGGCATGCTCATTTTGAAAGCATGGAGTAGGTAGGAGACACCAATGACCCAGTCAAGGTGAGCGGCAACTTCGCAGACTCCATCCGCAGCTATACCTGGACCCAATGTTTCTCCTTCAAAGCGTTGTTTATTCATTCATTCGCTCACTCACTCACTCAATGATGCTAACATTTTCAAATTTTATTTTGCTAACTACTTTGTCTGATTGGAGTGTGAGGCATAAACTATCTAATAAAATGAGTAAAGAAAAAAAATCACTTGGGAAAAGGACATAATTTTCCAAGTCCACAGAGGTCAGAAATTATATTGAATGAGTAAGCATCCAAGTTCAAATTATCATGTTGAACGGAGCAAACACTTGTGAAGAATGAAGGAAAATATCAGCACTGACTGTAGAGCACCAGGCCTTTCAATGCAGCCAATGCTGATAGAAACAAACGTTCATCTGTCAGCAGGTGGGGTGGGATATGGAAACGCCACACGCCTCCGAATGGAGCACCTACTATAATAAAGGTATTTTCCCAACAAAGCCTTAGTTACAATTACAGTAAAACATCAAAGAAAAAAAGTTTACAGTGAAAATACAAGCTACTTTCCTTCAGGAGAAACTGCTTGGTAGATAGAGTTAGGGAGTGGGAGGGACTTACCTGTTGAAATCTCATTCACAGGAACTTGGAAAAACAGATGAAGAAGTTATTAAAATTGCCATTCTCCCAACCTTTACTGTTCATGCTATGGCTCATGGATGCCCTTGCAAATTTGATTAAAAAAAAAAAAAAAACCTGTGGATTTCTTCTCCCTAAAAATACATAAACATGCAATTTTTAAAATTTCTTTTATTTCATTGAAAATTGATTTGTTCAGTGACCTGATGTCAATATTGCACAGTGGAAAGAACATTGAACTGGCTCTGCCACGAGCATGGGCAAGTTCATGTAACCTCTGTGGATCTCAGTTTCTCATCTGTAAAATAAGAAGTTTGGACTAAATGACCTCCATGTGCCCTTCTATTATGATGTGTTCATAATTGAAGGGAAGTTCAGTATTACTTAAGGGACAGTCTTGCATTAGAAGCACGTGCTCTTCGTGGAAGGGGTGGCTGGCCCCTTGATTTACTTTTCTCACTCTTTCTTCCTGAGTTCTCCTTTACTCTGTGGACCCTGGTCAATTCGTGCAGCTACCCTCATGCTGACTTCAGAAGGACTCTACATACCCTCAGGCTCAGGATGGAAACAGGCGCTGCCTTGGCACTCCTGAATAATGCTTAGATGGGGCTGAAACATTTAGAATGTAAATACACAGAGAGAGCAGCATGCATCTAGAGTGAATCGACTTATAAGCTATGGCTTACTCACTTTTACCCTGTGATGCACAACGGTCCCAACTTAGTCTGCATCCCCATATGCCTCCTCACCTGAAACTGTCCTTATGGAAACCCAGACTCCTCACAGTTCAGGCTCAGAGAAGATGAGAAAAGCCCAGTTATTTATCAGCTGAGTTCCCCCTTACAATTGTTCTGGTTTTATCTGAAGACTTTGCCTGTTCTCTAGATGATAGACACCAAGAATGGCCTTTTGGGAAGGCCCCATTCTCACCCCTCACCACCAATTCAAGAGTCCTGTCCTGGCAGAACTCAGCATGATAGTCTTGTCATATTAGAACACAACACAGTAACCCTGGCTCTCCTGCAAAATAACAGAGTGGGCGGCATATATATGAAAACGGATCAATATTATAACTTTGGTAATTGCTATAATGCGGATGCATTAGTCACAATTAAGAGTTGGTGAATATAAGAGAAAACCTAACTAATGACTGCATACCACAAGCATATTTCAAAAGCACAAAGTGGATAAACAAATTTTTATCTCTTAGGTAAAAGAAGTTCAGAGGTACATAGCCCAAGGCTATTAGCTGTTAAGACAGCCTCAGCCTCACAGTGTCAATCGCAGATTTTTCCATCTTTCTGCCCCACCATCTCTAATACATGGTGTTCCTTCTTAACAGAGCCTTATGGTCCAAGATGGATGCTACAGGTCCAGCCAATACATCCACATTCCAGGCAGTATGTAAATACAAAAAGGGTCAGCGCTAGCTATCAGTTTGCAGTCCAAGATTTCTTGGAATTTCCACCCAGCATCTATTTGTAGCTTATTGGCCAGAGATTGGCTTGGACACAAGACGTTTGGGAACTGGGCACACTGCCACTCCAAATAAAATTAGAAAGCCTTTATGAGGGAAAGAGAGAAGAATGGGTATTGGATTGACAGTAAGTTAGCGATCTCTGCTTTAGTAGGTGTGTACAAAGTACATCTACTGTGTATGTGTGGGAATTCCGGAATATGCCTGAGGAAGGTAGGAAAGGCTTCCTTGAAAAGATTTAGCATTTGAACTAAAGACAATTAATTAGCCTCCCCAGTTGGTGAAGGCCACCCAAGATTATACAAAATAGATGTGTAAAGACAAAGGGATCAAATTTAGCTTGTAGGAAAACTCTAGATTGTTCAACTCCTAGAGAAGGGGAGATGAGAACAGAATGGAAGATTAGGGCCAGATCATAAAGACCTTGTTTGCTGGGTAGAGGAGTGTGGGTTTCATCCTATAAGTAAAAGGGAGTCAATGAGCAATTTTAAGCATGGGAGTGACACAGTCTGATTTGCACGACTGTAAGATTACTCAGCACTTACACCAGGATATGTCCATTGGTGAGTGGGACAAGGGGAATTCTGTCTTATCCCAAATGGCTCACCTCAACAGGGAGTCACTAACAGATGCTAAAAGGACATCTTTGGTGATGGGAGAAAAAACAAAAGGAGGAGCAAGGCAAATAACTGGGCTAAAAACACTTTCCAAAACTTCCTTGCAAAGATCACACACACACACACACACACACACACACACACACACACACACACACTACAGACAAACCCAGTATAAACACATTCCAAATCTGCAGAAGTTTACAGGGAAATTTTGGGATTCAGATAAACATAAAGGAGGGAAAAAAATTAAGAGATGGATAAAAAGTCACAGATTTAATTCTGATCTATTTCTTTGTTCTGCCTTTTACAGATCAGTCTCCCCCACCACCACTTAAATTCTATCTCACTTTTAACATAATGGAGAGCCAATTTTTTAATCAAAAGCCATTTTTAGGATCAAAGAGAAACATATTTCTAGGCGGATAGTATGTTAGTTATATCTTGTAATATCATATGGTAAGGGGTATTCAACTAAAATTAGAGATGATATTTACTGAAATTCTCAAAAAAAAATCAAATGCCTCCAAATCCAGGGGAGGCAAAAATCTTTTTTCTTTCAGGATATTTTTCTCAAGTACTAGCGGAAGTGCTAATGAGAGACAGGCCTCCTTGCCATCCAGTGACAAATGTAATAGGTTACACGAAACCACAGAAAATGAGTCTATTTAAAAATGTCAGATACAACACTAAAGGAAAACTCAGTCTTGTATTTTTTCCTCTTGATCAGGGCCTAATAGAGACAATTCAGAAATGATTTCTTCTGAACTTGGTGATATTCATGATTGAAATAGTGTTGCTAATGATAACAATGTGTAGAATTATTACATGGAAAGTACTAATAATGCAAATCATATGGTCTGTAGATGCAGCTCCCCGAAGATTATTTTTTCCTAGGCATATTTGATTACTCAGAGATTAGCATACTGGAACTCAGATTTGTACTAACATATCAAGAATTGGGGTTTATAAGAACAAAATTAGACATTTAACCAAATTTTTGCTTATGCCAGATTTGCCATGTACAATAATGACAACACAGAGAGGGATGTATGGAACCAAAATTAATATTTTCAAATACTTTTGGCATCTTATGCTTTTGCATAAGACAAAATGTGTTCCATAAGACATAATATTAAAATAATTGTAAAATTACGTAAGTACGCACCAAATAAAAGTACAACTCTTAATCTGCGGTTTCAAAATGAGATGCATATTTTGGAATCTTTAAACATTAGCTGACTTCTTGATGATGGTTTCAAGAAAAAATTAAAATGTTTTCTTTTTCCTATTTAAAGGAATTTTAACAAAATATTTCATATATTTGAGAGAGCAGAGGTGGGATGGGGATGGGGGCAGAGGAAGAGGGAGAAGCAGACCCCCCACGGAGCAGGGAGCCCAATGCAGGGCTCAATCCCAGGACCCCAGGATCATGACCTGAGCCTAAGGTAGATGCTTAACCGACTAAGCCATCCCACTTACGGACATCAAAATAAAATCCTACATAAAATATTAGTCCATAGAATATAGCAGCATATTGACATCATATCTTATGATTGTTTATATCTTTGAGAATACTCACAAGATAGTACCCTTCATTGCCATCAGTGTTCTAAAAACACCAAGAAGACTAGGAATAGAACGTATGGAGACCAAAACATCATCTGGATTTCCAATACAGGCTATATTAGGGTCCATAGCTGGCATGTGAGTCCAAAAGAACCACACAGTGAACCCCAGAATTAGATTTACCCAAACTGTTCTACTAGGGTGGAGACTTGCCCAGGTCATATCATGGAGAAGCAAACACCTCCTATACCCAGTGTGAAGCTAGCTCCAAGAAAAAAACAGAGATGTGTTAAGCATTTACAGTTTATTCTTCCAAAACTTACGTATCAGGCAAGTCACACCACTTTCCTGGGCAGAGTGAGGGAGGGATTGAGAGAGGCCAGGAATGTTACATTTATTTAGATCCTTCACCTTGAAAAGAAACATTGAGAGTGGAAAAAATATTCCAGGTTTTTTTATTATTATTCGTTTGGTTTGACCATGAGTCTATGGTTTCTATCCCTCAAGAAAGAGACCCATAAGAAGAGTCCTGTTCTTACCCTCAGGAGGCTATTCTGCCTCTAAATGTTCTTGGGGTGTCCTGGGACTACTGATGGACAAGGTGGATTTCTCCCCCGAAAGGCTATGAACTGGCTAGAAGAGTATATTATTTTTTTTCCACTAACATCTTCTCTTTTTTTTAATTTTATTTTATTTTAATTCAATTAATTAACATATAGTGTATTATTAGTTTCAGAGGTAGAGTTCAGTGATTCATCAGTCTTATGTAACACCCAGTGTTCATTCCATCATGAGCCCTCCTTAATGTCCATCACCCAGTTACCCCAGCACCCCACCCACCTCCCCTCCAACAACCCTCAGTTTGTTTCCTACAGTTAAGGGTCTTTCATGGTTTGTTTCCTTCTCTGATTCTGTCTTATTTTATTTTCTTTATTTATTTTTCTGAGTACAGATCCTTTGCCTCTTTGGTTAGATTTATTCCTAGGTATCTTATGGTTTTGGGTGCAATTGTAAATGGGATCGACTCCTTAATTTCTCTCTTTTCTGTCTTGTTCTTGGTGTATAGGAATGCCATTGATTTCTGTGCATTGATTTTATTTCCTGCCACTTTACTGAATTCCTGTATGAGTTCTAGCGGTTTTGGGGTGGAGTCTTTTGGGTTTTCCACATACAGTATCATATCATCTGCAAAGAGTGAGAGTTTGACTTCCTCTTTGCTGATTTGGATGCCTTTGATTTCTTTTTGTTGTCTGATTGCTGTGGCTAGGGCTTCTAATAATATGTTGAATAGCAGTGGTGAGAGTGGACATCCCTGCCACGTTCCTGACCTTAGGGGAAAAGCTCTGAGCTTTTCCCCATTGAGGATGAATTCGCTGTAGGTTTTTCATAGATGGCGTTTATGATATTGAGGTATGTACCCTCTATCCCTATACTCTGAAGAGTTTTGATCAAGAAAGGATGCTGTACTTTGTCAAATGCTTTTTCTGCATCTATTGAGAGGATCATATGATTCTTGTTCTTTCTTTTGTTAATGTATTGTATCACGTTGATTGATTTGCGGATGTTGAACCAGCCTTGCAGCCCAGGAATAAATCCCACTTGGTCATGGTGAATAATCCTTTTTTTTTTTTTAAAGATTTTATTTATTTATTTGAGAGAGAGAGAGAATGAGAGATAGAAAGCACGAGAGGGAAGAGGGTCAGAGGGAGAAGCAGACTCCCTGCTGAGCAGGAAGCCCGATGTGGGACTCGATCCCGGGACTCCAGGATCATGACCTGAGCTGAAGGCAGTCGTTTAACCAACTGAGCCACCCAGGCGCCCGGTGAATAATCCTTTTAATGTACTGTTGGATCCTATTGGCTAGTATTTTGGTGAGAATTTTTGCATCCATGTTCATCAAGGATATTGGTCTGTAATTCTCCTTTTTGATGGGGTCTTTGTCTGGTTT
>NW_027397072.1:16651609-16758996 GCF_003265705.2 Callorhinus ursinus | reverse complement strand
CCTCCCAATCTCCACTCGGAGGAGCTGAGAACTCGGGGCCCCGCTCCTCAGTGCGCCCCCAGAGAAAAGCAATCACTCCCGTCTCCCTGGTCTCTGGCCGCACTCCGTGCTCACCTGGCCTGTGACCGAGCGTTTCTATCTCTGGCACTCGACCCCGTGTGGAGTCTCCAAACCCAGCTGATCCCTGCGGTGCGCTTCTGCGCTGCTCCTCCCGGGGGAGGAAGGGGAGTCTCCCCGGCTCTGCCGCTTGTTGGGTCCCTGCTGGAGGAGCAGTGGCCCGACTGGGCCGCAGACCACAGTTTATGGCAACCCCGAGCTGAGAGCCCGCGCCTCGACTCCGTCTCTGCAGCCGGCTTCCCCGCTCCGATACCTGGGAGCTCTGCCGCACTCAGGCACCCCCGGTCTTTCTGTGACCCCGAGGGTCCTGAGACCACACTGTCCCGCGAGGCTTCCACCCCCCGCTTAGCCACTGGAGCGATGTCCCTCAGCGGAGCCGGCTTCTAAACGTTCCGATTTTGTGCTCCGCGGCTCTATCACTTGCCAGAAGCAGCCGATGTAGGCCCCCTCCCCTGCCGTCTATCCTCCCGAATATCGCCTCAGATTCACTTCTCCGCACGTCCTACCTTCCAGTAAGTGGTCGCTTCTCTGTTCAGAGAGTTGTTGCTACTCTCTTCTTCGGTCTCCTATTGAGTTCGTAGGTGTTCAGAATGGTTTGATCCCTATTCACCTGAATTCCTGAGACCAGACGAAATCCAGGTCTCCTACTCCTCCGCCATCTTGCTCCGCCCCCTTAAGGCAATAGCATTCTAAACAGAGGGCATGTGATATGTAAGGGCACACAGGTTTGCAAGAGGATGGTGAAATAGACATGGAGGAGCTCAGGGCAGTTTTTCAGTAGAAAATGTGCCTATTTAACATAAAAAGTTCTATTTTTTTAATTGTGCGGAGTTGAGACTGAGTCAACTTTTCTCCACTGGATTACACAATTTCAGACCAGTTAATTTTGTTAAATTTTCTCCTCATCTAGAATGCCATTTTCTTTTTTCCTTTATGAAAATACCAGCTAGGGCGCCTGGGTGGCTCAGTTGGTTAAGCAACTGCCTTCGGCTCAGGTCATGATCCTGGAGTCCCGGGATCGAGTCCCACATTGGGCTCCCTGCTCAGCAGGGAGTCTGCTTCTTCCTCTGACCCTCTTCCCTCTCGTGCTCTCTGGCTCTCATTCTCTCTCTCAAATAAATAAATAAATAAAATCTTTAAAAAAAAAAAAGAAAAGAAAAGAAAATACCAGCTATCTTTCAAGACAGGACTCAAGAACTCCCTTTAGTCAAAAGTTCTCCTTACCCAACTTATAGTTCACTGAATTCCCCCTCTTCTGACTTGACAGCAGACTTTTCATTGTGGTACTGGATGATGAGCTCATCTACAAAACCAGACAGTTTTATGTGGGATAATCTCATCTCCTTGGAAGACGTTATCTCTCAAGCCTAGGACAATCCTTAAGGTCTTATAGGACTCATCTATGGGGCATTTCCCCAAACACAGGGAGGGAGAGGGCCAGATATGGGCAGTCAAAAGTTCATGCATCCACTCAATACCCACAGATGCTCTTTGGGGTTGATATTTCAGTTTTACCATCTGGGGGGAAAGATCCCCCAGAAAGGGAAAATGAATGTGATTCCCTGATGTTTCTGAAATGTTACAAAAATAGATAATATCAGAACTAAAGCTGAGATACTCTAATAATATTGGAATTTCAACATTTCTTTTAAATTTTTGTTTGACTTTGTCAATTTCACTCAAGATTTCTAAAGAAAATCATGAATTAAAATGGAATCTAAGAATGGATTTGAACTCTATGTTAACAATGCGACTACATTTTGGTTTTTAGGAACTAGACTGTGAAAAGAAAGGCAAGCATGAGACTCTTTTAAAGGTATCTAAATCCAAGAAGGCAAGAGTTTAACAAAGAAACTACAATATAGGGTAAGAGGATAGTACACATTTTAGTTCCTCTGCTGTGTGGTACCCAGGATCATAGAGGGCAGTATCTCTGATGGATAATTCAGAGAGCTGAATTGTAGACCCGGGCCTCATTAAAGTTATTAAATATGTGAGTTTGGTTGGTTTGAGCTGAGTATAAAATGGTTTTGCAATTTTTAAGGTTACAACATACTGTAATTCTAAGTTAGAAACTTAGAAAACTAACACATATGGCTAAGCCCAAAGAAAACTAAGCATTAGAGAAAAACATATATTAGTCAGTTGGCTTTCTCTCTGTCGAGACTGAATCTATGTCAAAAGTCACATCAAACAGGAATATTCAGGGGCGCCTGGGTGGCTCAGTTGGTTAAGCATGATCCTGGAGTCCCGGGATCAAGTCCCGCATCGGGCTCCCTGCTGAGTGGGGAGTCTGCTTCTCCCTCTGACCCTCTTCCCTCTTGTGCTCTCTATCTCTCATTCTCTCTCTCAAATAAATAAATAAATAAAATCTTTAAAAAAAAAAAAACAGGAATATTCAGCCAACCATAGGATAAAGGTACAATGAAGGGTAAATGTTTGGTGGGAGTAAGAGAAGGCATAGTATTTTGGCAACAGCTAAAACTCTGAAGCTTGAAATCTACCTGGCTAATATTATTCACTTGTCTACAAAACAGAAATGATCTAAACCATTATTTAGTTGGTATATTCCTTTCCTATTGCTGCTGCCACAAGTTACCACAAATCTGTGGCTTAAAACTACACAAATTTACCATCTTACAGTTCTGGAAGTCAGAACTTCAAAGCCAACCTCACTGGCCAAAATCAAGATGGCGGCAGGCTTGTGTTCCTCTGGAAGATGTAGAAGAGAACGCACTTCCTTGGTTTGTCCGGCAATTGGCTGCCTGCATTCCTTGGTTTTTGGCCCCTTCCTGCATCTTCAAGCCAGCAGCATATTACTTTCTGACCTATCTTTCTAAGAGCGTTATTTCCACCTTCATATGCTCCTCTCTGATTCTTCCCCCTCCAATCCCCTCTCCTATGGTCCCTTGGGATTACATTAGGTCCACCTGGATAATCCAGAATAATCTCCCCATCTTGAGATCCTTAACACAGCTTAATCACATCTGCAAAGTCCTTTCTGTCATGTAAGGTAGCAGATCCACTGGCTCCAGAGATTAGGACATGGACATCTTTGAAGGGCCGTTTTTCAGTCCACAACAGTTCGACAAATGGATGATATGGGAAGACATTTTGATTTATGAAAAATTCCATTCTTATTTTACTGGGGAGTTTCCATTAAAAAATTAAAAAAGAAGAAATAATTTGTAAAAGTAGCAATATGATTAGCCCAAAAAAACCTTACTGAACAGAGCATTAGTTTCTGAAGAATCCAATAAAATGGAAGTATACAATACTCTAAAGGAATATTCATGTGTAGCTAGTCCCAAACTCTGTCTTTAATTTTTAGAGATGTTGAACTACCTATCCCCTATTTTCTTATCCTCACCTTTCCCTGTCCTGACATTAAAAGCTTCTTTATGATGTGGTTTCATTGAGGGGAATTAAGGGATCATATCGATGGATTATAACAAAACATTTGGAGCTGCAGTTACATTATATATGGTGAATGACCCTAAAACTGTTAAATGTATATACATATATAAATTGTCGATGGCCCAAACATCAAAATGTTGATGTTTGCCAGATTTTTAAAAATTCATTCTTTTTATAAGCCCAGTGCCTCTGTGAAGGCAAGGCTATCAGTGAACAATCCTTTAGAAAGAATTTCCAAGTCTCACAGCTCAAGTTTTCTGGCTCTTAGGACCATCTATCTCTTTTGGTCTCTGCATAATTAAATGCCAACTGGAATAGGATAGATATAATACAGGAGTTAAATATGGCTTTGTCAATGGTTTAGCTACTGATTTTGAACTTATGCTTAAGATAAATCATTATGTAGATCAGTTTTCTTGATCTAAGGTGTTTGAAAAAGATACTAATATGGATTTCAGGGTGCACCAGAGCCATCTTATGGAGGCTGCATGAAGCAATCATATGTTTACAAGCTTTTAGAATTACCTATACTAAAAAATTTACAAAGGAGAAAATTCACTATTTGAGCCAGTGGAAAACCACAATTCAAAAGCTAACTGATATTTATGACTAGTGATTCTATCTCTAGAACATATATTGAGAATAAGTTTTAGTTGTCTTCTATATTTAGAAAAAAATCTTTATTTTCTTCTATTTCTTTGCTCTTTTTCTTCCTCTTGTTCTTTTTTACATAACCTTCAATCTCCATATCTTAGTTCAAAGGGGGTCTAACCAAGAGTTTCAACTTTCTGTGCAATGGAATAATGAGGAAGAGGAGAACATATTTTACTAGTAAGTACAGCTCCTTCTAACATCTTTCTAACATCCACCAGAAGTATTCTTTCCTGTCATAAATATCTAAGTGCCACACTTTTCTCCGTTTCATTCTCATTGCTATTTTGGGTCCTCCATCCCTTCTGCAAAGTGTCCCCAGCAACTCTCTTACCTTCACTAAAGGGTCCTCAACAACCATGGCAATTTCTAGAAGTTGTCTTCAAGGGTCCTACATAATTGATCGGGGCCATATCAGAGATGCTACAATTTTTCCTCTCTTTCTCTTCATTGACATTGCCCATTTCTGATACTACCTCCACTGAAGCTCCGTCCTCATAAAGGCTGCATGTGGCCGACAGTCCCCTGAAATCACTTCATCTCCACGGGACACTGTGCAGAGGCCCCCCTGGCTCAACAAGAGACATATTTCCTTGGTACTATACTCTGTCTCGGTAGTTCCTGAGGAGTACTGCCTTGGGATCCCCAAATCTCTCATAGATTATGTGGGAAAATTACTTCTTTCTGCTTCCTGCTATAATCCTTCTCTCTCTAAGACTCAGACATGAATTAGAATGGATAGGGCAAAGAGGAGACCATTTATCTGAGATCATCATCCTGAACTCTGTCCTGAAATTTCTCTTCCTCTTCTAAAACTCTATAAAGCATTTGGCACAAAACTCAGCACATAGTAAATGTTCAATAAATATTAATTGACAAAAGTCTCTCTCTCCTTCTGGTCATTTACAATCCTTAGAGTTCTATAATTAGCCTCTTCTACATAAGCCTCAATTTATAATTTGAAGCTTTCTTTCCATATATTATACCTTGCCACCCAGTCCTGAAGTTAAATAATCAGAAAATCTTGTATTGCATCTTTTTGTGGACATTCCTTCATCAATGAAATGTGGAGTCGTCTCCTGAAGGCTTTTATAATGAGCCCCAAGATGCCCCCGGGGTAGGTCAGCCACTGGCCAGCAGCCAATGAGGAACAGTGACTGGCCAATAATCACATGATTGAGCTCAGCCGTAGGTTCTCCAGCCCCAGTGGAGCTTTGAGATGTCTTCAGCTCTGCCCAAACAGCTTGGCTGAGACCTTACAAAAGACTTGGAGCTAGATCTTTCCATCTAGGCTGCTCCTGGAGTCCTGACCCTCAAAAACTCTGTGGGATAATAAATGTCTACTGTTTTAAGATGCTATGTTTTGGGGTAATCTGTTAAGCAACAATAGGTAGCCAATGCACTCCTCTCTCTTGATTCTTACCCTTTCAGTTCCCCCATCATTTTATATCAATGTATTTTCATTTATTTGTTTGTTGTGTTTCTGTGAGAGCAAGGGTTTTTCTCTCTGGATTGCTTTTGCGTCATTGGTGCCTAGAAGAGTTTGGAATGTAACAGATGGTTAATAAACACTGAATGAGTAATAAGAGCCTAAAATTTTTATGTAAAAGATTAAAGTGTTTCAATTTCATATACTGTTTTAAATCAGTATGCAATGGTCTAATTTTATAGCCATGTGTTTACAGTAGACACCCTTGTGGAATATTTGCCTACTCCCTATGATCCCCTTTACTGTAGCAGAGGGCCCCTCTGTATAAGGTATAGTATGACCCCTGGCCCTGGTCATTGATTATTGGGTAACTGCTGGAAACCAGACCCAAACTGAGCCAATCAGAAAATCTCCCCTGAGTATTTGGAATTAAAATCAAGAGAAGAGAAGAAAGAGCCTCTCTGTGTGGCTGTCCCCGTGTGTCAGTCTGCACAGGCGACATTTTACTGCCATAACAACACCAAAAATAACAATAGAGATGTATTTCTTTCTTTCATGTGTCCATCACAAGATGATGAGTAGGCTTTATACAAGAGCAGCTACTCAAGGATACAGACCATTAAAAGACAGATACCATCTTGAATGTTGACATCACCTTGTCAAAGAAACAAGTGAAGCTTTGGAGGAACTCACATAAGGAATCAACTGCTCAACCTGGAAGTGACATAACATTTTTCTTCACAACTCATTGGACAGAACTACTCACATCCTCTCAGTCACTCCCCTCCTCCTGCCCCCCCCCCGAACTATAAAGGAAGTATATTCCTAGCAAGTGCCTAGAAGGTAGAAAGTAGAAACTATTTGGACAGCACAAATGACTCCTCAATCTACCACATAGATTGTATGAGCTGTAAAGAGCCATATTCTGTCATGAACCTGGGGATCAAAGAATGATGACAAAACAGAGACCCAGAGAGAAGTAAAGGCAGGAGAGAGAATTCTGCCTTGGTTCCCAACTGTTTTGTTTTTTTTTCTTCCAGATCCTGTTTCAACTTTGTACTCAGATCTGGATGCATTCCTGCCCTTGGAGTGGGAAATCAATAGTTCTGTGTGCTTTGAGATGCCTATTTGGCTTTCAAGTGGAAATGTTAGGGAGACTGTCTGATCTATAAGCCTGGAACCCATGGAAACAGTTTAGGCTGGAGATGTGACTTTGAGAGTTATCTATAAATGGTATTTAAAGCTGTGGGGGTGGGGAGAGTGTTTAGATAGAGAAGTGGCTCAAGGACAGTGCTCTAGGATACAAGTCAGCTAGTATTAAAGGACAGTATGGAGGTTCCTCCAAAAATTAAAAATAGAGCTACTGTATGATCCAGGAATTGCACTACTGGGTATTTACCCAAAGAACACAAAAACGTTAATTCAAAGGGATACAGGCACCCCTATGTTTATAGCAGCATTATCTACAATAGCCAAATAATGGAAGCAGCCCATGTACCCATCGATAGATGAATGGATAGAGAAGATGTGGTATATATATATACAACAGAACATTACTCAGCCATAAAAAAGAATGAAATCTTGCCATTTGCAACAACATGGATGGAGCTAGAGAGTATGACGCTAAGCGAAAGAAGCCAGTCAGAGAAAGACAAATACCATATGATTTTGCTCACGTGTGTAATTTAAGAAACAAATGAACAAAGGAACAAAAAAAGAGACAAACCAAGAAACAGACTCTTAACTATAGAGAACAAAATGGTTACGGTGGGGGGAGAATGGGTGAAATAGGTGACAGGGATTAAGAGGGCACATGCCGTGATGAGCGCTGAGTAATATGTGGAATTACTGAATCACTATATTATACACCTGAAACTAATATAACACTGCATGTTAACTACACTAGAATTAAATTTTTTTAAATAAATAAATAAAGAGGGGTACCTAGGTGGCTCAGCTGGTTAAGCATCTGTCTTCAGCTCAGGTCATGATCCCAGGACCCTGGGATCAAGCCCTGTGTCGGGCTACCTGCTCAGAAGGGAGTCTGCTTCTCTCTCTCCCTCTGCCCTTCCCCACTGCTCATGCACTCTCTCTCTCTCAAATAAATAAATAAATAAAATTTAAATAAATAAATAAATGGCACAGGAAATGAGAAGGAATGCAGGAATTACCTTCCACTACATCTTCTGGCTGATTTCTTACCATTTAGGACAGCTCAGATGTTTCCCTGACTGCCCACCTAACTGAGCCACTCTCTTTCACACTACCATTTAATTTTCTTTTTTCTTTTTAAAGATTTATTTATTTATTTTAGAGAGAGAGTGTGTGTGTGCATAACCATGGGTGGGGGGAGGACAGAGGGAGATGGGGAGAGAGAGAACCTCAAGCAGACTTCCCATGAAGTGCAGAGCCCAACACAGGGCTTGAACTCACGACCCCAAGATCATGATCTGAGCTGAAATCAAGAGTTGGACGCTTAACTGACTGACCCATCCAGGTGCCCCACCATTTAATTTTCTTTTATTACTTTCTTATTTCTTACTTTCTCATATATTGTTCGCTGTCCTTCAAGAAAGTAAAGATCTTTCTGTTTTGTCCCTAGCACCTGAAACAATACCCAGCACGTAGTAGGCACTCAATATATATATTTTTGAAAGAATGGATAAATGAATGCTGTAGTGCAAATCTATTTCACAAAAATATTTTGTGGAACTTCTGTTGTGAATGCTAGAAGTGAAGACACTTATACATAGTCTTAGGTAAAAATGACTATAAGTCAAGACCATCGCCCTCCCACAAAGCACTGTCTCTATGCCTGTCATATAATGCAGAGCCAGGAAAAGTATGACCTGAGGAATAGCAATAGTAGCAGCTTTATCTGAGTTTGAAATGCAAATTCTAGACTACCCAAGACGTACTAAATCAGAATCTCAGTTTTAATAAACTCTCTGGATGAAACTTATGCACACTAAAATTTCAGAAGCATTGATGGAGGATAATACTAGAAAAGATTATTTGATTTCAAAATATCCAGCCCTTCAAATAAATTAATACATGTACAAGAACATTAGCACTGTCTTTATTCAAGGACTGTATGGAGCATAATTTTCAGGGCAATCTCTGTCTTAATTAGACCTGAAAAATGTATGGGAAAAAAAGATACTCACACAAAAACTCCAAAATGCCAGTTTACTTGGAACACATGCCAAACAGATCCTACAGGCCTCACAGGGCACTGCACTCCACTTGAGTGGAATCATTTACACATAGACTTATGGAATGCTCACCATGTCTCAGACCCTTTTCTAGACCTAAGGAATACAAAGATAAAAGAAGGAAGGGGTACTTGTCTTCTGGAATCTCACAGTCTGATGTTGGAGACAAATAAGCACCCTCACAGAAGAAAGCAAATGTGATACAGGACTACAAAGGAGGGACCTCACCACAGCTGGGGGCACCAGGGAATGCCATGCCAAAGTGAATCTTTCATATGTGTTAGAGTTAGTCAGGGGTGAATGGAGGGATAAGGAAGGGAACCCCAGCAGAGAGAATAGTGTGCACAAAAATATGAAAGCTTTACTGAAGAGAGCATGGGCATTCCAGAAACAGCAAGGAGAGAAGACGTAGAAAACAATGAGGCTGCTGCAAGTAACCCAGGTGTAGAAGAGTAAGTGCTTCAACAATAGCAGAGGTGGTGGGAACTCATCCAAGCATGGTGTACTATATAGAGTTGTAGAATCTAGCTCTGCCAAGTGACCTTGGGCAAGTTAATTTCTCTGTCTTATTTTATCCCGCAGATAAAAATGCGGATAATAATAGAGTGGCCATCAGTCTGGAAAGATAGATTTTTTTTTAATGATTGAACTCCCTTGGTTAGGTTTTCTGGCATAGGCTTCTTCAAGGAAATCAGAGTCATAAATCACTTGAGCAGTGCACCACAAACGCACTTGCGCTTGCAAGGATTGGAAGAAGGGCTGCATTAGTGAATCATGTTCATTGAAATGCACACATTGAGCTGTGCATTAGTAATGAGAGAGAATACCTTGAACATATCGCGTAATGCCATTGTAATGTAATCACTCATTTATTTTGTGTATTTGTGTTTCCATGTTAATATTGACCTCATTAGGCTGCTATGAGGATTAAAAATGAGTTAATTCATTAAAAAAAAAAGCTAGGCAGTGAGAGGCTTTTTCTAAACTCATCGTGTTAACTATTGTATTAAGGAAGTAAAACTGAAAAGTGGAAAGGTAATGAACAAGAGGTATGCCTTGTTCTATGCCAACGACTGGTTGGAGAGTGGTGCCTATCACTAAGATGTTGAATACAAAACGTTCAAGGTTTCTTTCCTACCTGTGGGTAAGTTTCACTGGTTTGCCAGTCTACTCATCTGCTTTTCCCCCTGACTCCAAAACGATGTCACATTCACTACTGCACTTTTGGACATCTAAACACTGATCACCTACTATGTGGCAGGTGCTGAGAATGGAACAGTTCACAAGGCCCAGGGTGACCTTTATCTTCACAGAGGTTAGGTGCATTAAGTTCGAGATACCTCTGGAATCGACATTTTCCACATTTTGCTAAAATGCGGAGTAGCAGAGGCTGGCCATATTACTGCTAATAAACAAGGTCAACTAATAATCAACTGTCCTGTGTATGTGGGTAAGGGAAAGGAAGAGATGCAACCATTAACGGGGGTAGGAAAAAATGTGCACGGAGAACGGCGTAAGGGAAGCAGAAGTATATCAGAACGACTGAAGAGGAGGAAGACATTCAAATGAAAGGGAAGAGAAAGTTCCAGCACAGCTACACCCTCCCAGCGGTCTCGCGGAACCTGGAACACACGCCCCAAGCCAGGTTCCCAAAACCTTCCAACCCTGAGCAGGTCGCGCATCTAAAAGGACCGCCTCCCCGTGGCGCGGCGCGGCGCGGCGCTGTGACGTCAGGGTAGGCGGGACTTCCGCTCCCGGTGACGTCAAAGCAGGAGCGGTGCGGTCGAGCCGGTTGCTTTCTAGGCGGACAGGTGAGGCCTAGCTCGCAGTTCGGGGGGGGGGGGACGACTTGGCGCAAGGTCTGACTGGCGAGCAGGCACATGGGAGCCAGAGCCCTTCCTTTGTGTGGCTCCTCGCAGAGCCCGTGCTGCCCTGGGCCAAACGGCCCGCAGGGGCGTGGATAACCCTGCTGCGACCGCTCGGGGTTCAGAACCACTTTGGTACTGTCCCAGCAGTCGCTCCTCTGGGCGCAGTAACGAGCCATCTGTACTGCTAACTCTAGTCTGCCGGCCGGGCGTCTTAAAACGACCCTTTTGGGGGTTGGGGCCAGGATATTGGGCAACTGACCAGGAGGAGTGACTAGAAGGGGCCAAAGTCTGGGCCGGGGACTCCAAAAATCAGAGTTTTTGTACCAACTAAGCCTCTGACTAGCCCTGGACAAGTCACTGTCTTCGCTCCGTGCATCTCAGTTTCCTCACTTGTCCATCGGCGGGGTCATTAAAGGCTCTTTTGGTTTGATCTCAGGCTTTTCCGTAGGATAAGCCTCCTCCCCCACTCCTCTCCCAAATTTGTTACACCAGGTACCCTTGAGAATTGGGCCAATCTCTGAACTTGACACGCCCCTAACCGCATGCTTGGTGTTCAGCCTTAGTTGCGCAAGTATTTTTCTGCGGCATAGAGGTGCCTTGGTGGCTCAGTCGGTTGAGTGCCCACTCTTGATTTCAGCTCAGGTCATGATCTCAGGGTCGTGGGATCCAGCCCGGAGTGGAGCTCTGAGCTCAGCGCGGAATCTGCTTGAGAGTCTCTCTCCCTCTGCCCCTCCCCCTGCTCACGGGTTCTTTCCTCTCTCTAAACTAAAAAATTTTTAAAGTATTTTTCTGTGGCACCAGAAAAATAGGTGACCAAGGTCAGAACGGAGCTTGGTCCCTTGAATTTAGAGTGCAGCATGTTCGGCAAACCATTGAGCCTTTCGGTTGCCTCTACCACTTGCCTGGCATTGTGGTATTTTACGGAAGGCGTCTTGTGCCTCAATTTTTCTCATCTGTAAAATGGGGTACATTAGTATCCATTTGTTAAGATTGTTTTATTCATTGAGGTAATTTATATAGAACTCAGAACAGTGTTTTACACACAGTAAGCACTCATTAACCGCCAACTGTTTTGGAATGACAAACCCATACCCACAGCTCTCTAGAAGATCTTCGCGGCAGGCATCTGGTACTCACACTGCTTTACAATCACCCTTCACCCTGAGGTCTTAACTGTAAACTCTCACTCACCCTTGAGTTTTTTATTTTTCCACACAAGGCAGGATGAGACATGTATTCTTTGATTCACAAATTCATTTCTTCCCGCAGGCGTAGTAACCTGACACCTGCTTTGTGTCTGGTATGACAACACTGGAGAGTTCATAGTTTAACGTCGGGACCCATAGTTCTTAGCCATTTTCATTCAAAGAGCAAATTCCTATGGTGAAAGTGACAAGTATAACAAAAAGCAAAAAGAAACTCAAAAAAGTTAGGAAAATCTCTGGAATCTTTATTCATGAAGGTTTTTGTTTTGTTTTGTTTTTTAAACTTCTTTCTGAAACGATAAATAGGAATGTCTCTTTTGGATTTTTTTTTTTTTCCATTTTTCCCCCTAAAGGTAAAGAAGGCTTATAGACCTAAGGCCCCTCTTCCCAGCATAGGTATATA
Source organism: Callorhinus ursinus (assembly GCF_003265705.2). Lineage (NCBI taxonomy): Eukaryota > Metazoa > Chordata > Mammalia > Carnivora > Otariidae > Callorhinus > Callorhinus ursinus. The sequence goes on along the minus strand of NW_027397072.1, from coordinate 16,746,691 downwards.
GTGGGGCAATCAAAGCAACACAGTAGGTGCTCCTCTAAAATTGGTATTTATTTTGATAACTTAGACCTTTGTAATAGGTGATTTTCTTTTTCTTTCCTAAAAAGCCCATCTTCTTTTCAGCATTTTCTCATTTGTAGGAGTATTATAATGTATTTAGAATTAAGTGCTAATTCTGAAATCTACTTTAAGTATACGTCAAAGAAAAATTAGTATATTACTTTTAATGAGTATTTAATATATAAATAGAACAGGTCATACAAATATGTAAAATTCTTAGTTTTCACTGATGTCCAGAAGCTGACTGGGACATAAAAAAAATTATTTTGTGTGTGATTACAATACAATTTGAAGTAATAGTTGGTAGCTTAAAATCCCCAAAGGAGTTACGAAAAAAAAAATTTTTTTTTTTTTTTGTCTTTTTCAAGAAAAGAGAAAAGGTAATTCTGCAAGTTCATCATGAGTGTAGTATGTGCTTCAGTTTTGATATTTCCGCAGTGGGGGTGATAGACTTTATATTCATCATATAAGCTCATCTAGTTATACAGGTTGAGAAGAATCTCACTGGAGGTTAGTATGCAGTCATTAAAATAGCAAAATCAGATGAAATATAAAAGTTGTAAAAAAAAAAGTTGTAAAACTGCTGGCCTCATGACCACTTATCAAGCAAGAGACTGTGGCACAGAATTTTGGTATAATGTGCATCATGCCCTTCCTTCTCTGACCTTCTCCCTACAATATTACGCTATTTTTTTGGATTCTGTAATACTGCATAAACTTTCAGAGTGATATGTGACTGGAAAATACTGGAATAGGAGTAAGAAGACTATAGAATTGATTTTGCCATTTAAAAGCCCTATAACCTTGGACAAATAATATGACAACAGTTGTACTGCCTATTTTGCAGGCATTGTTAAGGTCAGATGAGAATGTAGTTCACAAATGAAAAGAACTACAAAAAAGAAGGTGGTTTTGTTGCAGTTGGTGAGATGATCATCAAGTCAACATAGAAAATGATTACCTCCTCCAATATGTTCTTTGGAGAAAGATGGAATAGAGGTAAATTTAATGGTTAGAGCAGATTGTAAAAAAAGGTTCTGTTCATGCATTTGTATTATGTGTTGACTTTCATCTGTATGTTTTGAAGCTTACATGGGGCTGTGTGGTAAGATTCCCAGTTTTTCTCTTTAATTCCGCTTATAACACAAATAAATATATGTGTAGTTTTAATTTTCTTATTTTGAAATAATTATAGATTAACAGGAAGTTGCAAAAAACTGTACAAGGAGGTCTCCATGTGCTATTCAACTAAACTTCCCCAATGGTAGCATCTTGTATAACTGTAGTACAATTTTTAAATCAGAAAATTGGCATTAGTATATCCCCGGAATTTACTGAGATTCCCCCATTTCACAAGCACTCATTTGTGTGTGTATACATGTATATAGCTTCATGTAACCAACCATCTCATCCCACCCCAATCCCTAACCGCTGGCAACCACTAGTCTGTTCTCTAACTCTACAATTTTGCCTATTTCAAGAGTGTAGTATGAACACAATCATACAGTATATAACTCTTTTTGAGATTTCTTTACTTTGCATGATTCCTTTGGGATCCATTCAAGTTGTTGAGTATGTCAATACTTTGTTTCTTTTTATTGCTGAGTAGTATTCTGTGGTATGATTGTACCACAGTTTGTTTAACCATTCACTTGAAGGACATTTGGGTTGTGTCCAGTTATGGGCTATTACAATTACAACTGCTATGAACCTTTGAAGTTTTTGTGTGAATATGTTTTTATTTCTCTTGGTTAAATGCCCAAGAATGCAATTACTGGGTCATATTGTTTGTATTTGTTAATTTATATGATCATATGCTTTTTCTTCTTTAGCATTTTGATATGGTGGATTACACTGATTAGTTTTTGAATGTTAACCATACCTGGAAGAGGTCGCACTTGATTGTGGTATATAATACTTTTTATACATTGCTGGCTTCTTTTTGCTAATATTTTAATATATAGGTATGAAGGTATTGGTATATAGTTTTCTTTTTTGTGTTCTGTCTGGTTTTTTCTTTATCAGTGTACTATTATTCTGTAGAGTCTTTAGTGGTAAACCTGTTTCATTCCTGATATTAGTAATTTGTGCTTTCTCTCTTTTTATCTTTCTCAGTGGCGTTTTGTTGATTTTATTGGTCTTTTTTCAAAGAACTAGTTTATTTAATTCATTTTTTTCTACTTCCAATTTTATTGATTTTTGCTCTGATATTTATCATTTTCTTCCTCTGCTTGCTTTAGGTTTATTTTACTCTTTTTTTTTCTAGTTTCTTCATTATTGATTTGAGACCTTTCTCATTTCTAATGTTAGCACATAGTGCTATAGATTTCCCTCTCAACATTGCTTTTGTTGCATCTCACATATTTTTATATATTGTATTTTCATTTTCACTGAGTTTTCTGTATTCTTAAAATTTCCTTTGAAACTTCCTCTTTGACCTGTGGGTTATGTAGACATGTGTTCTTTAGTTTCTGAGTATTTGGAGATTTGTCTTGTCTTTCTATTGTTTGTTGTCTTTCTGTTGTGTTTGTTATTGTCTTTCTATTATTGATTTCTAGCCTTATTCCATAATGAAGAGATAAGCTATATGATTGTAATTCTTTTACATTTACATATGTTGTATAACCCAAAATATGGTGTATCTTGGTGAGTGTTCCATGGGCACTTGGAAAGAATGCCTATTCTGCTGTTGTTGCATGTCAGTTACATGTCAATTACATCCTGTTGGTTGCCGGTGTTGTTCCATTCTTCCACATATTGTTGATTGTCTATCTAGTAGTTCTTTTCATTGCTGAGAGATTCCCAACTATAATTGTGCATTTTTCTTGTTCTTCTTTTCAGTTCTATTAGTCTTTGCTTTGTGTATTTTGAATGTCTGTTGTTCATTGCATATACCAGATATCTTTTTGATGGGTTAATCCTTCTATCATTATGACATGTCTCTCTATCCAGTTATTTTCTTTGCTGTGAAGTCCACTTTTTCTGACAGGAATATAGCCAGTGTTGCTTTTAAGAAATAATATTAGCACAATATATCTTTTTTCATTCTTTTATCTTCAGGCTACCCCTGTCATTATGTTTGAAATGAGTTTCCTGTAGACAACATATAATTTGGTCATGTTTCTTTTTAAATCCTTAATACCAATCTCTGCCTTTCAACTTGTATAATTAGGCCATTCATATTTAAAGTAATTATAGCTATGTTAGGACTTAATTCAGCCATTTTATTATTTGTTTTCTGGTTTTTTCCTCTTATTATTTTTCTGTTTCTCTTTTCTTGCCTTCTTGTAGGCTACTTGAATATTTTTTAGAATTCCATTTGGGGGCACCTGGGTGACTCATTCAGTTATAAGCATCCAACTCTTGATTTCAACTCAGGTCATGATTGCTCAGTCATGAGATCAAGCCCACCCCCACCCCCCGCCCCTCCGTTGGGCTCCGTGCTGCCCCTGGAGCCTGCTTGGGATCCTCTCTCCCCCCCTCCCTCTGCCCCTCCCTGCCCCACTTGCGCTCTCTCTTTTTCTCTCTCTCTTAAAAAAAAATTCCATTTGACCTATTTGTAGAGTTTTTGAGTTTATTGCTTAGTATACTATTTTTTTAGTGATTGCCCTAGATATAACAGTATATGTACATAACGTCACACAGCCTACTAGTATTGATATTTTACCACCTCAAGTGAAATGTAGAAACCTTACTTACATTTAGGACCTTTTACCCTCTCCACTTTTTATATATAATTGTCATGTTTCCTCTACATACATTGAGCACCACATCAAATGATGCTATAACTTTTAGTTCAATCATCAAATATGATTTAAGAAACTCATAAGGATAGTCCCTTGTATTAACCACTGCTTTTAACTATTCCATTGTTCTTCCTCTTCTGAAGTTAAACTTTATTCACTTATTTCTTTCTGTTTGGAGAACTTCCTAAGAATAGGTCTGTTAGTGACAGATTCCTTTAGTTTTTCTCCATTTGAGAATATCTTTATTTCCCCTTCATTTTTGAGGGGTCATTTTTCCTGATAGGGAATTTGGGATTGACAGTTATTTTCCTTCAGTACTTGAAAAATGTTGTCACATTTTCCTGGCCTACCTGATTTCTGATGAGAAATCTGACATTCAAATTATTGTTCCCCTATAGATACTATGTCATTTCTCTCTCTGCTTTTAAGGTTTTTTTCCTTGTTTTGGTATTCTAAAGTTTGACTATAAGGTGCTTTGTATTTCTGTAGTTAAGAAGCTCCCAGTAAGGGGCACCTGGGTGACTCAGTCAGTTAAGCGTCTGCCTTCGGATCAGGTCATGATCCCAGGGTCCTGGGATCGAGCCCCGCATCGGGCTCCCTGCTCCGCAGGAAGCCTGCTTCTCCCTCTTCCACTCCCCCTGCTTGTGTTCCCTCTCTCGCAGTCTTTCTCTGTCAAATAAATAAATAAAATCTTAAAAAAAAAAGAAGGTCCCAGTAAGTATGAAAATTTATTATATGAAAAAGATTGCATTTTAATTCAATGGAGAAAAAATGGTTTTAGCACATGTAGCTCTCTATCTGAACGAAAACAAAGTGGATACTTATATAGGTGGATTAAAGGTTTAAATGTGAACACTAGAATAATAAAAATGAAAATAAACATCTAGGAAGTTGATGTAAAATATAGGAGCCCAGAAAAGTGTTGAGGGTCAGCAGTATACAAAATTCTCTTACAAGCCAATAAGAAGAAGATAAATAACCCATTTGAAACATGGGCATAGAATATAAATAGTTCACAGAAGTTCAAAAACCCAGCAAACATGAAAAGATGTTCAAACGCACTAGCAGCCAAAGAAATGCAAACTGAAGAGTGCGATATTTTGTACCCGAAGACTTAAAAATAGTGGTACCACTTATTAATGATAGGATTATAGAAGGAAAATAGATTGCTAGGGGAAATGTGATTCTTACACTCTTTTTGAGAAAACAATCTGGCAATACCTATTAAAATTCTACCAAGTAACTCCACACTTGGGAATCTGGCCATTAGAAACAAAAGACCTGGTATATATGGATATATGTAAGAACATGGGAGATTTAAGAGAACGTACTGTGACATTGTCTCAAAACACTGGGAACTAATTGAGGTCTGTCAACAGGGAAATGGTCACATGAATTATGGTGTACCCATATTATACAACCATTAAAAATAATGAATTAGAGTTATGCTATTTGACTTGGCAGGATTTTCGTGTGTTACTAAGTATGAGAGCAAAATGCATTGAAGTGTGTACAATATGCTCCTATTTATCAAACACTGACAACTCATATTTATCAAGATGTGTATAAATGCTTATGTATATTTGTAGTTGATTATAGAAAAACATGGAAGACTTTTTACTGAGTTAATAACGTGAGTTTCTGAGTGATATGCATGGAAGTGAAAAGAAGTAGAGATGAGGCATGTAAAAGATGAAAAAATAGTCAGCTATTTTAGAAAATCCCAGCATATATTATATCTCATCCATTCAAGTGAAATTATATATATATGTAAAATTTCTCAAAGAACATGACCTCTGGAGTCATTCAGACATCTGGGTTCAAATTCTGGCTCTACCACCATCCAGCTTACTAGTTGTTACATAATTTCCATAATATCTTTCAGTTTTCTCTTCACTTGCTTTGTTGGGGTAGAGGGAGGAAACAATAGTATGCATCTCAGAAGACTGTTTTCAGGGTTAAGTGGTGCAATATAAAGTGTTTAGCACAGTGCCTGGTTTATAGAAAGTATTCTTAAAATGTGAGCTCTTACTATTGCCTCATTTCTCTTGCTCTTTGACATTTATATATTTTTAAAAATTCATTACCAGCCCCTAGCTTACTTGAAGCATTCCCCCATGGTTTACATGATTTTACATATCTTCTTAGTTCATGCCTATTTCTAATTGTTCCTTTTCATTTTTTTGCTGGCTTCTTTTTTTCTTACTTAGGGATATCCCTCCCCACCCACCACCCCCTCAAATTCCAGCAGGAGCTGTCTGTCAAAGAATCTTTTGAGTTAGGTGACTGGGTGAATAATGGTACTCTGAATGGTGACAGAGAAGTCAGGATATAGGGTCTGTAGAGTTGATTTTTGAAACAAAATGATTTTTATTTTTGGCACTTATTAAAGTTTGATGCATCAGTGAGGCACCCAGATAAATGCTCAGTAGTTAGCACTCAAAAGGAAGAAGAGGGCCCAGGGCAGAAACTTTGGGTACAGGGAACGGGGGAGGAAAATGTTCTCATTGAAGATGGGGAGGTATCAGTGAAGCCAAGATAAGGGAGCTCCTTAGGAAGGAGCTGGGCAAATCATATCTCCTGTGACCTTCTGGAGCTTTAGTTCTATGGCTCCCACTGTCTTCTGGTCTTGTCCCTTATTTTCTTGAAACTTACTATGTTTATAACTGTACTATATTTTCTTGAAACTTACTATGTTTGTAACTGTAACTTCCTCCGGCTAACTTCCCTTCCCTGGTAGTTCCCCTTTATGCGCATAGTGCTTCCATTCTCCTCATCTTTAGCATCAGAATCCAAGTCATCTTAGTCATTTACCCTTCCCTGGCTTCTCATATAGAATCGTTACTAAGACTCGAGTCTCACACTCACTCCTTTATTCCCACCCTCATTTCTTGCTTAGGTTATTTTGATAGTTTTTAAACTTTAATGTAGTCTTCTGGTTTTTTTCTGTCTTTCACAATCTTTTTAAAAGAACTACATTAATCAAATCCTTCCCCTATTTTATTTTTTTATTTAAATTCAATTAGCCAGTTTATAGTACATCATTAGTTTCAGATGTAGAGTTCAGTAATTTCATCAGTAGCATATAACACCCAGTGCTCATCACATCACATGCCCTCCTTAATGCCCATCACCCAGTTACCCCATCCCCCCACCCACCTCCCCTCTAGAAGCTCTCAGTTTGTTTTCTATAGTTAAGAGTCTCTCATGGTTTGTCTCTGATTTCTTCCCATTCAGTGTTCCCTGCCTTCCGCTATTATCCTCTGCACTGTTTCTTGTATTCCACCTATGAGTGAAACCATATGATAATTGTCTTTCTCTAATTGACTTATTTCGCTCAGCATAATACCCTCCAGTTCCATCCACATTGATGTAAATGATAAGGTTTCATCCTTTCTGATGGCTAAATAGTATTCCATTGTGTGTGTATATGTGTGTGTGTGTGTGTGTGTACACACACACACATACATACATACATACATACCACATCTTCTTTAACCATTCCTTTGTTGATGGACATCTGGGCTCTTTTCATAGTTTGACTATTGTGGACATTGCTGCTATAAACATTGGGGTGCAGGTGCCCCTTCGGATCCTTACGTTTGTATCTTTGGGGTAAATACCTAGTAGTGCAGTTCCTCTATTTTTAACTTCTTGAGGAACCTCCATACTGTTTTTCAAAGTGGCTGTACCAGCTTGCACTCCCACCAGCAGTGTAAGAGGCTTTCCCTTTCTCTGCATCCTCGCCAACATTTGTTGTTTCCCGACTTGTTAATTTTAGCCATTCTGACTGGTGTGAGGTGGTATCTCATTGTGTTTTTGATTTGTATTTTTCTGATGCCAAGTGCTATTGAGCAATTTTCCACTCTCACCACTGTTGTTCAACATGGTACTAGAAGTCCTTCCCCATTTTAAAAACCATCAGACTTCCTGTGCCTTCAACATTTTCCCAAACCATTCAGAAAAAGTGAGATATTAGTAAGAAAGGTTAGCAGGATCACCATTGACAAAATTGGTCAAATTGCTTTTAGAAGGTTGTATGTATACTTTGTCCCTCTCTTAAAGGTTCAGAAATTCTTATTAGTGTAATTTGAAAAGTTCTGCAGAACTGAAATTTATATATCTTTGTTTAACCTATTTTGGCAGATTGTGTTTCCCAAAGTTGGCCACAATAACTCCCAATAACTCCATATTCTTCCAACAATTGAACTTTGACACGCCCTCTATTGAGAGAGGTCCATTTTTCCTCCCTTTGAATATGGGTGGGCTATGGCTAACATGGAAGTGATGCCATGTGACTTCTGAGGCTAGGTCTTAAAAGGTCACATGGTTTCAATCTGGCCTTCTTGAGATAATTGCTGTTGAAACTCAACCATCATGTTCTGAACAAGTCCAAGTAGTCCATGTGGAGAGACTATATATAGTCAGCCCATGTATGTGTTCCTGGCCAAAACCTGACAACAGCATCTGTTATCAGACATGTGACTAGAGGTACTTCGAGATGACAACAACTCTTGCCCTCACTGAACATATCACACCCAGCTGTTGAACCTTCTCAGCAAAGGCCCCAGACATTATGGATTAGAGATGGGCTATTCTTGCTGTGCTGTTTGTCAGTTCCTGACCCAAAGAATCTATGAGTATTATAAAATGGTTGCTTTAAGCAACTAAGTTTTGGGGTAGTATGTTATGTAGCGAGAGTAACTGGAACACTCATAAATATATATATCTACATATATATATAATATATATTATCTTGTTATTTGTGAATAATGACAGTTTTCTTTCTTCTTAGCCAATCCACATACATTTATTTCTTTTCTGTGTTGTCTTACATTGGCTAGGACCTCAAGTACAATATAGAAGTGTTAATAGCAGATTTCTTTGTCTTGATCTCAAACTTTCAGAGGGGCTTTCAGCATTTCACCCTTAATAAAATGTTTACTGTAGGTTTTTTTTTTTAAGGTTTATTTATTTATTTGAGAGAGAGAGCATTGGGGTGGGGGGAGGGCGGGAAGAGGGAGAGGGAGAGAGAATCCCAAACAAGCCTGATCTCTTGACCCTAAGATCACCACCTGAGCCAGGACCAAGAGTTGGGTGCTCAGTGGACTGCGCCACCTAGGCACCCCACTGTAGGTGTTTTTTAAGATACTTATATTTCATCAAGGAAGATCCCTCTATTTCTTCTTTTCTTAAAGAGATTTTTCATGATTCTTTATTGGATTTTATCAAATGTATTTTCATTTCATTCATTGGTTGAGATGATTCTATGATTTTTCTCCTTTATTCTATTAATGTGATAAATTGACTAAATTTTGAATGTTTAGCAGTCTTATATTTCTGATATATACACATTTTGGTTGTATGTTTCACTGAATTTGGTCTGCTAATATTTTGAATGGAGTTTTCGCATCTCTTTTCATGGGAGAGGTTGGCTTGTAATTGTCCTTTCGTATGAAGACTGTCAGGTATTGATATCACGGTTTGCACAGCTCATAAAATGAATTGGGAAGTGGTCCCTCTTTTTCTGTTTTCTGGACAACTCTGTAAGATTGGTGTCATTTCTTCCGTAAGTGACTCATCTGGACCAGGAATTATGGATTCAGTGTCTTTGGTAGCTATTGGACTGTTAAGAGTCTCCTAGCCTTTTTGTGTTATAGAATTTTCCCATATCAAATTTATTGGCTTAAAGCTCTTCATGATATTCTTTCATTATCTTTTTAATGTCCATAGAACCTAGAGTGATAATCACTTTTTCACGTCTCACTGGTTATTTGTGCCCCTTTTCTTGATGAGTCTTCTCAGGGGTTTATTTATTTATAGGTCTTTTCAAAGGCTAGACTTCAGGCTTTGTTAATGCTCTCAAATGTAAACTTTTTCACCATTCTATTAATTTCTATTCTTTATTACTTTTTTCTGTTTTTCTTTATTTGGATTCATTTAGTTTTTCTAACTCCTTAAGATATGTGTTTGATCTTTGATTTCCAGCCCTTTTTTCTAATATTTTAGAAAGCATTTTAAGACTTTGAATTTTCTTCAGTCATGCCTTTATCTGCATCCCATACATTTTGATATCTTATTTTCATTATTTATTTCATTATTATTTAGTTCTCAGTTACATTGTGAATTCTTCCCCCACTCATCAGTTATTTGGAGGTTTATTGCTTAATTTCCAAAATTTGGGGGATTTTCTTACTATTTTTGTTATTTTTAGCTTAATTCCACTGTGATTAGAGAATATATTATTTCACTTTTTGGAAATTTGTTGAGACTTGCTGTGTGGCCCAGTATATGGTCAGTTTATGTTCCATGTCACTTGAAGAGGATGTGCATTTTGCCATTATTTGGTATAGAATTCTACACATGCCAGTTATGTTCATTATGTTAATATAAACAATTATTCAAATTTTCTATATTTTCATTGACTTTTTTCTTTGTTTATTCTATCAGATACTGAGGTATGTCAGAATCTTCCATTATGATTGTGGTCTTTATTTCTCCTTTTACATTTGTCAGTTTTTAATTTATCTCTGGAGGCTAAAATATCATGTACATGCTAATTGAAAATTGTTATGGTCTCCTGGTGGATTGACTTTTTGAAATGCTCCTATTTATCTCTCATGTACTTCTTACTTTAAAGTTTACTTTTTAAATCTGATTTCAGTATAACTATACCACCTCTTCATTCATTAGTATTTCCGTGATATATTGTTTCCACCTTTCACTTTTATTCTTTATTCTTAATGTGTATCATTTATAAGTAGCATACAGTTAGTTGTTTATTTTTATCCAATCTGATTCTTTGCCTTCAATTGGCATAATTGGTCTATTTACATTTAATTTATTACTGATATATTTGGGTTTAAATACAAAATTTTACTACCATTTTAAAATTTAAAAAAAACAAAATTTATTTGTTATAACTGTTCTATATTCTCTGCTTTCTTCTCATTTTCATATTAAATAGATTCTCTACTTCCTCTTTTATTACACATTCTTGAATGGTTCTTTTATTGGTTACTGATTTTTTTTAACAGATTTTTTTTTTCCAACATTTTCTCTGGCTTTTCAAATTGTTCTCAATGGAAGGTTGTTTCAACACAAGCTAGTCTTTCCTTGCTAACACGGGATTGAACTTAATTTTAATCTACATTTTAAACTAAAACAAAACAAAACGAAAAAACCCTCTACTTTAAGACAACTCCCAGATTGACCAGATTCGTAGAGATTGCCAGCATGTTAATGTTAGCTACTAGAGTAACTAAAAATTCACAGAATTTAAAAACAGCTTCTGCTGCTGTTTTCCACATATGTGTACTTCTTATATTGTGTTTTGAAAACAATTACAAATTTAAGTATTTGTGAGTTGAATATAGTTAATAACTTTAGATTCTCTTCTGGTGCAAGTATTCAATTTACCAGTGTCTTCTCTGATGGTATTCTACTATAAGGCAATATAGAACAGCTAAATCTAATATTGTTTCCAATGTTTTATAAATGTCATAAGACCTTTATAAATATAATGTATTTTGTGACAGTTTAAGAGATTGGACTACAGTGACATTTATTAATAAACTAAAAATCAGTCCTTAAAATGTGAGATACTTTTATTTATTTAGTCAATTTATTTTGAATGAAGAGGAGTTCCCACTTTTTGAGTGAGAATTTTTTTTATTTTCTAAGTAGTTTTATTTAAGAGACTTTTGGTCACACATGGAGATTGGAATATGTTTACTTCTTCCTCATTCCTAAATCCAGTAAAATGATGGTAAAATTAATAAGGGCATAATGAAGAAAATGAAAGAGGCAACATAATATCTGACTAGAGAAGTGAGGTTTTAGAAATGTTAGAAAGCAGATGGATAAATTATCACCATTTAGCAGAGCTGAGCAGTTTTGATTGAACATAATAGTGGTCAGAAGATTGAACTGTAACATCCCCCTGAATGTTGAGTCATATATATCATTTTTAGTGTCTGTATAATGAATTATCGTATTTTATGTAACCATTCTCCCATTAATGAACACTGAAGTTCTTCAGCTCTTCAGTGTTGTAAATAGCATTCCGTGCATTTATTCTTTGAAAAATATTTTAGATACCCTTTTTAAAATTGTTTCCCCAAAATTGCTGAGTCAAAGTTTATGTCTTATGGATATTGCCCACTTCTGCCAGATTGCTTCCCAAAGGCCATTCTCACCATTACCATCAATGTGGAATCTCTGGTGTCACTACATCCTAACTACCATTACGTTTACCTTAAGGTGGGTGTCAGGGGAGGAATGGGTAGTCTTGCAGTAGATTTATTGACTGTTGTGCTGGGAGAGACATGAATAACAAGTGTACAGATTACTAGGTAAAGTTTACCTGGCTACCTTTACTATTGTTGACTTAGGATAATGACAGGTGCTATGAGTTTAGAGGAAAAGGAGATTTCCTTTATTTGAGATTTTCAGGGGAGACTTCCAAGTAGGAAGTAGAATTTGAGCTACATCTAAGATGGCAAAGATTTGAAGAGAAAAATTTGGATAGACGACGAAAGATATGTCAGTCTAGATCCATTCAGGAGACAGAAACCACACAGTAACTTAAATAGTTAAGGAATTATTAAGCTGTGGAAAAAGAGAAACTCTAAAATTATTATATAAAGAAAACTCTATAAAGATAGCCTAGGGCTGAGGGAGAGTACCCAAGAAAGGACAAACATAGAATGTGGGTTTAGATCTCATTGAAGAAGGTGTGGTTGCAGGTGTATGGTAGAGAAATTTGGTGGTTGTCTGCACCAAAGCTGGTCCACAGTCACTGTGTCAGCAGGTGAACCAAGACTGGTGAGAGGTTGCGCAGAGTGAATCAGGGAGCTGGTGCAGGTGTGAGGTCGGGAGTGGTGGCGAATCTGTTGGAAGGGCCACAGTAAACCACTCTGGGATCCATCCAGGTAAGTTGAGGCTGTTAAGCACAGTCAGAGGAGTTTGGGGCACTGCTTTGGGTACTGCTATGAATGGGCGGTTGGAGAAGCTTCCCTCTTAAGCAATTCAGAGCTCTGTTGGGCAAGGCAGTTCCAGGCTACTGTGTGGTCAGGTGGCTGGTTCTTTAGTGTGCCTGTGGGCTGAGGAGAGGGTGCAGGGAGCAGCCACCTGGTCTGAGGTACACACCTGTGCTATCTGGGACTCTTGCCATATTGTTGCTGTTGCTGCCAGAAGAGAGAGCAAGAGAAAGAGGAAACACATAGCAGCCAGCCAGATGCTGGAGAAAGCTGTACTCTTCAGGCACGTTAGCACTAGAGCCGGGCATTTTTTCAGTCTTGGTGCTATTGACTTTTTGGGCTAGTTAATTCTTTGTTGTGAGTGCTGCCCTCAGCACTGTAGGATGTTAGGCGGCATCCCTGGCTAATCGGATCCTGATTCACACTGCTGTCTAGTCTTTTACTTCACTGAAGACATGTCTCCCTGTTTCTCCTTACTCTTATGGTTTGTTTTAATTTTGTGTGTGTGTGTGTGTGTGTGTGTGTGATCCTATAATCCAGAATAGTTGACTAGTCCTATACCTTCTGTATTTGCTTGTGTATATTGAAAGTTGCCTTTTTAAAAATTCTTGAATATTGCCTTTGGCTCAAAGCTTTACGTCTTAGCAACTCACTATATTGTTTTTCTCCTCTTATTTAGAAATGGACTCGGAAATCAAGGAAGAAGTTCCTGTGCATGAGGAATTTATTTTATGTTGTGGAGTTGAAACCCAGGTTCTAAAATGTGGGCCCTGGACTAACCTCTTCAATGAGCCAAGAGCCAATAGGCCTAAGCTGCTTATTTTTATTATTACAGGTAAGTTTAAAAATCTGGATGAGGAGTCTATCTACAGATACTTACAATAACTTTTTCAGATTTTAAAGAGAAATTGATAAATATAAAAAAACTCTGTGGAAGGAAATAAAATTACTCAAACCATTGATAACAACCACCCTTGGTCCTTTAGTGGCTGGGCTTTTTGGTTTTTTCTCTGCATTTATATTATGTATGTTATGTTGTCTGTTACATATATTTTAAATCATAATTGGAAGTATACTATACATATAGTTTTACAATCCACTATTTAAAATTCCTTAATATTTAGAATAATTAGAACTATCACATTTTTGACAGTTTTCTTAATAGTTTTTTCTGTCTCATTCCAAGATGATTACAAGTTTAGTAAAACATTTATCCTGAGATTTGGCAACTGAGTCATTTGTGACTTTTGCTGGATCACTATCAATAGAATGTTAGGTATGGGTAGATGCTTGATTGTAGGTATTCAAAGTGCTTTTAAAATTGTGAGTTAGAACATATTTATATCAGCCTGAAAGATTAAAAGTGAAACTGTAAATATGTATCGTATCATATATCGCTAAGTCAGTGGGGTATTATGATTGCATTTCCTTTTTTTTTTTTTTTAACAATTTTATTTGTTTGAGAGAGAGGCAGAGATAGCGATAGAGAGCACGAGCAGGGAGGAGAGGGAGAAGCAGGCTTCCCCTGGAGCAGGGAGCCTGACACAAGACTCCACCCCAGGACCCTGGGATCATGACCTGAGCCCAAGGCAGACGCTTCACCGACTGAGCCACCCAGGCGCCCCGCATTTCTTTTCTTGTATATTTTTTCTTGTTTGTTCTCCCTGGGTTAATGATTGTCTTATTTGCTTAGTTTTCTGTTTTTGAATCACTATTTATCCTTAAATTATTCTCTAGGAAGTGGGAAAAAAAAATCCTCTTACTGCGTTTGAGTAATCAGTCAGGTTTTGTTTTTTTCTTTCTTTGGAGATATCCTTCACAGAACTCCGTTCTTTGGCTGCAGTCTGGACTGACTGACCTGTGGGTCTGCTGCACAGGCCATCCTGGGGATTCTTTTCACTTTCCTCCTGGGTTAGATTACATTTCCCGGATCCCATATTTTCTTATTTCTTGGTTTATTGCTTAAGCACATCTCCTAGTAACTTCCTGAGAATAGGTGCGTGGGAAGTAATCTTTTAAAGATCTATCATGTCGGAAGATGTTTTAGACTTCTAGATTGCAGATCATTTTTCCTGACAATTTAGAGGGCGTCTTAGCTGTTTTCTAGTACCTTGCTGTGGATGTTTTTTCATCCACTGTAAGCTTTAGTGAACCCTTTTATGCCAGAAACTCATATACTTCAATTCTAAAAGCTATGTTTTTTCTTTTTTTATAGTCTCTTGTTTCCTGGGTACATACATTATCATTTCCTCTGGCTTCTTGCATTGTTAGAGTTTTTACCGTTTGTTTACATTAGTGTTTGTTTTTCCTCAAATGTTTGGTAACCCTTTCATTTTTCAGAGGAAGACATAAACAGCTAATTGAAATCTTTGTGTTCAGTGATAAGACTTGTCTACAGTTGCGCCTAGAGTGACCAACCATCGTAGTCTGAGAGATTTTCCAGGACACATGATTTCTGGTACTAAAACCACAACAGCCCTAGGCAAAACAGGATGGCTGGTCACTCTAGGAATCCTCATGCTAGGGTAATCGGGTAGGGACCCACCATTTCACTGGAGAATTTCCAGCTTTCATATCTGTAGCTGTTTCTTGGGCCGTTCAATTTTTCCAGGAAGGAATCTTCCAGTATCCAGTTTGAGGAGTGGAAGCCTGTTTGCTGATGTTCAGGGCTGAACAAGGGAAAGAAGGTTGGGAGTTTCAGTGTTTAGTAAACAATTGATCTAACCCCTTCTCAGTATAGTGCTTCTGTTTGCGGCTGGCCTAAGATTCCTGATCCAAAACGTCTCTTCCATGGGGCACCTGGGTGGCTCAGTCATTAAGCGTCTGCCTTCGGCTCAGGTCATGATCCCAGGGTCCTGGGATCGAGCCCTGCATCGGGCTCCCTGCTCCGCGAGAAGCCTGCGTCTCCTCCTCCCACTCCCCCTGCTTGTGTTCCCTCTCTTGCTGTGTCTCTCTCTGTCAAATAAATAAATAAAATCTTTTTTAAAAAAAAGTCTCTTCCGGAAATAAAACTTCCAGTCTCCTGCCATGATGTAAAAGTCTTTTTGGAAAGCAGTCTGTTGACATCTATTAAAATTAAAAATACATATGCTTTGCTAGCAGCGAGGGAGAGTTTGAAATTATAGACATGACACATGCTATTTGATGGAGCAGAGATTTGAGGCCAGGGCAGAGCATAGAATTGAGAAAGTAAGTAGAAACATTGTCTTAGACTGGATATGGAATATTCTTCTGAGGCGAGCATGAAGGAGGTGAAGTTAATTACTCAAGTGGAGAAGCGTGAAGGCATGTCAGAGGGAGTAAAGTAGTTCGTGCCTCCTGTTCTCTGCTAATTAAGAGTTGAGGTGATCTGTTGAGAATAAGTATGGCAGAGGGTAGATAAGGGCCCTGAGGAAAGTGATCAGCATTGAGAATAGCAGATACGTAGGATGAAAAGAATTATCAACCAAAACCAAGTAGAGAAATTTTGAGCAGCACTGTGATGGAATAGTGGGTGTATTGGGAGTAAGATCTGAAAGAGTAGAAGGCCTATCAGAGTGAGAATGGTTTGAATGTTAACCATTTCTGAGTAATGAGAAAATCTAAGCCTGTGATTCTTAAAGTTGGGGTCGGGACCAGCAGTATCATCCGAGAACTCCCTAGATATGCAGGTTCTGGGGCCCCATTGTAGACCTTCTGAACCAGAAACTCTGGGGATGGAGCAGCCTCTGTTTTAACAAACCCTCCAGAGGATTGTGATATGCACACCACTGATTAGGACGTAGCTCATTGTATAAGCTTAATGTACCTGAAGTTCTTTGAATTTGATCAAGGTAATGAGTTATGAGACAAAGATGTTGGCTCAGTGAATCCACCTGGAATTTAAAATCTCCTGACGTGGAATGGCAAGTGAAACTGTCATTTAAGGATCAAGGTTTTCGAGGAAATGTGTGAGAATGACTAAACAGTTGATAGATGGAAATGGAGGCAGAGAGGTTGTTACAGTAAAATGGATTAGTAAGTGGAGCTGATTGCTCACTGTGCTTCCCCACTCAGAGGTGCTCATTCACCCACTCATGTGCCCTCGGTAAGGGGAACCCTGTGTTGCAGAAGTCTTTGCTTTCCTTGAGGCATAAGAGGTGTTAGAGAAGAGTGCCTGCTCTACTACACAGGCTTGAAAGGAAGAGTCCGTGCTAGGGGAAGGCCAGGTTTAACATACGATGAAGAGGTAGATAGAGGGAGCATTTGGTGAACACCTGGTGGAGAAAGGGAAACTTAAAACATTTGTTGTTTTATGGTGTTGCTGTTTTATAATGCTTTGACATTTTCAGATGATACTTAGTTTCTTAGTATTCTTTTTTTTTCTTTTTTTTTTCTTTTTTTTTTTAGTTTCTTAGTGTTCTTTCATGTTTGCCCTTCTATTCTCATTGCTGCCCTTGGCCCTTTTTCTTGGAGTTCATGGGAGCTGTAGGCTGGTGCTGCTCATTAGTTTTTGGAATTCAGAACTGTATTTTATATTTGGGCTGAGTCTATTTATACTGTGGGGAAAATTAGTACTTAGCAAAATTAATTACTTTTAAGTTGGTAATGATAATGAGGAGTGATTTATTAGAATCCACAGATTGAGGAACTTTTAATTTCATCTTTTCCAGTGAACCTATGTTTTAGAGTTTTTGTTAAGTAACAGTATCCTTGGACTTTCTTTAAATAGGGAAATGAGCAAAGGAAGCCAATTTGAGAACTCACTCTAGAACATATTGAGTCATTATAACTCTCAAGGGGTCATCTGGGTATAATAGTCATGTAATGTATCTTGTATGGAGTATAGTGATTGAAAATGGAACGGACAAGGCTCCTTAGATAAGCCCAAAGTTCTGTCCACCTGACAGCCTTCTGTATAGATGCTGTGCCACATTAATTTTATATGTGGCAGTTTTTGTCCCCTACAAGATTAACTGGAAGGTATAAGTCTGCAATTGCAGTGTTGAATGGTTAGAGTTTATTGACAGTTGGGGTCTAGAGATGGTCACTGCAGCGTCTGTTATATGTCGCTCAGGCATTTGACTATATGTTCAGTCAAGTATGTGTTTATAACACATTTTGATATGCTTTGATAAAGTGTTTTACTAGCATTTTTATATTGGAATGTTTTCAAACATCCCTACACCTGAAGATACAAATATACATGCAGGCGTGTGTATGTATCTGATTTTAGTTGCATAAACAAGACCCTTTTCAATCTTTTTTGGTTTCCTAACCAAGAAATTAAGTTCCTGGCTCATAAAGTGTATATGTTACACTTATGTAACCATAATATTTACATGGCGAAGTATGCAATGACCTTTAAATAGTGCGTTATGTTTTCTACTTCCATCTCAGTTGTGAGTTGGATCTTCATGTTACTTACTGGCCATTGTGGACTCTTCTGTTTCTTCTGGAGCCAAGCTTTTCATTGCTTGAGGGCCTTTGCACCTGTTCTTCCCCTGTCCTGGTCTCCTACCTCACATTTTTACAAGGTTGATTTGTTTTCATCTTTTCAGTCGTAGCTAAATGCCGCCTCCTCAAACATTTTTCTCAGGCCACCCTAATTTCTTCCCTTCTCTACCACACGCTGTTTATTTCCCTCATAGAAGTTAGCACACTCTTGAGTTATCTTATTTACTTATTAAGTTATGTGTATATATTTTCCTACTAGACTATGAATTACAAAAAGACCTTTATCTGTCCTGTGCCTGACACAGTGATTTCCATGTAGTAAGTGGTCAATAAATAACTGATAACTAAAAGAATATACAAAAGAAGCTATAGCACTGACTAGAATGAAATCAGAATGGAGTAGTTGACATTATCATTTACTTAATGATGATAAAATGGTGAACAAGAAAGCTTAAGATCTTGTAGTCATTAAGGGAAAGAATCAAAACCCAGAGATAGGGAGAAAACATTGTTTTATAGCAGTTCATTAGCTAGTACTCTTCAGTTTCATATTGTAACTCATCATAATTATTGCATCTAAATCATGTAGTTGTTACCTCTGGATTCTTCTGAAACCAGTTTTAACATGCTCTACACCTTAAACCACAGAACGTCACGTGTCAAATTTATTCAATAAAAAAATAAATATGTAATAATAATGTTAGCAATAATAGCTACCATTTATTCAGCATTTACTATGTGCCAAGTATCATGCAAGGGATTGCCTATGCATTACCCCTAATGATAATGCCAGCTACTTTGTGGGCCTTTTGTAAGATTAACTAAAACAAGGTATGCAGAAGATCCTAAACCAGGTAATTTATGCTCTTTTTTAAATTCATTATTACTGTTTTCTTTTGTATATTCTTCCAGCCATCAAATATTTATTGAGCCCTTATCATCTGTGTGATCTTGGGCAAGCTATTTAACCTCCTTGTGCCTCAGTTTCCTCATCCATACAATGGAAATAAGAATAATACTACCTCATGGGAGGACTAAATGAGTTAATACGTGCAAAACACTTAAATGCTGCCTGGCATGTAATAATGTACAGCACTTTAAAATGTGGACTAGGGGCACCTGGGTGGATCAGTTGGTTGAGCATCCAACTTGTGATTTCAGCTCAGGTCATGATCTCAGGTCAGGAGATTAAGCCCTGCATTGGGATCCACACTCAGCGGAGAGTCTGCTTCAGACTCTCTCTCCTTCTCCCTCTGCCCCTCCCCTGCTTGCTCTCTCTTTCTCTCTCTCTCTCAAATAAATAAAATAAAATGTGGACTGTTATTATTTTCTAGCCTTATGAAAACCACTGTAAAACTTTGTGAGAGACATAAAACATTTGAATGAGACATGACGCATTCCTAAAAGATTATACTCAGTAATGTAAAAAAATAAAATCTTTCTAAATTAATGTATAAATGAGATGAAATTTCAGTCAGAATTCCAAAAAGATAAAATTGAAGCTGGTGAAAGTAATTCTAAAGGTTATGAGACCAGGCTAGAAAATTTGGGAAAAATTAAGAGAAGGGACTTGCCCTGTCAGTTACTGAAACATTAATAAATAAATTAATACATAAATTAAATAAATAAATACATACATACATACATACATACCCAAGACAGTAATCAAGACAGTATGGCACTGGCAGAGGAGAAAATAAATAGAATTATTTGGAATCAGAATTAGCAAGCTGGGGGCGCCTGGGTGGCTCAGTCAGTTAAGCGGCTGCCTTCGGCTCAAGTCATGATCCTGGGGTCCTGGGATCAAGCCCCACGTCCAGCTCCCTGCTCAGCGGAGAGCCTGCTTCTCCCTCTCCCTCTCCCTCTGCCTGCCACTCTGCCTACTTGTGCTATCTCTCTGTCAAATAAATAAATAAAATCTTATAAAAAAAGAATTAGCAAGTTAATGTAAAAATTCAGTATTAAATTCAGAAGACATTTCAAATCAATGCAGAAAGAATGGATTATATAATAAATGGTCTCGGGACACTTGGCTAATCACTTGGAACGAAGTTGGATTGCTACTTTGTACTTTACACTCAGAAATATTCCAGACTTACTGAAGATTTAGATATAAAACATGAAACAGTGCTACCCACATCCACCACAGATGTTACAGCCTTGGTGCTATACACCCCTCCTCTCTTCCTCCTCCTCAAGCTGCCCCATGTCAGTCATGGGGCATATTACTGTGTTTGAGGAAGTTTCTGTGCTATTTAACAAAGATGACACGAGCACAATAACAAAAAGAAATTTGGAGCATGGGTTAGTAGGTCAGAATGCAGCAGAAGCAAAATAGCAATATGAGTGAATAGGCCGTTTGTTACTGTCATGGCTAGACATGACAAGTCTGAAGAGCCAACATTTACGCAGCACTTGTGTATCAGGCAGTGTTTAAGTACTTTACATACGTTAATTCACTTAGTTCTTAACGTGACGTACTTGATTATTATCCTCATCTTGTGGACAAAGAAGCTAAGACCCAGAGAGGTTAGGTAACTTGCCAAAGGTCACACACTTGGTAAGTAGCAAAGCCAGGATTCGACCTCACACAGGCTGGCTCCAGAGTTTATGCCCTTAACCACTTTGCTTCTTTGCCTGTCTAGGACACTGAAAGATGCAGGTAATGAAGAAATCAGTGTCATGTGACAAGGGTGGCAGAGGTTCAATCAGTGCAGCAAAACCATGTCATGTAATTGCAAAGAGGAGAAAACCTAATAGCATGAAGAAATAATAAATTGATTGGCAAATTAATATTGATGGAAGTGGACCAGTATCTGTGAAAACATTATACAGATGATGATTGCAGGATGAAAGCCCCATTTCACTGTCTTTTCCCCTAAAAATGTATCAGATTGACTCTTCTTCTAAAAGGTCATTATTCATTCTATTTCTCTATAGCAAACCCATGTCAAAAATACCTTCTGTATATACACAAGAAAAGTCTATATGTATTAGTTGATGGTCTTTTTCCCAAAAGGTGAAACTATACATCTGCTTATAATATCAGTACTTGTGATAAATGATGAGGAAACCTCAGTAAACTCCTCAAAGTACCGTTTGTGAATGATTCTTACACTGATTTGTTTTCATGCAGCTTGCTAACTGAGCACAGTAAAATCTTGAAGGGCTTTAGAGACAGGATTATAATGACTTTGAACTACTAGGATGGTCATGGGAAGCCTCTGAGAGGTGTTTAAATTAGGATACTGCTATGAGTTGATTTGAAGTTTGAAGGTATCTTTCTGGGTACCCTGCAGAATGGGCTCCCTGGGGACAAGAGTAGATAGAAGGCCCATGAGGAGGCTGCTGCAGGAAACTCAAGGTGGTAATGCTGATGGAGAGACATGAGATGCATAAGATGTAAGATCTGTTTTGGAAACAAAGTTGACAGGACTTATTGGTGAATTGGATGTGAAAAACAGGGAGAAACCAAGAGTGACTCCTGGTGTTAGGACTTGAGTATTGGGTTTAGGATTGGTGGTTCCTTTATTAAGCTGAGGAATAGGGAGGAAGAATTTATCTTGAAACCATTGGGGAACAAAGCAGGAGCAGAAATTTTCTGAGTGATCATTCCCAGACTTACGGTATAAAGGATATTAAAATTGAAGTGTATATATAAATGTTAGTAGATTTGTAGAAGAAAGCGTGAGGTCAAATGGATCCTTCTTTTCCACTCTGCATATCTTATGTGAGCTTATTGCTTTAGTTAACTAAGGTCTGTGTTTCTTTTCTTAGGTAATCCAGGTTTTTCTGCCTTTTATGTACCATTTGCAAAGGCTTTGTACTCCTCAATAAACCGACGCTTTCCAGTTTGGGTTATCAGTCATGCTGGACATGTTTTGGTCCCCAAAGGCAAGAAGATTCTTATAACCTCAGACGGTATGTCTTTATTAACATCTCTTTTCCTTTACAGCGAGTGGGTGTTCATGTGTCTAGAAAGTCTGCTAAGGTTAAGAGTTACACCACTGGAAACCTCTGCTTGTGGCATTGGGCGCATGCTGCCACGTTTTGGTAATTTTAGGATTTTTAAAGTCCTTTTCATTTTCTGCAGGTAGTTTTCTCTAAAAATTTGAGTAGATCAAACAATTGTCTAAAACTTGCCTTCTCTGTGGACCAACTAGTAATCAGCTATATATTTATTGATCAAGCACTATATTTCCAGGGCTGTACTAAGAGGAATGGTGGAGGAAAAAATATTGTAAGCCATGGTCCTTACTCTAAAGAGGCTCTTACCCTAATGTTTAGAGAATGATTAAGTGATAAACTCTGGCCTGCTGATAATGTGGATATTTGGGAAATAAGGGAAAGAACACGGTATGGGTTCGAAAAGACTGTGGAGTAGATGGGTCCCAACAGTTGAGCAGAATTTGGATCCGGGGGTTGTGCGGAGTGCAGAGGTGTAACAGGAGAGATTCAGTAGGTGTGCTGCTGGTGCTGGGCAGGGCCAGACCTAGAGGAACCTTGGAGCTGGGGAGAGAGCCTTGACTCCATTGGTAGACTCCTGGAGGCCTTTAAATGGAGAAAGTAGCACCAGGTAGCTGCAAATTACCTGCTTCTAACATATGAAAATTCAGCATTCTCACTCTTCTAAAAAAGAAAAATAGAACTTCACTTCTCCGTAGGCATTCCATTTAAGGGCCGTTTGTCCCAAGCCTGACCCTTAGTTAATCTGAGGTGGGAGAGAGGTGGCTGTGGCTCTGGTTTGCTCCTCTTTCTGGTGTGCTTCTCCTGTGGTATGCGCATCTTACTGAGCATCTAATGATAGGGGAAACTGTGTGGGGAAGGAGGGAGAAAGGAGCAGGTGATACAGGAACTCTCTGTGCTAATCTCTTCAAATTTTTTATAAATCTAAAACCATTCTTTAAAACAAAACCTGTTAAAAAAAATACTGGAATTTAAAAATAATTTGGTATTTAGATTTTGCTTTTTATCATTGCTGTAACAGAAACCGTAGATTAGGTAGCTTCATTAACAGGAATTTATTTTCTCATAGTCTGGAGGCTACAGGCCCAACATTAGGGTTTCAGCATGGTTAGGTTTTGGGGAGAGCCCTCCTGGCTTGCAAGTGCTCTCTTTCTCTTTGTGTCCTCATATGACAGAGGAGAGAAAATGATTTCATGTGCTCCAGGAAGCTCTCTGATATCTCTCCTTACAAGGCCACTAATCCCATCATGAGGGCTCCACCCTTATGGCCACCTTTAATCCTAATTAACTCCCAAAGGCCCTATCTCTCAATACCATCACATGGCAGTTAGGGCCTCAATATAAGAATTTTAAGGGACACGGGTGACTGGGTGGCTCAGTCGGTTAAGCATCTGCCTTCAGCTCAGATCATGATCCCAGGCTCCTGGGATCAAGTCCCATGTCAGGTTCCCTGCTCAGTGGGGAGTCTGCTTCTCCCTCTCCTGCTGTGTGCGTGCTCTCTCTGTCTCTGTGTGTCTCTCTCTCTGTGTCAAATAAATAAATAAAATCTTTAAAAAAAAAAAAGGAATTTTAAGGGACACAAACATTTAGTCTGTAACAGTCCTGAGTAGGGATGCTATATACCAACATTCCAAATCTGATCACAAGTATAGGTCAGCATATACATGTGAACATTGCACCTGAATAATAGTAAACATACAAGTTACTTTTTGAAACATTTTTACTAAATATTTATTCAGGTTTAGTAGTTGCCTTTGGTCTATCCTCAGAAGTATTTCCTGACAGTTTATAGAAACTGGTCCTTTTTGAAGCCTTGACCCTATTGAGTAACAGAAGAAGTTTCTAAGTGGAATTTCTTTGCACATTTATGAACATCTGCAGGTATGCTAAGTTTATAAAAATTGCTTTATTTGAAGAAGTGGGTGACAGTTAAAAGATGATTCATATTTTTATCCACATCCTATTTATGGCTCTTAATTGGAGCATATGGTCAAGACACAATATAATTATTGCAGAATTTAGGAAACAAAATCACCATCATGCATACAGGGTAGATACTCTTCAGTTCTGTAGTTAGTATGGAATTTGGTTGTCTTTTCTTTTCCCTCCTAAAGCCATAGCTCAAACTCTTTGTGTGTCACCTCACTGTGAACATCTCAGTGATTCTTTTTTTTTTTTGAGAGAAAGAGAGCTCCCAGAGCACAAGCAAGTTGGGGGGGGGCGGGGAAGGAGGGCAGAAAGTGAGAGAGAATATTAAACAGGCTGCATGTACTCCATGCACTGCGCTGATGCCTGCGGCTCAGTCTCACAACCCATGAGATCATGACCTGACCCAAAATCAAGAGTCGGACGCTTACCTGACTGAGCCACCAGGTGCCCCACAGCTCCCCAGTTCTTGACCTCTGTCTTACTTCTCACATATAGTAGTATAGATCAGCTTCCTGAAATCTTAGGTCTGGTTCCAGAATCCTGTGTTAACTTTAAATTGATAACGTCAGATACCAGCTCTTGAGGATGGAATTCAGTCTCCTTTTTTTCCCAATTCCACTAAATTTAGTCATTTTTGAGTACCTGCTGCGAATATGCCTCTTTGCTAGCACTTAGGGAAAAATACACCTGTACTTAAAACACATCTGTTGCACTTACATTGTTTATGGTTAGGTAATGTCACCAGCCAGACTTCCTGTGTCCTCCTCTTTAAGGCATCACATGTAAGATTACCCTCCTCAGGAAACCCTCTACTCACAGTTTCCACTGTCAGTGCTCAGGTCCTTGGTGAGCCTTCTCTGTTTCCATACTTCAGCCACTCAGAGTTCTACTGCCACCTTCACTACCTTGTTTACTGCCCTAATTATCTTCCATATAGAATTACAGATCTATAGATTCAGAGCGATCCCTGTAAGAATTCCCACCAAAATTCCAATTGTGGCATTTTTCACAGAAATAGAAAAAAATCCCAAAACTCGTGTGGAATCATAAAAGTCACCAAATAGCCAATAAATCTTGAGAAAGAAGAACAAAGCTGAAGGCACCACACTTCCTGATTTCAAACGATATTGCAAAGCTGATAATCAAAACAGTAATAGCACTGGCATAAAAACAAACCAGTGGAACAGAATAGAGAGCCCAGAAATAAACACATATGTATAGAGCCAATTAATCTTTGACGGGGGCTCCAAGAATACACAATGGAGAAAGAGATAGTATCTTCAATAAATGGTGTTAGGAAAACTGGATATCCACATGCAAGAGAATAAACAGAAATACACATAAAATTAATTCAATACTTAAATTTAGGACTGGAAATCATGAAACTTCTAGAAGAAAACATAGGGGAAAAGCTCCTGTCAAGGTCTTGACAGTGATTTCTTGAGTATGACACCAAAAGTACAGGTAACAAAAGCAGAAATAAATATTGGGACTGTGTTAAACTAAAAAGCTTCTGCAAAGCAAAAGAAACAATCAACAAAATGAAAAGGTAACCTGTGGAATAAGAGAAAATATTTGTAAACCATCTATCTGACCCAAAATGTATAAGGAACTCATACGCCTCAATAGCAAAAAAACTAATAGCCTGATTTAAAAATGGGCAAATTTTTCCAAAGAAAACATACCAATGGCCAGCAGAAATATGAAAAAGATGCTCAGCCTCACTAATCATTAGAGAAATGCAAATCAAAACCACAGTGAGACTCACTTCACTCCTGTTCAGATGACTGTTAACAAAAAGACAAAAAATAACACAAATTGGCAAGGGTGTGGAGAAAAGGGAACTCAGCACTGTTGGGACAACCATTACAGAAAACAATATGGGAGCTCCTCAAAAATTAAAAGTAGAACCCCCATATGACCCAACAGTCCCACTTCTGGATCTATATCTAAAGGAAATGAAATCAGTATCTCAGAGATATCTATATACCCATATTCATTGCAGCGTTTTTCACAGTATGTGGATAATTCCAAGATATGGAAACAACTTAAGTGTCTGTTAATGGATGAATAGGTAAAGAAAATGTGGTACACACACACACACACACACACAATGCAATATTATTCAGCTATGAAGAAAGAAGGAAATCCTGCCATTTTCAACAGCATGTATAAACCTGGAGGATATTATGCCAAGTGAAAGAAGCCAGACACAGGAAGACGAATACTGTATGATCTCAGTTATATAGGGAATCGAAGAAAAGTCAAACCCATAAAATCAGAGAGTTCTATGAGCAGTTGCCAGTATTTGAGGGATGGGGAAATGGGGAGATGTTGGTCACAGGGTACAGACTTCCAGTTATAAGGTGAATAAGTTCTTGGGATCTAATGTACAACATGATGATTTTGGTTAATAATACTATATTGTATAATTGAAATTTGCTAAGAGAGTATATCTTAATGTTCTCACCATCACAAAAAAAAAAGAAAGAAGGTGGTTACTCCCTCCATCCCAAGCCTCCTGATGGCAGTGGCCTCAGTTAGGAGTGCCTGCTGTGCTTGCCTGGTACACATCACTGGTAGGGAGCTCCACAGATATTTCCTCCATGGGGGCCCTTATTTATGGCTGGGCTAGGTCTTGTGGTTCTTACTATGATTGCAGGATGCACTTCAGGAAGACACCATGAGGGAACTTTGAGGAACAAGATTTATTACCTACAGTTTCTTGAGGGTACATGGAAGGGGGAGCAGACCTGGGGCCCTGCCTTTATTAGAGCCCGAGGGTGGGGTGCCTACAGTTTTGCACTTCCACTCTTTACTGGCCAATGTAAGGCATAAGAGCCAGAGTTAGGGCTTGGGAAGGAAGAAGTGGGTCATACAAGAAGTCAGTCATTACCCAAGGCTTTCTGAAAGGTACGTTTGTGGGTGGGGTGGCCTAGTTCCTTATCTGGTTGTTTTACTAGCAGTTGTGTCATACAGGTGGTAATATGCTTATTCAAGATGGATGTCTTTTGAAATGGAGGCCTAGTCAATCAAAACTTTAACGTCAGGCACTTACACTACATTATGTGAGGTGATGGATATGTTATTTTGATTGTGGTAATCATTTCACGGTGTATCCGTATATTAAATCATCACATAAAAACAATTATGTGGTTCAACCTAAGTATATACAATTTTTATTTGTCAGTCATACTTCAATAAAGCAAAAAAAAAATTATAGAAAGTGGAAGATGGGTGCATGCAGATCTATTATATGTTCTCTCTACTTTTATGTATGTTTGAAAGTTTCCACTATTAAAAAAGAAAACTTTAAAGAAAGAAAAAAAATTATAGAATCGTAGAGCTAAAAGTATCCACATCAAATCTTACCTCGAACCCTTATTTTTCCAAGGAAGGAAAGTAAGGCCCAACAGGGCTAAATCACCTGCTAGTGAGTGGCAGAACCTTGACAAGAAGCCAGCACTTTGATTGTTTAGTTCAGCGTTCTAGTCCTGTTGGTGGGTCATCTTAGGTGACTAATGCAAAGTGCTAATGAGACTCCGTTTTTAGGTTTAGTTACTCTGTGAGCTAATTCTCAGATTGACCCTTCCATGATCACCAGTTATACCTGGTCTGTGACCCTTTTCCTGCTGTGGTTCATAGGGGAACAGGGTAATGGGGTGTAGAAGAAACAGTGCAACTCATGGCAAATGCTTGTATAAATACTTCAAAGTGCCTTTTTTCATAGTATCTTTTTCTCTGTGTTAATGCACACTCGTGTGTGTCTGTGTGTGTGTGTCTCTGAATGCAGTTCACTTGAGAGTCTTTAACACTTCGCTTAAAGACTAGGGTATACTTTGAAAGACAAGTAAATATTGATTACCTAGCAGTGAAAGATTTTAAGAGCAGTAGTGAGGTGAAACTGAATATACAGATTTTGTGTCCTTGATTAAAAACATGTATTTAAACAGCCATTGTATTGAAACGTGACTGAAGGTGAACAGAATGTGTAGCAGATACTTGCTCTGCTATGAAATATCTTAAAAGATACAACTTTATTGTTCTATGTCCAAAGAAAATTTTAGGTTCAATACCATAGTTTTTCCTTTGTCAGGAAATGTATATGTTTGCTTGGGAGTGTGTTTTTACTATCTTAGGTTGTGTTTGGAAAACAGAGGTGTTAGAATTCTTCTTAGAAAACAGACTTGAGGGACACCTGGGTGGCTCAGTAGGTTAAGCATCTGCCTTCGGCTCATTTGGCTCAGGTCATGATCCCAGGGTCCTGGGATCGAGTCCTGCATCGGGCTCCCTGCTCAGCCGGGAGCCTGCTTCTCCCTCTGCCTGCAGCTCCCCCTGCTTGTGCATGCTCTCTCTCTCTCTCTCTCTCTCTCTCTCTGACAAATAAATAAAATCTTTAAAAAAAAAAAAAGGAAAACAGACTTGAGGTGACTTAGTCTGTTGAGTGTCTGACTCTTGATTTCAGCTCTGGTCATGATCACAGGGTTGTGAGATCAGGCCCAGTGGGGCTCTGTGCTGGGTGTGGAAATGGCTTGGGATTCTCTCTCCCTTTCCCTTTGCCCCTCCCCTGTGCATGTACGAATGGTCTCTCTCTCTCTTCTCTCTCAATAGATAGATGATAGATAGATAGAAAGATAGATAGATAGAACCTTTTTTGAAAAAAGAAAAAAATGGAAAACAGACTTGATTAACATGCTAAACCTCCAGAAGCCTCCAGCCCTGCTGGTCTGTTATTGCTGGCCTGTCATCTTAACTCTGTCAAGAGATAAGCCCAAGACAGAAGGAGCTAGGAAGTAGTGAAAATAACCTCAGGATACTCAGTGAAGAATAATACATCTTTCATGTATGTAGGTCATATGTCTAATTCCTACATTCTTAACCTGGGTGAGAAGCTACGTACTGGATTACTTAATGAGAGCAACGTTCAACTCCATTATCACAGTAAGCCCTTAAGTGAAGACAAAATCAAGCATTTGAACATGAAGAGCAACTTTGAAAGTTGCAAATAGATTCAAAGGGTACCATAGATCAGGGCTTCTCAAATTTTGGCAGGCATCAGAATCACCAGGAGGATTCATTAAAACACAGATGAGTGGGTGTCACCTCAAGTTGTTGATTCAGTAGTAGATGTGGGGTGGGACCTGAGAATTTGCATCTTTAACAAGTTCTCGGAGTAATGTTGATGCTGTTAGTCCTAGGACCCTATTTTCAGAACCACTACCATAGATCTTGAGGAAAACCAGTTGAAATGATCTGTTTTGTCTCTGAATTTCTGGGAAATGTCTTTAGTTCTCATTTTAAATTGACATCTTATTATTTATAACTTTGAGTATGCTTATTGCTTAGGCTGCTTGTGTACTGTTGAGTTAATAACTTAGTAATTGGAGCCTGGTTCCTTTGCTACCTAATGAAAACAGTGCCATCTAGAGGCATTAGCCCAAAGGGCCACCAGAGGGCCAAAGGAAGCTGTGGTTTTCTAGAGAGGGTGAATGGGCAGCTCCTCATCATCAAGGATTTATTGACAACCTACTAGGTTATTACGTTGATACCACGGGGTCTATAAAAAAATAGACATTCCAGTCTCTGCCTTTTAGGTTAGTGACTTTCCATCTGTGTTCTGAGGAGCCCAAAAGTTCTATGAAGGGCAGGCGGGGCTCTGGGCCCCACCAGCACCCCCATTCAGCCAGACAGTTCTGCTTTCATCTGTTTTACATATTGAAAGATATGTTTGCAAATGCATGCTATGGTAGATTGTTTGGATCAGCAGAACAGATAGATTATTCATCATCCAAAGTTATTGCTCTAAAGTACAGGTTTTCTGACATGCAAAATATGGTGTGAAAAATATGTAATCATTGAGAGAGAGGACATAAGCTGTAACCACCCATCAAATGTTGAAAGTATGTTTTGCTTCATATTAGCACGTTAAAATTATGAACAGTTGGAAATAATATTCTAGTTGCACCACATTATCACAATCATAAAATGAGTATAATTGGGAGAACAGATGTTCACCAATGTCAGGAGGGGGTGATTCAAGACAAAAAAAAAGTGTGAAAAGAAAATGTGAGGAATTAGAAGTATAAACTCTTTCTGGCTTTGATTTACTATAGAGTCAGCTTACTTGACGGCAGATTCATTATCAACTATTTTAAGTCGTTTGTTCAAAAAGTGTAACATAAAAGCTAGAAATCACATTGGTTTAGTTTCAGCTGATAAAACACTACCTAAAAAAGTTACACAATCTTTCAACTAATGATGAATTTGGGTCATGCTTATCCAGAGAAACAATAAACCACTCCCATTCCAGTATTCAAACAGAAGGAAAGAGAGAAAAACAGTCGGGTGTTCTCTCTTGCCAGGACCATGATTGGCAGAGGAACATGGAGGCAGAATGGAATGGCTAGAAGAGCCCAAGGCAGGAACAGTCTGTCAGTCAGTCTCGGGGGCTCACAGTCACTGAAAGTAAACGAGTCTGTGAGTAGGTGGGAAGAAACAGGAAAAAAAACAAAGGGTGGAGCCAGAGAAGTTAGGAACCCAGCACATTGTTAGAGGCTCAGGGAAGGCGAAGTGGGAAGGCCAGCAGGACCGAGGAGAGCAGTCGTGCAGTTAGTTAGTGGCCCGCTGCCCGGCCGGCCCACCGCCCCTGTCTTCGTGGGCCTTAGCATCTTTTCAGTGCTCCCGACAGTGGAGCCCAGACTCCGTGGTGGTGGCCGGTGTCCTCCTTCATCTAGTAGCAGCCTTCCTTTCCGACCTCATTTGCTCCATCTCCCTGTCAACCACAAACAGCCGCAGAACTCATCACTGTCCAGAATTACACCTTATACTTTTATGTCTTTGGCTTTTTTTATTTGCTAAGTCAATAAACATTATGTTCTCCTCGCTAAATTAATCTCTCGGTCTCTCTCTTTTTCTCTCTCATTTCCCGTATTTTCCCCACTGAAATCCATAGCAGAGCACTGGGTTTTGTCAGGTGGAAAGCATCATTTAATGACCCTGGTTTTTAACCATCTATTTGGAGAATAATAATAAAAAAATATTTTTGTAAGGTATGTTTGGGGTTTACAAAGTTTTGTTTGCTTGACAGCAGTTTTAAATAGGATGCCTACCTACTGTAAGCTAACCACAACCTGTGTTGCATGCCTTAAAAGCTAACATATTCGCACCAATGTTTAGATGCAAGGAGCTTGCAGAAATACTTAGGGGGCCAGGGACAGTGGAGGCCTAAACTATGAGAGTATGCTTTCACATCATCTTCGTAAAGTCAGGATACAGTCATGAAAGGAAGGCCTTTGGATCAGTGAATTAAATAAGCATAAAGAATTGGGGACAGTTCTCATCTACCCTTTCACTGATGGTTTGCATAAACCTAGTTAAAGTCCTTTGGGGCTTTTGTATTCCACTGAGAGTAATGGAGAAGTGAATGGTAATTTCCCCTATAAAACTGAGATAAGGTAGGTGGGAATCATCATGTCAAAGCATTCTAAAGTAAAATTTTTTATTTTGAGAAAAAAATTTTAAATATAGAAAAGTACAAACAATAGTGTAATAGTCCAAGATTCTGTTACTCGATTTTCTCTTCATAGTTAACACTTGGCCATAATTGCCATATTTGCCATAATTGCTTTAATATTTTCTGTTAATAAACAAAACAGTACAGAAAAAGTTCCATTTTTTTATGCACAATGAATCATGGAACACTACATCAAAAACTAATGATGTAATGTATGGTGATTAACATAACAATAAAAATTTAAAAAAAGAAAAAGTTCCATTTTTAAATTTATTTTTATTATTTTTTTTTTTAGAGATGGGGGGAAGGAGCAGAGGGAGAGAATCTTAAGCAGGCTCCATGCCCAGCGAGGAGCCCGACATGGGGCTTGATCCCACAACCCTGAGATCATGACCTGAGCTGAAATTAAGAGTCAGGCGCTTAACCTACTGAGCCACCCAGGTGCCCTGATAAAATTCCATTTCTTAGATCCCATCTCCAGTTTTACTGTCGTAAATTTCATGTCTCTTTTTATATTTTTGGTGACATTTATGTAATGATGAACAACATATGATACTGTTTTGTGTTTTTAAAACTTTACCTAAAGAGTAAACCATATAGATAGATAAATAGATATCTTCCTCAAAGCATTCCTTAAAATATGAAGTGCTCTTTTTAGCCTTTTAATCTCCACATGTAGGTTGTTTAAATTATTATTAAGATACAGCTTTGGAGTAATGTTGGGGGCAGGATGGAAGAGTTCACAAGTTGAGAAATTCTGGTATGAGATTTGGAGAGTTACTGTGTGCAGACTCAGTCCTAGCAGAAGGCTCATGTAGCACTAATCTCCCAATTTTGTTAGTTCTATGATCACAGATGACTTATAAATAAATCTGCTTATGTGATAATATATAGTAAAACTTATGCATTTATATTCAGTATGTACCTAGACATACATATATGTGTATGTATTATTAAATTTAGGCCATACGATTGCATTCAAATATATAAAGTTTCACATTTATAGTAGTGTGCATTAGTAAAGAATATTTTCTAGATATTTATCTTGGTTTATTTGGAGAAGGTTCCAATAGTTTTCATGAATCCAAAGGGGCATTACCTTTCAATTGTGATGCAGTAAAAATTTGTTCTTTTTTCAAGGAAATGCTTGAGATATACTTATATCAGTGTTTTATAATTATGTTTTTATCTATTTGTTTGCTCTTATTAGATTGTGAACTCCTTGAAGATAAGGGGAGCACATTGTATTTATATCTGTATTTTCAAAGTCACCTTCGGTCATTTAGTCACTGTTTTCTGTCAGAGTAGTCAATTTAGTTGACGTAAAATAGAAGAAAATAATAGTTATCAGATACTTGTGTCCTGAAGCTGTAAGGAATACATAATATTTTGATCCAAAATTGACAAAATTTTAATAACTGGATCAATCAGTTTGTATAACTAGATGAAAAATAAATGTGAAGTACTAATATTACTTAATTCTTCTATGAACTATGTAGGAACAGATTATACATACCTTTTGAAATAAACTCCAGAATCAATAAATGAGCTACAAAGTAAATTCCATAGAAATGGGTCTAAAAAATAGGGTCAGGTTCTTTTTTTTTTTTTTTTTTTTTTTTTTGAGAGAGTACAAGCAGGGGGAGCTACAGAGGGAGAGGGAGAAACAGACTCCCCACTGAGCAGGGAGCCCGATGCCGGGCTCGATCCCGGAACCCCGATCGTGACCTGAGCTGCAGGCAGATACTTAACTGACTGAGCCACCCAGGTGCCCCAAATAGGGTCAGGTTCTAAAAGGGATTTGTCAGTATCATATTTAAAACCATATCTTGATAAAGTTTATGTTCCAAAATTACTTAGTTGATTGTAACTTGGAATACATTTTTCTACAGGAAGAATGGCTTAAGTAATTTCCATATCATTCTTCTGATCTTGGTACAATTGAATATAATTTTTTTTACTGTATTTCATGGAAAGTTAATGATTTCTAGCATTTTTTTCAGAGATATTAAAATAATAATAGGTGTGAAAATATATGATGAAGTATATAGTCCTTTAACCTTTAGTTTTTGCTAGTAAAATAATGTCCAGATAGCACATTTAATATTTGCTGTCATTATTATTTCTAGAAAGTGTTTTCTTCTCCTCTAACCTCATGACTACAGCAGACACTAGTAAGTAATATCTTTATTTTGGAAAGCTACTGAGCAGTTCCCAGAGGTAAAACCAGATTTACTTCTGAAATATTCATTTAATTAATCTTTTGAATTATAATGTTCATTAAAGTTCATCTGAAATACAATCTTTTAGAATCTTATTTCTGGTGTCAGTGAAGTTTTAAAATGTTTACTGCATTTAGCTCATTTTCTTTCTCTTTGCACTATCCAAGTAAATATTCTTGGTATATATTCGAGGAAGGACTTAAATGACAGGAATTGAAATGATAGCAGTCGTAACTCATTTCTCTCACAATTTATGCCAGACACTTGTGCTATGTGCTTTAAAAGTATTATGCTTACACTCTTAGGAGGCTAGAATTATTATCTCTGTTATAGATAAGAGGACACTGAAGCCAGATTAAAAGATTTGCCCTAGCCACCAAGTTAATAAGGTTCTCAGCTGGGATTTAGACCCAGATTTATCTTATCTCCAGCACCTATGATGTTATTACACCATGTTGTCCCAATGAAATGAAGATTTTTACATTTTCAAACCATTATGTATTTTGAAAAATAAAGAATTTGGTTTGCAAGTATTACAGATGTTTGTTTGGGGGTATCTGAGAATAATATGATCCCTTCTGGGTGGAGTGATCAGAGCAGATAAACTGAAAGGGGAGCATAACGTACTCAAGTGTAATACTCAGTGAACATTTGCCTTTGAAGCTCTCAGGAGCCCTACCAAAGTCAGACTTCCAGATTCTCTTCCCCGTTCTGTTTTATGCTGAACTTCCTTGTTAAACAGAGAACGGATTCTAGGCTGACCTAGGAAGAAGGATTCGGGCAGAGCACATCTTAACCTGAGAGATCAGTAATACCATGGAAAAAGGGAACTAAGCCTCATTGACTCAGTAAAAAGGTCTTCAATAACTGTATGCCAGCACTGAGGGACAGAGATAAGCAAGATATAAATTGTAAAATAGGAATAAGCTCGGAGTTGGGTGGTAAGATAAACATGGGATACTGGAGGACCTGAAAGGAAGGCTACTTTACCCCTCGCCCACTGAATCATAAAATGGCTTCTCAGAGGAGATAACACTCGTTGGGAGTTTGAAGGATGAAGAGGAGTTAGCCAGATTAACAAGGGGAGCTGAGCACTGAAGGAAATGGAAACAGCATGCACAGATAAAACTGAAGAGCAGTCCTTTGCAGTGAGTTCTAGGTGTCTTTCAAATGAGCTGCATTGTGGCTCATTACAGTTCGCATCAGTAACTTGTAGGAGTCGAAGGCAAGAAATTTAGTATTTCAGTAATTCAAACTTTAATAAACAATTTGCTACCTTGTGATATTTTGAAATATTACAGGTGCATAGGGAAAACCTATTGAAATTTCCCATATTTATAGACTACCAGAGCTGGCAGCATCCTCAGAGACTATCCAGTGAGTTCATTTTTTTCACTCCACATTAGTATTTACTGTGTGCTAGTCACAGAGGACACAGAGGAAAAGGTGGACCTTGCCTCCAAGGAGCTCACAGGCTACGAGAGGAAATAAACAGACAATTATACAAGTATGATAAAGTGCTCTAATAAGAGTGGAGGGGACTGGTTAAGCACAAAGGGAGGCTCATTCATTTTTCTTGGAGATTAGCTAGATAAAGTTTTAATTAGCTCTTGAAGATTTCAGAAGACAGTTCATTTATGAAAGGAAGAAAGGATATTTTAGGTTAAGACTGCTAGTTAAAAGGAACAATTTACATTTCTCCTTAAGCCCTTCAGTCTAAGTTTTTCAACAAAGATTATCTAAAATAATGAAGCAGTGTCATGGGTTTTCTTAGTTGTCTATTAATAATATAAAATAGCCTAACCAGTGGTTCTCAGTGTGTGGTCCTGGGACCAGCAATATCAACACCTCCTGGAAACTTAGAAATTTTTTTTTTTTTTGAAACTTAGAAATTCTTGAGCCCCAACCCCAACCTACTGAATCAGGGAGTCTGGTGGTGGGGCCCAGCAGTTACCACTTTCCTAAGACCTGCAGAAGATTCTGATACGTGATCAAGCTTGAGAGCTAGTGGCCTAAGCTAACTGTAGTTCATGGACTAGTTGAAAGTTCATGGACTTTGAGGACAGAGAGACCTAGGTTTGAATCTCACTGTTCTCACTTCATAGATGTGTGACTGTCAGTCTGTCACCTAATGCCTGTGAGCTTTGGGATCTTCATCTATAAAATGAAAATAGTGCTTCCTTTCTGGGGCTGTTTTGAAGACTTGTTGATGTCATTTAAGTAAAGCGTTTAACACTGTAGCTAGCACATTGTAGGCTTTAAATAAATGGGAACTACTACTGTCGTTAGTTTTTTGTTTTTTTTGTTTTTTTTTTTTTTAGTTTTCCCAGTGAATTTATTACTTTCCCTTATTGAGTGAAAATATATTCATATTTTTGCTTTTAGATTCAAATGCTCCAGAAATTAACGACATCTATGGACTACAAGGTCAAGTGGAACACAAGCTAGCTTTCCTGAGAACTCATGTGCCAAAGGAAATAAAACTTGTGGTCATTGGCCATTCAGTAGGCTGCTATATTAGCCTTGAGATTTTGAAGCTTGCTCCTGAACTCCCAGTAAGTATGGCTCAGGAGGTGACTGTAGGTGCTGGATTATGCACTTGTGCAGATCCTTCTCAGCTTTCCTTCCCTCTTTTGTCTCTTGGTCTAATTGATAAATATAACAGAGGGGGATATTTGGTAGCTGCCTTTATCTTTATCCATATTACTGTGGGCCTATGTGGGTGTATGTTCATGCAATTTCCATGTGTTTTAAAAAAATAATACTGAAGGAGGTAGAATTTTCCAGATGAATGCCATTTAATCTAGGGTTATCTGGAAATCTGAAGTTGCATATAACTTGCCATTTATAAAGGAATACTTAAGAGTAGTCCCCAGCCAAGACCTAGATAAGAATCTGTCTTTATTGAGAGAATATTTTGCAAATGTTCGTGCCTCCTTTCAAAAGGAAGAAAATTTATCATCATCATCATCAATAAGCAAACAGCTATTCTTATGGAACACTAAATCTTTATTTAGTCATAAGCCTGGATCCTTCTCCATTCTATAGATTGGCAGCCTTTTTGGGTTCATTCGTTCACAAATGATTGGGTACCACTGGGTGTCAGATAGTAAGTGAGATGCTGGAGACACAAAACCTATTTAAAGTGCCCAAGAAAGCTAGTGAGCTAAAAGAGACTTCAAAATAAAACAGAAACTCATACTCTCAATAATATGTACCATTGAAAGGATCTATTGAATGGTTGCAATTCACAACATAAATTATTTCTTGATTCAACAAACACATATTAAACACTGGCCATGTGTCAGGCCCTGAGCTGTGTTTTGAGGACATCCCAGTGAATAAGACAGTCTTTGAGGTAAGAGAGTCCAAAGTCTAATGGAGGAGACACAGTAATCCACAGGCCTGGTAACTACTGTGTAGGAGCATGAGGGAATGCTATTTAACCTTGTAATCTGAATGCAAGAGAGGAAGTGATTCCTTCCTGGAATCTTGGTGTCCTAGGACTTTGACTTTTCTCATTCCATATGATAAAAATTTCGAGAGGAGTTTCAGAGATCCCTGGAAATTTTCTTCTACTTCTACCAGCTTGGCAAACATAGGTCTCACTCATAATTGCCCTTAGAAAATGTACAACTATAGCCTCCCTGGGTGTGGTTTTTAATACCAAATGGAGGTTGGTAATTTTCATTTATTGGGTATAAGAAAACGTATTTTTCACTTCTAAGTGTGATTTCAATAAATTCAGGACTGCTTTCCATTGACTGTATTATTGTTTCTCCTCTTTTTTTCCATAGAAAAGCCATCTTAATTGGAAAGGAGACTTTTTGTTTTTAGCATTTTGCATGGCTTCTGATCTTTTTTGTGTCTTCTAAATCTCCTCTAGTACTGTGTGATGAGGTTACCTTTTTTACGGTGCCCAGCCCTGCCATTCTGTGGTTCTGTCTGCGCAGTTGCCAAAAGCCCTGGCTCTAGAGCCAGGACACCTAGGTTCATGTACTTGCTGTGTATTTTGTCTGTGTGACCTGGGACAAGTTATTGAGTATCTCTGTACCTCCCTTTCCTCATCTGTGAAATGGGGATAATAATATGTTCTCCAAGGGAGAATTAAGAATGGTGCCTCAGCCTTAGAAGTTTCCTAATAGGTATTAGCTGTTATTATGATGATGGAAATGACAGTGGAATCATCGGCTCAGTCACTAAGTTAAGTACCATATCAGTTATCTACAGCTGTGTAACAAATTGCCCCAAAATATAATGCCATAAAACCATACATATTTATTCTCACAGTTTCTATGGGTCTAGGATCTGGCCACAACTTAGCTGGGTCCTCTGCTTCAGGTTCTCTCATAAGACTGCACTCAAGATATCTTCCAGGACTGTAGTCTCATCTGAAGATTTGAATTGAGAAGGATGTGCTTCTAAGCTCACTTACATGATTGTTAGCAGGACTCCGTTCTGTGAGGGTTGTTGGACTGAGGGCCTTGGTCCATCAGTGGCCTGTGGGTGGAGGCCACCCTCAGTTCCTTAATATGTGGGTCTTTCTAACTTGCCTCATTGGAGCAAGTGTGGTAGAAGAGCCAGAGAAAGTCTGCTGGCAAGATGGAAGTCACAGACTATCCCCTAGTTATGGAAATCACATTCCATTACTTGTACAGTATTGCATTTGTTAGAAGCAAGTCCCTAGGTCCAGCCCCCACTCAAGAGGAGCAAATCACACTGGAGCCTGAACATTAGAAAGTGAGGGTCATGTCAGAAGCTGCCTGCCTCCTCCCCCACTACTACAGTTAGTATTTCACTTGTGGTGTACAAGCAAGCATATGGGTACATGGATACATATAAATTAAAATGCCCAGTTTACTTCCCAGTGCAGGAGGTGAGTTGGTCCTGTCTAATAAAACACAGCAAACTGATATGAAATACAATTTGGGGTTATTAGTTATCCCAGGTGTTTTGAAAACTTAAAAAAAAAAAAGCTTTTGAAGAAAAGAGTACTTGCATGTGTGAAATAATAATAGCATTACTATTTGTGATGGTTAATTTTATGTGTCAGCTGGACCAGGCTAAGGGACAGCTAGATAGCTGGTAAAATGTTTCTCAGTGTGACTTTGAGGATGTTTCCAGAAGAGACTAGCATTTGAATCAGTAGACTCAGAAAAGATTTGTTCTCACCATTATGAGCAGGCATCCTCCAATCTTTTGAGGTCCCAAATAAAACAAAACTCAGGAAAGGGGGGTTCTCTCTCTCTCTGTTCTTGAGCTGAGACATCCATCTTTTCCTTCCTCTGACATTGGAGCTCCAGGTTTGCTGGCCTTCGACTCTAGGACTTATACCATCAGCTCCTCCGGTCTGAGGCCTTTAAACTCAGACTGAATCATACCCCTGGCTTTCCTGGTTCCCAGCTTGCAGATCGCATACTGTGGGACTTTTTGGCCTCCATAATCATGTGAGCCAATTCCTATAATAAATCTCTTTTCATATATATGCATACTTATGTATCCTATTGGTTCTTTTTCTCTGGGGAACCCTGACAAATACACTATTCTATAAACATAGGGGGGAAAATATTCATTGCTGAGTCCTTCACAGTCTATTAACTTAATCACTGATCTTTTTGGTTTTTGTTTGCTTCCCATTGATTCTGCATGTATTGTATAGTTTCTCTTGTGCATATTTGCGAACAGTTGTTAACACATTTGTTTTGAACCCATCTCTCCTTTTTGGCATGCACTCACATGTCTATTAGGAAAGAAGTACAATGCATCTTAAGGTTAATGCAGCTTCTTATAGCTCCTTTTGCTTTAGAGCTTTCTAATTATTGCTCTCCTTGCAGGAACCGTGGTGAAAAGGGGAAAGGGAAATGAGACATGAGCGTAACGTAGTCTCTTTGTGGAGGCATAACTCATACTGCGATTATAGAGTTTTCAGAGAGACATATAAAACTGTGTTTTCTTAGGGTGTTTTCTAGAAAATAATGCGTGCAATAAATTGTCCATAAAGGTCACCCAGGGAGGAGGGTGAACATCTGTATGTTTTTTTTTTTTTTATTTTCAAAAGTTTTGTCTGGTTTCAATTAACTGCATTGTTGAAGTCCCCCCACCCCTC
Source organism: Callorhinus ursinus (assembly GCF_003265705.2). Classification (NCBI taxonomy): domain Eukaryota; kingdom Metazoa; phylum Chordata; class Mammalia; order Carnivora; family Otariidae; genus Callorhinus; species Callorhinus ursinus. The sequence goes on along the minus strand of NW_027397072.1, from coordinate 16,706,756 downwards.
TTTAAACACCTGGCCCAGTTAATATCATTGTTGTGATCCCTGCTGAAGTGTTGAAATTTCAGTGTCTCTGGGCTACTCTAAGACAGCACAGTGCTTGCATGCCTGAAGTTAGCATGACACGCTCCATTTAAGATGCATTTGACAATCAAATAAGTTTGTGTAAGCCAGAGTGTTGCAATCCCTAATCATTTTGCCAAAAATAAGTTAGCTGTTATGTTTTATAACATATGAAGTGTGATAATAAGAAACTTGTGTTTCCATCTCTTCTGTTATTTTTACTGGAATATTTGACTCCCATAAGATTTTAAAGACATATGTGTAGTTTAGTAGCTGGTTTATTTGGTTTCATTTTGGTTCAGTTGTTTACAATATTTTTATAACTAATTATAGGAAACTTTGGTCTTAAAATCATTTTAAGAGACTTAATGCATACTTTAGACATATTATCTGGCATATTTTAATATGCTAAGAAATTGGCTCTTTTAAAAATCTGGTATTAAAATTTTTTTGTTTCTTTAAGCAAATTTGGTACATAGAATTACAGAAATTCTTCCTGTTTTGGAAGTAATGTCCAGTAATAAAGAATTTAACAAGAAGCCTGAGAAAATAGGTAATTGGAAGACTATTCAATAGTAGCTGTCATGACTTGTAATAACAAACATAGTTTTAGATTCGTAGAATCTTAGAACTGAAATAGGCTTTAGAAACAGTCTTGTCCCGTCTTTCATTTCATGGTTAGGAACTGAGAGCAAGGTCTGTTGCCAGGATGCAGCCTCAGCTCTGTCTCAATCCAGGGGTGGGGTACAGTTATATTAGCAGTGGGTATAAAGAGAGTCTAAGAAGATATTTGATGGCTCTTTCAAACTTTGGATGATAGCAGAGCCTATAGATAGCATGGTATACTCCTGGACTACACACAACAAGCTTCATGCGGTCCATTATATTGCAGCTCAAGGAGCAGGAGACCCCATAAAAATGCTACTTTAGCAATTGGGGCCTGGAGGGGGAGTAACTGGAACAAAAAAGTGATAGTCCTATCCCCACTATTTAGAGTCTTCTTTCAACACTGGTCCTCTGTATGTTTAAAATGTGCCATCTGATTTTGCTGGTAAATTGTTTGCATAAAGTTCAAGGTTGGGAGTTGAGAGACCTTGATTCTTAAGTGGACTCTGCACTGAGTTGTGAGGTGAACCTCAAGTAATTTTACTTTTATTCTCCTCTAAGCATTTGTATAGCATTTTATGAAAACACTTCGTTCCCTTGCAGGGATAGCAGGTCCTTCAAAAACTTAATTTTTTATATCATTTGGCCTTTGTTGGGGAAGATGCACAATAATATAGAGCTTCCTTTGTCTGTCTTGTTAGCAAAAATATCTTCTCTCTAAATGAAATTTCCAGATTACTTAAACTCAACTTTTTTAAGCACCAGACTCTTTTATCCAGTTGGATAAAAATTTGTCTAAAATATATTATTTACTTATCTATCTTCTTCAACAATGCATATTGATTGTGGAGGAATTAGTGATTCAAGGGCATCATTTTGATAATGTTATTATACTAGAGGAAAATACAATCAAAGAGATTTTGCCTATGTCCTGAAATTTCTTAGATGATAGTGCCTTTAAAAAAAAAAACTTGTCTATTTTATAGTTTCTCTGTCTTCTCCCTCAGTGTTAGGTTCCACTTCTCTTCCCTACTTATAATATGTTACTATAATTTGCTTCTTTTAGAGAAAACAGATAATCATGTTAGAATTTTGTCTCAAGTAAGGATGAACAGGTCTTAAATGCATACACAAGAGTAAAGATGATAAAGTTAAGTACATGGATTTTGTTATTGCTCAGAGCTTTTTTGTTTGTTTGTTTCTTTCGGGTCCCCAGTGGTGTTTGAGAGATTCAAAATACACCACAGGTACAGCTGAGAAGCTTGAAAATTTTTACTGAAAGAATTAAAATAGCATGTTAGATCATGTGTTTGTTGATTTAGGAGTACATCTTGTTGGAGAGGGGGAAAAGATGGCGGAGGAGTAGGGGACCCTATTCCAACCGGTCCCTGGAATTGAGCTGGATATCTACCAGACCACTCTGAACACCCATGAAATCAGCCTGAGATGTAAGAAGATAGATCTGGATCTCTACAAACAGAATATCGCAGGCGGTTCGTTTCGAGGTACAAAGCGGGGAGCCGTGATTCCGCGAGCAGATATCGGATGATAAACAGAAGGCGGAGGGAGCAGAGCCATGGGGATCCTACACCACCAGTGAGCAATAGCCTCCCGTGCTGGGGACAGGGCACAGACTCGCAGACCACTAGCGGTGGGGAAAGGACTTTAGGGCAGCCCTCCAGATGGAAACCCAGAGCGCAGGGCCAGGTGTGCAAACTGGGGATGACTGGCAGTTTCAGAAGCACAAAGGGCAGAGACCGAGCCCTGACCTGGAGGTGAGGACTGGGAGTGCTGCTGAGGGGCGCACAACCCAGGACCCTACAGTTTTAGCAGCACAAACAGAAACGGAGATAGTGTGGCCTGGAGAGCTCACTGAAGAACAGACTGCGATCTCGCTGCTCTGAGGCAGAGGGTTGGAAACCATCTCTTCTGCTCTGACTTTCGAAAGCTGCCAGGGAAAGCCACCAGAGAACAAAAGCCTCAAAAAACCGTTTTTCACTGAGCCCATCCCCCGCCACAGGGGGCAGGGCAACTCTGCCCAAACAGGGTTGCCTGAGTAACAGCGTGGCAGGCCCCTCACCCAGAAAACAGGCTGGGAAAACAAGAGGCCAGCAACCCTAAGGTCCCTAGAAAATAGGTGCATCTTGCTTGGGTTGTGGTCAATAATTTGGACTCTATACATTCCCTCAACCACCCCTCAACAGAATGACTAGGAGGAGGAACCCCCAAAATAGAAAAGACTCAGAGATTATGATTTATGCAGCAGATTTACAAATGGATGCAGATATAACCAAGATGTCGGAGATGGAATTCAGGCTAACAATTGTGAAGACAATAGCTAGAATGGAGAAATCGATTAATGGCAACATAGAGTCTCTAAGGGCAGAAATGAAAGCTGAATTGGCAGAACTTAAAAATGTCATCGATGAGATCCAATCTAATCTAGATAATCTAACAGGGTAAGTGAAGCAGAAGAACGAATCAGTGACCTAGAAGACCAAATAAAAGCGAAAAAGGGAAAAGAGGAGGCCAGGGGAAAACAACTCAGAATACATGAAAATAGAATCAGAGAAACAAGTGACACCATGAAACGTTCCATTGTCAGAATTATTGGAATCCCTGAGGGGGTGGAGAGAAAGAGAGGACTAGAAGATAATATTTGAGCAAATCATAGCTGAGAACTTCCCTAATCTGGGGAATGAAACAAACATTCGTGTTCTAGAGGCAGAGAGGACCCCTCCCAAGATCAAGGAAAACAGGCCAAGACCCGGGCATGTAATAGTAAAACTCACAAATCTTAGAACCAAGGAAACCATCCTATGGGCAGTTAGGGGGAAAAGATTCCTTACATACAGAGGGAGGAACATCAGAATAACATCAGACCTATCCACAGACACCTGGCAAGCCAGAAAGGCCTGGCAAGACATATTCAGGGTACTAAACGAGAAGAACATGCAGCCAAGAATACTTTATATGGCAAGGCTGTCACTTAGAATGGAGACATACAGAGCTTCCAAGACCGACAGAAACTGAAAGGATATGTGACCACTAAGCCGGTCCTGCTAGAAATATTAAGGGGGGTTCTATAAAAGGAGAAAGACCCTAAGAGTGATATAGAACAGGAATTTACAGGGACAGTCTATAAAAACAAGGTCTTCACAGGCAACATGATGACAATAAATTCATATCTTTCAATAATTGCTCTCAAGGTGAACAGCCTAAATGCTCCCATAAAACGGCACAGGGTTGCAGATTGGATAAAAAGACAGGACCCATCCATATGCTGCCTACAAAAGACTCATTTTGAACCTAAAGATACATCCAGACTGAAAGTGAAGGGATGGAGATCCATCTTCCATGCCAACGGACCTCAAAAGAAAGCTGGGGTAGCAATTCTTATATCAGATAAATTAGATTTTAAACTAAAGACTATAGTTAGAGACGCAGAAAGACACTTTATCATTCTTAAAGGGTCTATCCAAGAAGAAGATCTAACAACTGTAAATATCTATGCCCCCACCATGGGAGCAGCCATCTACATAAGCCAACTGTTAACCAAAATAAAGAGTCATACTGATAACAATAACGTTAATTGTAGGAGACCTCAATACTCCACTCTCAGCAATAGACAGATCATCTAAGCAGAAAATCAACGAAGAAACAAGAGCTTTGAATGACACACTGGACCAGATGGACCTCATAGATATATACAGAACATTCCACCCTAAAACAACAGAATACTCATTCTTCTCGAATGCACATGGAACTTTCTCCAGAATAGACCACATACTGGGTCACAAATCAGGTCTCAACCGATACCAAAAGACAGATTATTCCCTGCATATTCTCAGACCACAATGCTTTAAAACTGGAACTCAATCACAAGAAAAAATTTGGAAGAAATTCAAACACTTGGATGCCAAAGACCACTCTGCTCAATAATGTTTGGGTCAACCAGGAAATAAAAGATGAACTTAAACAATTCATGGAAACCAATGAGAACAAAAACACACTGGTCCAAAACCTATGGGATACTGCAGAGGCGATCCTAAGGGGGATATACATAGCCATCCAAGCCTCACTCAAAAAAATAGAAAAACCCCGAATTCACCATCTAACGCTACACCTTAAAGAACTAGAGAAAAAGCAACAAACGAAGCCTAAGCCACGCATTAGAAGAGAGATAAGATTAGAGCAGAGATCAGTGAATTAGAAACCAGAAACACAAGATCAGACCAACAAAACTAGAAGCTGGTTCTTAGAAAGAATTAGTAAGATCAACAAACCACTGGCTAGACTTATCCAAAAGAAAAGAGAAAGGACCCAAATTAATAAAATTATGAATGAAAGGAGAGAGATCACGACTAACACCAAGGAAATAGAAACAATTATTAGAAATTATTATCAACTATATGCCAATAAGCTGAGCAACCTGGATGAAATATATGCCTTCCTGGAAACCTTTAAACTCCCAGACTGAAACAGGAAGAAATTGACAACATGAATAGGCCAATAACCAGTAATGAGATTGAAGCAATGATCAAAAACCTCCCAAAAAACAAAAGTCCAGAGCCTGATGGATTCCCTGGGGAATTCTACCAAACATTTAAAGAAGAAATAATACCCATTCTCCTGAAGTTGTTTCAAAAAGTAAAAACAGAAGGAAAGCTTCCAGACTCATTCTATGAGGCCAGCATTACCTTGATCCCCAAACCAGGCAAAGACCCCATCAAAAAGGAGAATTTCAGACTGATACCCTGATGAATATGGATTCCAAAGTCCTCAACAAAATCCTAGCTAATAGGATCAAACAATACATTAAAAGGATCATCCACCACGACCAAGTGGGATTTATCCCCAGGATACAAGGGTGGTTCAACATTCGCAAATCAATCAATGTGATAGAACACAATAAGAGGAGAGAGAAGAACCATAAGGTCCTCTCGGTTGATGCAGAAAAAGCATTTGACAAAATACAGCATCCTTTGCTGATTAAAACTCTTCAGAGTATAGGGATAGAGGGAACATTCCTCAAGCTCATAAAATCCATCTATGAAAAACCCACAGCGAATATCATCCTCAGTGGGGAAAAGCTGAGAGCCTTTCCCTTAAGATCGGAACACATCAAGGATGCCCACTCCCGCTACTATTGTTCAACATAGTACTAGAAGTCCTAGCAACAGCAGACAACAAAAAGAAATAAAAGGTATTCAAATTGGCAAAGAAGTCAAACTCTCTCTTTTCACAGATGACATGATACTTTATGTGGAAAACCCAAAAGACTCCACCCCAAATTACTAGAACTCATACAGCAGTTCAGTAATGTGGGCAGGATACAAAATCAATGCACAGAAATCAGTTGCTTTCTTATACACTAACAATGCATCTGTAGAAAGAGAAATTAGAGAAACGATTCCATTTACAATAGGACCAAAAACCATAAGATACCTCAGAATAAACCTAACCAAAGAGGTAAAGGATCTATACTCTAGGAACTACAGAACACTCATGAAAGAAATTGAAGACACAAAAAGATGGAAAAACATTCCATGCTCACGGATCAGAAGAAAAAACCTTGTTAAAATGTCTATGCTACCCTGAGCAATCTATAGCTTCAGTGCCATCCCAATCAAAATTCCAATGACATTTTTCAAAGTGCTGGAACAAACAATCCTAAAATTTGTATGGAATCAGAAAAGACCCTGAATCTCCAAAGAAATGTTGAAAAAGAAAAAGCTGGGGGCATCACGGTGCCTGATTTCAAGCTATATTACAAAGTAGTGATCACAAAGACAACATGGTACTGGCACAAAAACAGACATATAGACCAGTGGAACAGAATAGAGATCCAAGATATGGACCCTAAACTCTGTGGTCAAATAATCTTCGACAAAGCAGGAAAAAATATTCAATGGAAAAAAGACAGTCTTTTCAATAAATGGTGCTGGGAAAATTGGACAGCCACATGCAGAAGAATGAAACTCGACCATTCTCTAACACCATACACAAAGATAAACTCAAAATGGATGAAAGACCTCAATTTGAGACAGGAATCCATCAAAATCCTAGAGGAGAACATAGGCAGTAACCTCTTTGACATTGGCCACAGCAGCGTCTTTCAAGATACATCTCCAAAGGCTAGTGAAACAAAAGCAAAAATGAACTTTTGGGACTTCCTCAAGATAAAAAGCTTCTGCACAGCAAAGGAAACAGTCAACCAAACAAAGAGGCAGCCCACAGAATGGGAGAAGATATTTGCAAATGACACTACAGATAAAGGGCTGGTATCCAAGGTCTATAAAGAACTTCACAAACTCAACACCCAAAAAACAAATAATCCAGTCAAAAAATGGGCAGAAGACATACAAATGGCTAACAGACACATGAAAAAATGTTCATCATCATTAACCATCAGGGAAATTCAAATCAAAACCACACTGAGATACCACCTTACACCAGTTAGAATGGCAAAAATTGACAAGGCAAGAAACAACAAATGTTGGAGAGGTTGTGGAGAAAGGGGAACCCTCTTACACTGTTGGTGGGAATGCAGGTTGGTACAGCCACTTTGGAAAACAGTGTGGAGGTGCCTCAGAAAGTTAAAAATAGAGCTACCCTATGACCCAGCAATTGCACTCCTGGGTATTTACCCCAAAGACACAGAGGTAGTGAAAAGAAGGGCCATATGCACCCCAATGTTCATAGCAGCAATGTCCACAATAGCCAAACTGTGGAAAGAGCCGAGATGCCCTTGAACAGATGAATGGATAAAGATGTGGTCCATATATACAATGGAATATTACTCAGCCATCAGAAAAGATGAATACTCAACTTTTGCATCAATGTGGATGGGACTAGAGATTATGCTAAGTGAAATAAGTCAAGCAGAGACAATCAATTATCATATGGTTTCACTCATTTGTGTAACATAGGGAATAGCATGGAGGACATTAGGGGAAGGAAGGGAAAAATGAAGGAGGGGAAATCGGAGGGAGAGATGAACCATGAGAGACTATGGACTCTGAGAAACAAACTGCAGGTTTTAGAGGGGAAGGGAGTGGGGGGATGGGCTAGCCAGGTGATGGGTATTAAGGAGGGCACGTACTGCATGGAGCGCTGGGTGTTATATGAAAACAATGGAACGTGGATCACCACATCAAAAACTAATGATGTATGGTGACTAACATAACATAATAAAATAAAATTTAAAAAAAATTTCAACTAAAAAAAAGGAGTACATCTTGTCTACAGTAGGGAAAAAAAATAAAATCAACTATTCTGTGAACAATGAGATTATTTAGACCATGATGCACTTACACTATTCTGATGAACCTTCATGTCTGCAGTCAAAGTTAGATTTGCTTGTGATAAGCATTCATATAATATCACTGCATTGTGTTCAACAGGCAAGATAAACTGGAGAGAGGGGAAAGAATAGGAGGTCATTCATATGTCAAAGTAACGGTTGTCAGAGTCCTGTCCCTAGATTAACATAAGAAACAGAAGGCAAAATGAGGAAGTACCATAAGGCTCTGAATATTTTGAAGAAAGAGATGGATCCTAACTGGGAAGATCAGAAAAAGCTTCATGAAGAACTGGTATTTGAGCAGGGGAAGACTGAGTCAATACTTTGAAATGTTCAGAAGTAGAGAGTTTGATGTGTTGGTGGTAGGGGGTTGTTGTATATTCTAAACAGTGGGAACAGTATGAAAAAATGGTTTGTAGCATTGGACACATGAAAAGAGCAGTGAGTGGTCTGATCTGGATGCAACCTAGTGTGCATGCACAGAGCAGTGGGACGTAAGAACCTAGGCTGATAGAAGTGCAAACAAGAAAGTGTGCACTAGGGGGTGTGGACTCTATTTCTTGGACAGTAAGGAGCCACTGAGGGAACTGTGATGATAGTAGTCCTGAATCAGATATATTAATCTCTCAGCAAAAAGGAGTGGGCTGGAGAGAGAGTGTAGAATAAGAAGCTAACAACCAAGTGATAAGCAAGTTATAGTAGTTTAGATGAGAAATAATGAAGATGGTATTTGGGATTTGCCAAGGGAAATTGTTAAGAGAGAAAAGAAACAGGTCATAGATGTATATTAGGAGAATGACTTTATTTGGCAGAAGGGAGGAGGAAGGAGAGGAAGAGGCACAGTTAGAGTAATTTTCCAAATTAATGACTACATTAGTCCGTTAGTGGATTCTGGATTCTGCAGTGGGTTGCAGCCAGTGGCTCAGTCAAGGTAGGGTAGACTGTGGTACAGTAACACAGTGTCAGTAGCTTTTAACAAGAAAGATTTATTTACTGCTCATGCTACAAGTCTTCTGAGGGTTGTCTGTCCCACGTAGTTGTCACTGTGCACTCCTCCAGAATCCAGATTGATGGAGTAGCTTCTATCTGGCATACTCCAGTCTCATGGCAGAAGATAAAAAGGAAATAATGAACCACCCACTGCATTTTAAAACCTCTGCCTGGAGGTGACATTTGTCACCCTTCACACAGCATTGCACAGAGCAAGTTGTATGTCCAAGTCTACCATCAAGGAGGCTGCAAATTGTCATCCTCCTCAGAGCAGAGAAGCATATGTTTGTGAACAATAAAATAGCATTTTTAAGTATATATATAATAGAGTAAAATAGAATAGAAAATATTAGAGTGGACTGTATTGTGAAACTTCTGTTTCACTTTTTGTGTGTTGATTATCCTAGATTACAATGTAGAGTATGTATCTTACTGTGGATCAAGGTAAAAAAAAAAAAAAAAAATGAAAGCCATTACCCTAGACCAGAGTGTACCACATGCTAAAAGAAGAGAAAGGAGAACATCAAGAAAGATGTAGGTACATCTTTATATCTACAATGTAGATGGTGGATTAAAGATGGCCACAGATTCTTTGCCATTCTTCTCTCAAGGGGTGAAGTCTCTTTCCCTTCTCTTTTGAATTTGGGCTGGACATGTGACTTTCACCAATGGGATACAGTGGAAGTGATGTTAATTCCAAGCCTAAGGGGACTGGGAGCTTCTATTTCTTCCCTCTTGGAAGCCAGCTGCCATATACAAAGTTCAACTACCTGAGACCACCATGCTGTGAAAAAGCCAAAGGTGGCCACATAAGAGGATCATGCGGCACCAGATGTCGGTGAAACCTTCTTGAACCTTTCAGCCCATCCCATCTGCTACTGAAGGCAGCCCAGGGAGTGACCCCTGCCAATGACATATGGAGCAGAAGTCCAGCTGAGTCCTGTTTGAATTCCTGACCCCACAGAATAAGAGTAATCACTGTGGTTTTAAAACCATAAGGTGAGCAGATAGTACATTATATAGATAACTGAAACAGGATAACAGAGTTTAGTTCAAAGAGAACATAAAGCTGCTGGTATTGGTAATCAGAAGGTCACTAATGCCCCAGAAGAGAACATTTTTAGTAAAATAGTGGGAGAAGGGGGTCCCAGGCAGTTGGTGATAAATGAGTCATGGTCCAGGAACTGGCCAGTGAAGAGGAGGAGACAAGATGATAACTTAAGGACAACATTTTTTCCTGTAAGTGGAGGAGACTTTAACATATGCTGGGGGGAATAGCCCATGCAGAGAGATATGTCGAAAATGAAAGAGGAACAGGAACATTTGTTGGAGGAACGTCAGCATCTATTTGTCTTTTAAATCTGCACACATGAAAACTAGGAAAGTTGACTTTTTCTTAATCGTTGACTACATCCTTGTGAAAGCGTTTTTGTGATTTAGCTTGGTTCTTCATTTGATACATGTGCCTTGTACTTTGTTCTTCATTTGAGTCTGGAAACCTGAAACAGTTTTTAAAATTGATGTATTGTCATTACTAACAATTATACCCAACAGTCATTTGAAATTTACAGAACATGTTTACATGTAACAAGGTCATGTGACAACCTAATTTTTCCATTTTGCAGATGTGGAGACTGAAGTAACTGGGAGTTACTAACATGTCAGTTAGCCATGAAGGCGCACAACTAGGACTCTTGTCTTTTGTTTTCTGACTTTCCCATTATCTGTTTTCCAGGTGAAGTGGCCAGGGAGGTGATGATTGTAGATGGGATAGAATAAGTTACTTTAAGAAACCACCAAAACCTGTTTGATAAGGTTTCTACTACTGTTTTTTTAATACTTGAGTTCTTCAAATAACACAAGGAAGACTTTAGTGGGAAGCAGGTCGATGCTTTTGGGGGCAGTTTGGAGAGAATTTGGAGAAGTGAGAACATGTGTGTTTTCTAGTACAAGAAAGATAAAGGGACTTGGTGTTGAGGCATGGGCCAAGGGCAGAAATTGAACTTGGAAGACAATGAATTAGAATCCTAGACTTGAGCTAGGGGTAGCAGGGGGATGGGAATATGAAAGGAAGTGGATGGTTCTGGAGACACAGGGCACAGGAGTACCACATTTACGTCCTCGGGAGCCATCAGTGACCCCTGCTACGTGAAAACCACAGGTGTCAGGCAGTCAACAGCTAGCTACTCTGCTTGGTGAAAGACTCTCTTACGGGAAACAATAAATCCCCTCCTGAGGAAGGCTTATGAATATGATGAAATGTGACTTTGCCAATCACTTGTGCATTTATTTAAATGCATATGTTTATCTGTTTGTGTGCACACACATTATCTTTTCTAATTACCCAGGAGACTACCTTGCTAAAAGCCGAACACATGGAAAGTTTCAACTTTGTGACTTCAGCCATGTTTTAGTCATCTGCATATTTTTTTAAAATCCTAAAATTGCTTTCAAAGTGGAAAAATTGTGTGGGCTTTTTTCATCTTTTCATAACTCAAAAACTATTTAATATATTTTTCTCAAACTTTGCAAAAAAAAAAAATCACCTTTGGGCTGAAACCAAGCATGGAAAATTTCACCACAAAGGGCTAATTTTTTGGAAAGCTGCAAGAAAGTGAAAACAGGGGTTTATAATAAAACATTCTTCATGCATGTTAATCCTTAGTACTTTATCTAATGCATTTCATCTGAGTATTTCTGAGCACTTTTCAGATTTAAATATTGAACCATTTTAATATTGGTGTATGCACAATCCAGTCAGATATGGAAAATGTCCCCCATCTTCTCACAGGTCCAGTGTATTGAGAGTTAGTGAGATGTGTTTAAAGGGACAAGTAGGGCAAGTGAAGTGAAGTGGCCACAAGGCAGAGAAAACCTTACATACTGCTCGCACACATGTTAGCACCTCATCTTCCTGGCCCGGGAGTAGTTGTGAGCAGAATGTGGGAGAGGACAGTAGGCACTCATTCAGATAGCTAAGCCAGCATTTCTCAAAGCAGCATCAGTGTTACTTGGGGTGTTGTTAGAAATGTAAATTATCGGGCCCCTCTCAGAACTCCCGAATCTGAAACTTTCTCGGGCTTGGACCCAGCTATCAGTGTTCTCACAGGTGCTCCAGGTGGGGGGCCACCAACCTAAGCTTTCCAAAAGCTGGGAGCATAGAATGAATGGAGATTTTGTGGACAATTAAATCTGTCCTCGGTCTTTCAGGAACCTGTCAGTCTCTCTGGATACTACACATCACACCCTGGAAGCAGGAGGAACACTAATCAGGTTCTCTAAAGGAAAGTTCTTTTTGTCTCTATTTCTTGTATCCTTGCTGTTTCTGCCTATGATCTGATCCGTAAGCATTGCAACCCTCTTGAGTAAAGGTGCTGGTACCCAGATTGTTCAGGGAAATGGCGCTACCCAGAAGTATTTTCTCATTTCCTTGAGTTATCAGGGTCACACCTGGGGTGGACCCATGTATGTCAATTCTCATTTCTTTGCAGTCTTACGTTCTAAGATTTAAGTGGCAAGGTAGCAGAAGTCTGTCAGTGGAAGCTGACTTAAGCCCCTCTCTTCTGTGTGCAAGTTCTTAGTCATGTTTTGCATCGGCGCTCTGCATTCCAGCAAACCCCAGTGTCTATGTTATTGTGTCCCTAGGCACTGAGGTAGCTGTGTTCGTGGCATTGTATCAAATTCTGAGAATATTCTCCTGGTGATGGAAGTCCTCAGTCTGCTATATGTGGACCTTTAGCTAACCACCCAATGCTTGTTGTTAGGATGAAAAATTCAGACATAGCCTGGGAGAGGTGTTTAAGCAGTTTAAAGGTATATTCAGTTACAACCCATCTCAGCGAAGCATGAATACAGCAACCTAAGCGGATGTGGATGGAAAGGAAAAAGAGACTCATTTTTCAATTGATCATTTAAAATTTTTATTATGAAAAACTTCAAAAAGAAAAAGAATTGTATAATGAATCTCCAGAACCCATTATCCAGATTAATATAGCTACTAAGATTTTGTTATCTTTACCTCATTTTTTTAATACTTTCAGTTGAATTGTAGCCTTCATGGTATTTCACCCATAATTACTTCACTGTGCATCGTTATAAAAGGACCTTTTCTTATATAACTACCATGTCATTATCACACCTAACAAAATTAATGGTAATTCTTTGATATCATCTAATATAGTCCATATTCATATTTTCTTTGTCCCCAAAATGTTTTTTTTACAGCTGGTTTGCAAGATCTTTCTTTAGTTTAAAAGTTTTCTTTCCTATTACCAAATGTTATGTTTTTAAGTTTCAGGAAGGTAGGAGAAAAAGTAAAAAAAGTAATTACCATGAATTGTTCTCATAACTCAACAAGTAGCTTTTTAAAACTGAACGTAAAACTGCTTAAAGAAAAGTATGGATAGATCATGACTTTATATAGGTCATTTTAAACCTAACTAACTGTCCCTTGAGTTTCCATGTTTAGACCAGAGGATAGGGCGCCTGGGTGGCTCAGTTGGTTAAGCGACTGCCTTTGGCTCAGGTCATGATCCTGGAGTCCCGGGATCGAGTCCCACATCGGGCTCCCTGCTCTGCAGGGAGTCTGCTTCTCCCTCTGACCCTCTTCCCTCTCATGCTCTCTATCTCATTCTCTCTCAAATAAATAAATAAAATCTTTAGACCAGAGGATAATACAGCACGCCCTCTCAATTTTGTTTTTGTTTAATAAGAGAACAAACTTTGAACTGTTTTTGCATTGTTATTTATTAGGATTTAAAAATGTATGTAAGATACTTAGTTCTTTTGTAGATAGAGTGATTGAAGATTAAACTATGCACTGTTTTTACTATGACAATTATTATATCACTGTAGCTATCATTTGTGGGTCTTAATCCGCTCATCAAGTCTTCGATGGGCTCCTGTTCCCATTTTCTACATGAGGAAACCAAGACCTAGTACAGAAATAAGTTGCTCAGGGTTAGATAGCTGGTAAGTGGCTGTGCTAGAATTTGAACCCATGTGTGTTTGACTCCAAAGTCTGTACTCCTGCTGAAGAGCTAGCTAATAAAATCTATCAAGAAATATGTACCCAGAACAATGCATGACACAGTGCTTAATAACTTAGTATATGGTAGCCCTGGGTAGTGTCTGCTTATTGAGTATATAGTAGCATTTACTAATGCTTGCTAAGTGGACCTCAACAGTTATCAAAATGAGCTGCTACTATTGCAGTATTTAAAAGAAAAATGTAGTGTGATGTGTGTATATACTTCTGTATACACTTTTAAAAGTCTGAACAGGTAAACACCAAGTGGCTTATAGTAGTGACCTCTGGGGTTAGAAGTAAGGGTATATTTGTGGTAGAGACTCTGCATTGTTTGTGCTATTTCACTATGACTGTGTTAGCAGAAGAAAAAAATAATTCTAAAAAACGCCCATTCTTTTCTTTGGAATCTATGTTAAGAAAATAATCTCAAAGATAGAGAAAACACTCATGTACAAAAGATATTATGTGTTGTAACGAAAAATTGGAAACACCCTACTGTCCTACTATAAAGAAAAGGTTAAGTAGAGTATGGAATGTGCAAGTTTCAAAAATACATTCTCAGAAGACACTGTGGAACATAAATTATAAAATGTTAAGGGTGTTAAAATATATACAGAATAGATGACTACAGCTATATTGAAACATCCATTTAAAGCCTTGAAATAAAATTACCAAAATGAATATAGTGATTGTGTTTGAGTGGTGAGTTTGGGGGTGATTTTTTTTTCTATTTACTTTTTGTCTCAAACTTCCTTTAACAGCATATGTTTCTTCACTGTCCTAATCATTTGGGGTTTATACATTTTCTCTGTTTTTTAAAAACAGCAATGTGATTGTAAGAGTTCCTAACAGAAAGTTGGCTCAAGAGAGGACATTTTTGGTTACTTGTTACACGGTGACAGATAACTAATAAAAGGGGAAAAGTAGAAAGGTCAAGTCTGCATCACGGTTCTTGTGCAGGAGAACTCGCGCCTAGGACCAGTAGCGGCACCAGGTGGGTGGCAGCGTCTTTAGCAACAGCTTTGACCCGCGCCTCTTATCTGACCTGCGCTTCCTCCTCTACTCAGGTGGCTAGGCTTTTGTCCTGCCTTGCAATTTTTTATTAACCTGCTTCTCCCCACTCCTAGAATAATTGGGATTATTGATAGGTATGTCTTTTGATGGTCTCTTCATGACTGTTATTTGAATGTGATTAAAAAAAAAAACAACAACCACAGGCTGGGATTAGCATCATCATTCAGCATACTGTTAGAATGAAGCAGGTTCTCTTTTAGAATAGGAGAGCCATCATCGGACCATGAGGCTCATAGTGGCTATGACTCCTAAGAGGCTCTGGGGTGTGAGTGAGTAGCCATGCTAAAGCAGAAGTGTTATCTTTGTGAATACCATTACAGTTAGATGGATGCAGGTCTGAAAAATAGAGCTCATACCTTGCTACATTTCGACTTTGTTTTGCCAGTGAACTGGGCGTTCACAGAAGAGCAGATTCATAGAGCCGATGGAGGACGGAAGAGATAGCATGCAAGAGTATGAAAACAGATGAACACATTTCTGTGATCTTCTGTGGCTCTGATTTATTCTATCCAGAAGATTCTTTTTAGGTCTGTCAGTTTGTGGAGATGAGAATGGTGAATGTGATCTAGGAAGGAAAAGGCTCTCTAATATGGTTATCCTGCGTGCATGAGGCTGTTTTACCCTCCCCTCTTGCTCTTACGGAAAATCTGTGAACAATATGCAATGCAGGCCACAAAAAATTCCCTGAAGTGGAAAAAGCCTAGCAGGCACTAAATGAAAGATGCTTCGCAAGAATAAAATGTGGTTGCTTTGAGATCTTGCATTCCAAGCCAGTTCAGACTAATTGCATTTGGTTGGGAAGAAGCCAGATTATCAGGTGTCAGAAAGGTATATTGATGAATGGGCAAAGATTGAAGCCAGCATCATTTCTGGCAGCCGGTCCCTAGGAAAGCAGACTGTAAATCATTTCCCAGTATCAGTCCTACAGAGACCAGAGGGAGCGTGCATAAATGAAGCCTATAGACAAGCCAGAAACTCCATTTCAACAAATAATTTGATCTCCTCACCAGTAGAGTTCTGGGAGCTTCTGTAGTAAACCAAATTGAGGGTTAGAGATTCAGCCTTTTCCTTTTTCATAGCCCAGGACCCTTAGGGAAATGCTGAGGAGCCTCTTGATCCCCATTGCAGAGGGGAAAGGCCCTGAGGGCTTCCGTCATATTATATGAATGTTGACTGATGCCAATTCAGAAGTGATTTCATAAAATCTTAGGGGCAGATTGTGATTATCTGGGTGCCGGGGAGTTCTTCTCCAGGTCCTCTGAGGGAGATGGCCTCCTCTGTCTCCCCCGGCCAGAGTCCCCGCACTTAGTGCGTACCTAGTGCTCCGTCCTACCTGTTAGTATTTCTTCTTACCTACTTCCTTTCTGCTTCCTCCTACCACCACCCAAAAGATGCCATCCGTCCATCTTCTGAAATCATCTCAGATGCCAACTCCTACGTGAACTCTTTCCTCATTCTTCTTAGTCATTTTTATTATCCTTCCTTTGAAACCGTTTTCTCATAATTCTTATATATTCCACCTTGTATTATAGGTATTGCATATTTATTTGATTCTCCCTATTAGATTTTTAAGCTTTTCTTTTTTTTTTAAGCTGAGGTATAATTTACATACAACTTTTTTTCTCTCCCTGCCTCAATCTAGATATTTTCTGCAACCTATTTTTCAGTACACCAGTCTTCCCTTCAGCTATGTATAAACTCCATTTATACCCATTTTTTGTAGTCTCAATTCAGTTATTGTAATTTTTGCTTGTAAAATTTCCATTTTATTATTTTTGTTGTTACCAATTCTTGAAATTCTGTTGTGTCTGATAATTTCAATATCCAAGTCTCGTGTGGTTGCATTTCTTTTCTTTTTCCTTGTTTGTTTGTGGTCGTCCATCTTGTCCCTCATTATGTTTGTATACAAATCAGAGTTCTCTAGAGAAACAGAACCAGTAGGATATGTGTACATATAGAAGGAGATTAACTGTAAGGAATTGGTTGACAAAATTCTGGAGGCTGATGAGTCCTAAGAACTGTAGTCCGTAAACTGGAGACCCAGGAGGACAGATGGTGTATAAGTTCTAGTCACAAGGCAGGCAAACTTGAGACCCAGGAAGAGCTGATGTTTCAGTTAGAACCCAACGGCAGAAGAAAAACCATGTCCCTGCTCAAAAACAGCAGAGGAATTCCCTCCTACTCAGCCTTTCTGTTGGGATGAGGCCCCCTTATATCAAGGAAGGCAATCTCTGCTTGACTTGATCCACTGATTCAAATATTTATCTCATCCAAAGCACCCTCACAGATGCACCCAGGATAGTGTTTGACCATATCTGATCACCCCATGGCCCAATCAAGTTGACACAGAAAATGAACCATTGGGGCGCCTGGGTGGCTCATTTGGTTGAGCATCCAACTCTTGGTTTCAGCTCAGGTCATGGTCTCATGGATCATGAGAGCAAGCCCTATGTCAGGCTCTGTGCCATCGGGGAGTCTGCTTGAGATTCTCTCCCTCTGCCTCTCCCCCAGCTCGCTTGCTTGCTCTCTCTCTCAAATGAATAAATAAACAAATCTCAAAAAAAAAAAAAGAAAAAATGAACCATCACTGCTTAGTAAGGTGTTCCTTTTTTAATTGAATTCCTGACATTATATATGAAAAATTGTTAAGACAATATGAGGCTTCTGTATTCCTCCATGGAGAATTTCCTTTTGCTTTTGACTAGCAATTACAGTAAGGACTGATCACACGTTAATGCCGTCTGGACTCAGGCTGAGTCAACGCTACCTCTGTGAGAGTGAGAGTTGGTCTATGTCCAGTTGGTCTCTACTTCTAGGGGGTAACCCTTTAGTGGTTCCCACTGAAAGCCTGGGGTGTGCCTTCTCTTGAATGGGCACCAAATGCCCAAATTTTGACCCTTGAGCCATGGTATACTTCTAGAAAGCCAGCTTCTTTTCCTCTTAGCTACTGCTCATGAATTGGTAAAAAAGAAGAGCTATTTGAATAACACACCTCTCTTGAGTTTCCTTTTTCTCTAGGATTTTGGCCCTTTCAGTCTCTTCTGCCTTTGATGCTTTCAAAGGCACTTTTAAAAAATACTTTTTCCAGCTTTTCTAATTGTTCTTGGCAGGAGGATTGCTTTACAGTAAGCCAGTCTGCCACCCCCGCTCCCTATCTCCACCATTACCAGCTGTTGCCTGGCTTCAGGTTCTTCAAGCTCTGCTGTTGAAAAGTATGCCATTTCAAGTTTTTGATTCTTTATGTAACTCGTTTCTTCTCTGGACAGTTTTAGCATCTTCACTTTATCCCCATTATTACATTTTATGATGATAATCCTCAGACTGTTTATCCTTTTTAATATGGAAACTGGCATCCTCACGTACCAAAAGCTTCTCCTGTATTTTTTTCCTCCTTGTTTTCTCATTATTTGCATGTTAAACATCCAGAAATGATTCTCTTGATTTATTTTATATTGTCAGTCTCTTTCTTCCTTCCCCCTCTTTTTAGTTCTATACAGTGAGAAATACCGGATATTTTCCCAACTTTTTCTTGTAATTTATATAATTAAACTTTTTATTTCAGCCTTCATGAAAATAATTTCTAAGATAATTTCTTGTTCTTTGTTCCCTTTTTGTAGTGTCCTTTTTAATTCACGGCTTACTTGCTTTCTCTCTCTGAGGAGAAAAATTTCTGGACTTTTGTTGTATTTCAGCACTATCACGATTCATTCTGAATTCCTTTTTTCATGTTTCGTTTATGTTGGTCTGTCTAGTACAATTGAAGCTTTGCTTAAATGTCTGACATTCCTTTGTTATCTATTCATATGTAAGAATGAAGCACTGAAAATCCTAGGAGGTTTTGTGTGAGAGTGGGCCTTATCAGCTAGTCAGCCTCACTGCAGGGTGATTGGACAGGTATTCTGACATTTTGTGTGTGTGTGTGTGTGTGTGTGTGTGTGTGGTATTCCTCAGCGTCACTATCTGTATGGTTTTTCTCTAGAGCCATTCAGTTTCTCCAAAAAAAGTTCTCCAAATATCCTGCCTAAGGGCAGCAGCATCAGAGCAAAACAGCATGAGAGGCTGGTGTTTGCATGTGAGAGTTTCAGCATTTAGTGTTTGGGCTTTCATTTAATCCCTCTTTCCTGTGGGCCCTTTGCCCTGCCTTACTCTGTGCCTGTGTACCTAGCTCAGAAAAGTTCTTTCCTTCGGTTTCTAAATAAACCCACACTCCTGAGCTGGGCTTGGAGAGGAGTTGTTGCTTGGGGATATTGGATGAGGCAGTCATCTTGGAAGCCTCACTGCCCCTCAGCCAGACCTGCATTCATTCAGTCTGCTAGGCGCCGTGCACCGTCACTGAGCACCTGTAATAGACAGGAAGGTACCCGTGAACAAAGCAGAAAAGAAGCTCTGCCCTCTCAAAGTTCACGGTCTGCTAAGGGGAAATGATAATAAACATGAAAAATGCAGAAATTAATATGTTCAAAGGTGATACCACTTTGATAAAGAGTGGAGCAAGATCAAGGGGATTGGAAGTGCCATGGCTGGGGGATAGAGGGCAGTGGTGGACTGTACTTTATTATTTATCATTTTATTTGGAAACAGTTTCAAACATACAGAAGAGTTAGAAGAATAAGAATAGTATGTAGAACACATATACATTTTACCCACATTTACGATTATTAATATTTTACCTCATTTGCTTTATTATTTGTTCTCCCTCTCCCCACCCTCATACTCCATCTGTCTCTGTCTTCTCTCATATATATAGGATAGGGGTATGTATACACTATGTGTGTGTGTGTATTTACATGTGTATATACACGTACACACACATCTATATATATGTGTGTGTATATATATATCTAAAATATTAGTTGCTGGGTAAAATTTGAGCTGGTAACAGAGTAAATGATGCCCATTTCCATCATAAAGCATTTTCAGATACCATGGAACATTTTTAACTGATAAATTAGTGACCTATCATATTTGTATGCCAAACACTCTTAAGAGCAGAGATGTTTGTAGGCTCTCAGGAGTGCCATCCAACCCTGTTAGAGAAGGTAAGGAAGGGTCTTCCCAGGGGCACTTGTCCTCTGTCTGAGCTCCGTAGAAGCCGAGGTCTCAGAAGTTCAGTGAATTGCAGCATTAGGACTCAGAAACTAACTCAGGTGTTGGCCGAGCCCAGGAGACCACCCAGAGGGATATTACCTTCAGGAACTTGGGAGTCAATGGCAGGAGGAGCACCCTGTTCAGAGGTCTAAAAGGGAGAAGATACGTTAAGATACTTCTTCGATATATCTCTGGTTTTTCCTGATCTGAAAGGAGGACACCCTTAGCTCCTCCATTATCAAAGCTGTAATGGGGTTTCTGCATGAACTTCAGTTATTTAGGCCTAACCCTTTGCTGTGAATCAATTACTTCTTTTCTCAAGTTTTAATCTCTGTCTCCTGGGGTCTTAGCGGCCCTGACTGTTGGATTTGCTTTTTGCCAGATAATATGTAGCAAGAAAGCCATATTTTGAGCCTTCCTTTTGACTTCTGAGAAGCTAGGAGTGTTGTCTGGGACAGCTTCTGTGGCAGAAGTCACTCACTGTGTGCTGCTTGGCACGCGCCCAGCATGTGCCTCGGGCCATGGGCCTTTCCATTGTTCTACTCTCTCTCAGTCTGAAAACCTGTGATGGATACCTTTGCCTCATCTTAGCTCAGGTATTAAAATGGTACTTTAGTATATGAAACAGAGGTGTACATGTTTCACAGTGTTTTTAGCAAAGTTAAATGGGGAGGAGTCTTTTGTACAGATTTCCCCCAAATAACCCTGAGCTCTGTCATCAGCACTTTGCTCATGGAAGTGCCCATTGAATATTTGTCAATTTCCCTTTCCAAGGCCCTTCTCAAAGGTTCCTAGGCCATGATGAATCAGAGGTGTCTAGTGCCCGTTTTATGGTTCTGTTGTACTCTTTCTTTCCTGTAGCGTACTTACTATCATGCATTATTATAAATGTCTCTCTGCTCAGACTCAGGTTCTCTAAAAGCAGAGACTACTTTGTCTTGTCCCCCAGTGAGTCTCCCGCACTCCCCACAGCATTGGTGTATTGTAGGTACCAGTATATCATGAATGAATGAATCAACCAACCAACCAAAAAACAAGCAATAGACCCAATGAATGGCCCTTCCTTCTCAGTCATTCTTGGCTTAAGCTTTTAAAGACTGCCATTTCTAACTTTGGAAAGTCCCAACCCCATTGTGAACAATTAGGATTTTTTTTTTTTTTTTTTGCTTCCTGATCCACATCGACTACTCCAGCTCCAAGTTTAGGGAATTGCCAACCAGCAAAACCATCCTTTCTGATTCTGCATAGCTTTGCCATTGAAAACCAAGAGAAAGCTGAAATTGCCAAAGGCCCATAGTAGTCCTGTGAGAATGTTGCAGTACAGTGTAGACGTGAGGATAGATTTGCTATAGACGCCATTCACTGAGGCCGCCTGAAGGACACTGTTCAGTTCAGAGTAACATGCTCTGTAATAGAAGGCTGTGCTGCCCAGCAGCCTGTGAAGAATAATCTGCAGTGGGTCTGTGAGCATCACTATTTTCTATTTGAGTTCTTTGTGATTCTGAAAGAATCACAAGACTCTGAAAGACTGAAAGTGAATTCCAAGAGATATGAAGCTGAGAAGAGCACTTTGCATTCAAAAGAAAATAAATGTGAAGTGTATGAAATGACAAAAGCTTGAGAAGAACGGGCTCTAAGAAGATTTTGAACCTATGTTTCAAATGTTTAAGTGTAATCAGTCATAAGCTATATAAATCTGTCTGCAAATATGCAAGCATTCCTTATAATTAGCAACACCAACATGTAGGTTAAATGCATGGAATGGCTTTTTTTTTTTTTAACATTCACGTAATTAAAGTATAGAAAAATCTCTGTCCCAGAGGGTAATGAGTATAATTCACATGAATGGAAAATGATAAAAGTGGTCATTTTCTTGAATGCCACCCATCCTAAGAAAAACATGTTGGGGCGCCTGGGTGGCTCAGTCGTTAAGCGTCTGCCTTCGGCTCAGGTCATGATCCCAGGGTCCTGGGATCGAGCCCCGCATCGGGCTCCCTGCTCAGCGGGAAGCCTGCTTCTCCCTCTCCCACTCCCCCTGCTTGTGTTCCCTCTCTCGCTGTCTCTTTCTCTGTCAAATAAATAAAATAAAATCTTTAAAAAAGAAAGAAAAACATGTTGAAGTGGCATAATTTTTTTCAGCGATCAATTGTTGAAGGATCTCATGCTTTACTTCTTAGGATATGGAGTTAGTAATTTCTGAAGCTGAATGGTTTGAAACACTCGTAAATATTGGCCTGCCTCTAACAATAATGATGGTGATTGGCTCACCCGTAGGAAATTAGGTCACAAACAATAATGATTGCTAAGAAATTATTTTGTATGAAAGCATTTAGTGTATATAATAGTTAATGGCATGGGCTCTGGAGTTACCCTGCTTGAGTGCATACCTCATCTTTGTAGCTAAACCTCAGTTTTCTCAAGAGTGAAGAAACTTATTTGATAAGGTTGTCACAGGTATTAAAGGAGATAATGTATGTAAGGTGCCTTAACATAGTTCCTAGAAAGTAGTAAACAGACAGTACTACTATTACAAGCACTTCCCTACTGTGGGGCATATTCCTATTGTACTCCTCAATGAAACTGTTAAGACAGAATACAAGATCTCAGAAAGCAAGCACTTGATCATTAGAACTGAGTGGCATCTGCAGTTTATAAACTGCGTACGTATGATTAAATAAGCTGAATAGTCTTATCCTAAGGAGAGGAAAACATGCCTCATGGGGAGAAGAGAGAAACAGTTTGAACTAGGATTATTTCTAGGTCTGTGCCTTGATCCCTAGCAACTTTATCTTTAAAGGCTATGTGGTTCTCTCACATGTCTTAACAATGTTGGCAATCATATAAAAGGAAAAGCCGTGTGCTCTGTGCTCTTGTTTTCACCATTGCAGTAGAGAAGCACCCAACCCTTATTGCAGCAGGTGGGCTCAGCTAATAAACAAATAGGGAAAGTGGCAGTGATACTGCTCCTTTGACAATATTGAAGTACCATTTATCTTGGCTTCATTCAGTCCAAACGTAGAGGCATCATGGCTGCATCCCAGAAAGACAGATGTATCTGTAGTATACTATCTGAACAATAACATTTATTGATGATTCTTTAGATTGTACTCTTTAAAAAACATGCCTATTTAATGAAACAGATTGCATATAATCCATGTCTGAACATCAGACATCTTACCTTACCTTACCTTCAACAAATTGTTCCTAACTTCCTTTCTATAAAATAATTAACAATAATAAATTCAGAAAAAATAAATATCAAAATACTTTCTCTAATCCCCCAAAATGTATCTTCTATAAAAAGTCCGAATGTGTATATTTACTTTCCTGCACTATTCAAGAAAACATGGTGGTGCTTCATCATCAAAGTTGACTCTGGTAGATTTCAAATGAGCATGTGAAGTATATGAGAATGTTTCCTTAGAGTAGAATGAACTGGCCAGCCTAGAAGTTCTTTCTTTAATGAGACCATAACATAAGAAAATGTTTTGTCATGTACACAGATTTGGAAACCTTCTCTGCACAGCTGTGTTATAAAATTGGGTATACTTCCTTGACCTTGGTGATTTTTTTGCCAATAGGTTTCTGTATGAATAAAAAATGTTTATTACTGTGGCTTATCCTATCAAATTTGGACTATAAATTTCACTGAAGTTGCCATTATGGTATCTAAGAAAAGTATAAGTTTCACCCAACAGGTACTAACTGTTGTTCTCCAAAGGCAAGAGAGGAAAACCAGTCTCATCAACTAAGTATTAGTTGTGATAAGCAGTCTTTGGTCTTCTTACAGTTTTGAGAGGTAATGATGCATTCAGAGTATGTATTCTAACTTCCTTATTGTTTCAGTACATTCCCATGATTTCAGAGTGCACTTGAATTCTCATTTTGTTATTGATACAGATCAACCACATGTAACCCTGTAGTTGCTCGTGTATTTTTAGAGTTTCCCTTGCATGCAGTTTTGTTTAACATGGGTCACAGTAATGGATCATTTATACAAAGTAATGGATTGCTTCCTCTTTCTGCCAACTGATTTGATCAGTCTGAAGTTCTTTGTACTGTGGGTTACATAACTAGTATGGAATCTGTATGGTGTGTTTTTTAGTATGACAGTAACTGTATTAACCATTTATATTCTCTAAATCTTTTAAGGACATTTTAATAAACACAAAGAAGCCCTTGTTTTGAAGTGAGTAAACTTGAAACTAAAATAAGCAATGAGTTATCATAAAGGACTAAACCACCAGACTTCTTGGAAAGCACGTCATTTTCATTAGTTGATTGTTCTGGTTTAACTGTGGATTGGCCAGGAAAAAAAATGAAAATATTTCTTTCTAGCTTTCTCATTTAACATATTTTTCTGCTTTTACAGAGTTCAAGAGAACATATATTCGTTTTACTTTCCTAATGAAGAATTTGTAGCACCTGAGGGTCCTAGTTCTGAATATTTTCATTTATCATCCACGATGCTATTTTATAAGTGGCAGAAGGTTTAGGGGATTAGGATTAAATGTACTGATCTCACATTATTCCCTGGAATTTTCCTTTTAGCCAAATCCCTGATGATAGTAGTTGGTTTCGTTTTTTACTAATATGGCTTAAAAGTTGCCTGGAGGAGAAAATAAGATTGAGAGCTGAACAGTTAAATTCCAGTTGGTGGAGACTGCATTATTCAGTGACGTTAATTCTCCAGGTATCATTCATAGGATGTAGTTGAAAAACCTGAAAATAAGCAAAATGGCCTTTGTGTTTTCAGAATTGAAAGCCCAAAGAGCATATGAGCCCAAATGCATAGAATGTTTCCTTTAAAGTTTGCTAACTCCCTTTTATTCACAGTCGCAACCAGCTGGTCTCAAAAAAGAAAGAAAATTTGGACATCCTTGTTGTCAGCACATGCAAATCTACCTGATGTCTCATTGTAATATAGTTTTCCATTTTATGGGCGCACCACCATATGTGGAGCCACTCCTCCTTATGAACTCTCATCTCCAGTCCTTGGCTACTCCAAGTAATTCTTTTTTCCAGTTTTCCCAACTGCATTTATTGAACAACTTTTCTTCTCCACTGATGCTTTCATCATAAATTTTATTCCCGCATGTATTCAGGTTTGTTTTGAGACTCTTATGTTCCACTGAGCTATGTGATCGTTTTCTGATAAATAGTTTCGACTATTGTAGCTTCATAATCTGTCCAGTATTTCAGAGAGCCAATCTCTTTCTCTTCTTTTTCAGAATTCCTAGTTAGTGCATTTTATTTTCCAAATGAACATTAATACAATTCATTAAATTTCAAAATAAGCATCATCTTTTAGTATTTTAATTGAGATTGAAATGAATTGAATTGATCCATTTAGTGGGAGAATTTAGATCTCTTTTGCAACGGAAGAACAAAGAAATGTCCCATTGTGTTTTAAAGTTTTCTTTAGATAAGTGTACTACATTTCTTCTTACATTTGTATTTAGCTATTATTTTTATACATGGGATTTTTTAGTGTTTTAAACATAAGTCATAAATAATGGTAATTTTGCCTTTCCAATATTTATAACTCATTTTTTATCTTGTCTAATTTCATTGATTTAGCACCTTTGAGACAGTATTTAACAGTACAACAGAGTAATTCTATTAAAATGGAAGTCAAACACATCAATCTTGTTTCCAGAACCCTTCAAAGGCTTCTCAGCTACTCACACTAAAACCCAAAGTCCTATCAGACCCTACATCCTCTCTCCCCGCTGCTGTCCCTGTGATCACAGCATGAACTGCTGTCCTTTCACACACCCCACCCCAGCGATACTGTTCTCCGTGCTTTTGCTCAACACACCAGATTAGGTTCTGTCTTACACCCTTTGCACCTGACTTGCTCCTCCGTCTTCCAGAAAAACTTTTTTTCCAGATATCTTCCAGCTCACTCCATGACTGCCTTTGCACAAATGTCAGCTTTCTTTGTAGCCTTCCCTCGACACCCTATTTAAAACTACACCACCACTTCCAGTAATTCCTAATCTCCTTTCATTGTATTTCTTCCCTATATCACCATGGACTTGAGTTTACTAACACGCACATTTTTGCTTATTTATTATTTTATTATTTATTATTATTTATTCCTTAAATCGTCCTATAATTACTTTAGAATTATTAATCATTCTTGTGACTTAATACATGCTTTAATCACTTTTGGATCATTTACTCAATTATTTAATATTTATTATCAGTTATATTTATTATTTATATCTTTCTCATTGCAAAAGATAGAAAGAAGAAAAAAGGTGAAGGTACACAAAAAATAAAAAGCAACAAAGTAAGATTTTAGGTTTAGATTTTAGACTTAGCTCCAAAATATTAGGAATTATTTAAATAAAAAAGTAGTAAGCATATTAATCATATTAGTTAAAAGACAAAGGCTGTCAGATTAGTTAGAGAAAAACATCCAAATATAACCTCTGAATAAAAGGCCATAGAAAGGTAGAAAGTGAAAGTGGGAAAAGTTGTATCTTATAAATTCTAACCAAAAGAAAGCTGTAGTAGCTATGTTCATATTAAAATAAGCCCTAAGGGAAAAGCATGCTAGAAATGAAGAGAGTTCTTTTTTTTTTTTAAGATTTTATATTTATTCATTTGACAGAGAGTGAGTGAGCATAAGCAGGGGTAGGGGCAGAGGGAGAGAGAGAAGCAGACTTCCCACAGAGCAGGGAGTCCAATGTGGGGCTCGATCCCAGAGTCCTGGGATCATGACATGAGCCCGAGGCAGACACTTAACTGACTGAGCCACCCAGGCGCCCCTGAAGAGAGTTCTTTCACAATTTTAAAGGTTTACTCTGTCAGGTAGTAATAGTCAATATCAGAAATGAAAGAGGTTATATCACTACTGTGGTCCAGAGATTGAAGTATAATCACAGGATATTATAAATAACTTTATGCCAATAAATTTTAAAGTTTAAATGAAATAGACAAACCCCTAGGAAAAGAAAACATGAAACATATTGAAGAAGAACTGTTACTATTTTTCCAAGAAGAACTTTTAAAAACCAGAATGGTCCAAAGCCATTAAATAAATTGAATCCATCAATAGGCAAAACTTCCTAAAACTATACTCCAGCCTTCAGTGATGAATTCTATCAAATATTTGGAGAATAAATCATTATTATTTTACAAAATCCTCTAGGCAACAGAAGAGGAGACCATACTCTCCAGCTCAATTTCCTCAAACTAGCAAACCCTTTACATCTAAACCTGGAAAAAAGGTAATACAAGAAAAGAAAGTCATAGACCAGACTCGCTTATCAACATGCAAAAGTCCTACACAAAATACTAGGAAACCATGTAAAAAGGATGAATCATGACCACATGGGTTTATCCCAAGAATGAAAAGTTAATTTTGCATTAGAAAATCAATTGATAGTTTACCACATTAATAAATGAAAGGAAAAAAATCATAAAATCATCCCAATAGATACAAAAAAGGTAATTGATAAAACTCAACATCCATTTATGATGTTTATTTTTTTTTAAGATTTTATTTATTTTACAGAGAGAGAGACAGCGAGAGAGGGAACACAAGCAGAGGGAGTGGGAGAGGGAGAAACAGGCTTTCCGCCAAGCAGGGAGTCCGATGCGGGGTTCGATCCCAGGACCCTGGGATCATGACCTGAGCCGAGGGCAGACGCTTAACAACTGAGCCACCCAGGCGCCCCCCATTTATGATTTTTAAAAGCAATTAACAAACTAGGAATAGAAGAAATGTTTTTAATCTGACAAAGTATATCTCTAGAAAACCTTCAGTGCATATCATGTTTTGTGATTATATTAGAAAAAAAATTTTTTTTAGTTTGGGAACAAGAATTATTTGATAGCATTGTATTAAGGTTTTGGTTAGCTTAGGTAATGTAAGAAAAAAAGATACAAGGATCTGAAAGGAAGAAATAACACTATCATTATATGTGGATGATAAGACTGTGTACTTAGAAAATCCAAAAGATCTACAGACAACTTATTAGAATTAAGGGACTTTAATAAGTTTGCTGGACACAAAATCACATGTAAATATTATTTATATCATATATAAGCAGCAACCATTTAGAAAACGAATTTTTTTAAAAGAATTTATTTGAGAGAGAGAGTACAAGTGGGAGGGAGAGAGAATCTGAGGCAGACTCCCTACTGAGCACAGAGCCCAACGCGGGGCTCGATCCCACAACCATGAGATCATGACCTGAGCTGGACAAAACCAAGAGTCAGATGCTTAACCAACTAAGCCACCCAGGCACTCCTAGAAAATGAAATTTTTAAAATACCCTATTTACAATAGCATAAAAAAATAAGTACCTAATAATCTGACAAAAGTTACGCAAGATGACTACATGTAAAATGTATAAACATTTTTAGAGACACAAAAAGAACTATCCCATGTTCATGGGTTGGAAAACTCAATATTGTAAAGATATTACTTCTCCTCGAGTTAATTTTTAAATTTAGCACAATCAGAATCTCAGTGAGATGTTCCAAAATGTTTATGGAAATGCAGAGAGCCAAAAATACCCAAGACATTTTTGAAGAACAAGCTGGGGTTTAACTTATTTACCAAATATCAAAATATAATGAAGCTTTTCTAAGTATGACACTGTGCTCTTGGCACGGACTGAGAGAGGCGGCAGGCCAGCAGAACGGGTCAGAGAGCACTGCAAAGAACCCATTCACATCTACATGGGATTCACAACAGGAGTGTCCCAGCAGAAAAGCAGGGAAAGGGCAGCCTTTACAGTTCATAGCGCTGGGACAATCGGGTTTCCATATGTTAAGAAATTAAATTAGACCCATATTTCACGGCACACATAACAATCAGTTTCAGGTAGATTATGAACGTAAGTGTGGAAGACGAGACCACAGAGCTTTTGGGGATACTATTAAAGAATGCTGGCTGCCGGGGAGCCTGCCGTGCCCATGGACTGGCTCACCTGGATTTGTCAGCGTGGTGTGTTCCTAAGGCTCCTGATGAGACTGGCGAATGAGAGCCCAGCTGAAGCCAAGAAGTCAGTTCCTTCATCTTTTCCTTTGCGGCCACCGCAGCTGCTAACACACCTGCTTCCAGCCTCAAGGGAGAAGACTTCCTGTGGTTGGGAAGAGTAGCTCCTTCTTGGCCCTTCTGCTGGGAGGCCTCCGCAGGGCAGCTAGAAACCCTGCCTCTCCCAGCATCAAAGATTGCTCCGTGTAAATCCACCCCTGTTTGAATCTCTCAAGTCTTATTGAGTCCAATAGAACATTGGTAGCACTTACAGGAATAAAAGGACTCAGGATGTTAGAACTACCCAAAAGATAAGGAAAGACTTCTGAATTTGAGGGTGTAAAAATCAGTGGTTAATTGTAACAGCACTGCAGTGCTGAGAGAATTCATCATTTCTACATCTTGGACTCTTAAAGCATGCTGCTTGGTAAACAAGTAAGTGCCAGATCCCCAAATTAAACTACTAACATGTGACAAAATGATAAAATTGTACTTTCTGTGTGAGTTCCAGACACCCACTAAAGTGGGGTCTCAAAAACAGAGGCAGAAAGTGTAATAGTCATTAATGTCATGTTGTGCAAGAGTTCGTATTGGTTCACATCTTTAACACTTGGTATTGTGAGACTTCGTAATTTTTGCCAGTCTGAAGGGGATATTCCACGTCTCTAAGAGTGACAGCAGTCACATTTGACTTTGAGCCATTGGTCATGGTCCTGAAGAATGTCTTTGGACAGAAAGGCAGAGGTGAAGTAGCAGCATACCACTGTTAAGGGCTGTTGGATTCTTTACAGGTGCCTCCTGCGATGGCAGAGGCCTGCAGTTATGATGCTGGTGCGGTGTGCCCTGCTCACCCTGTGTTCTCACCCTATGGTGGTTACGGCAGAATCAGGAATGCTGCATCCCGGTGCTACACCAGAGGGGAAGATGAAGACCGACTATCAGAGAAGTCCTGGGATTCCAGAGCTGATCTCATTCCTTCTCTGTCTGTGTTTGAATACACTGGGTTGGAATTCACACTGAAAATGGCATCCAGGGAGGATGATTCCTTTAACTGACTTTTCTTGGTTAGTCAGACTTCACAGAGATTCCATAACCTTTATGTGAATCTTTATATATAATCTTTGTATAAACCCATTGCAGAGTAGGCAGCTGGCTTTGAATGGAGGATTCTGGATCATACCTGATGCTCTCGAGTCCACAGTCATCTGCATCACAAGTCCCCATGAATGCCTTTATTAAGCACACACAGTCCATCTACCATCTCCTCTGCTTTGTACTAAAGAAGATGCTAAGGTGGCAGAAACTATTCCCATATTCTAGCTGAAACCCTACATTCACTCCAAAAGCACATCATGAGCATTTTACATGTAAAGTTGCCAAAGCCGCATTTAAAAAAATTATCAAAAAAAGCTGTGGCTTCCTGCTCCCAAAGAATGTCTTATTCACCATCAAGACCACAAGGAACAGTACATTCTTACTGATGTGACAGAGGAGGAGACCTAGTAGAGGTCAAATTATTATGACCAAAAAGGAAAAAAGTAGAAATAGCTACTATTGAGAGAAAAGGAAAAGTCTGTAGGAAATGGCTGAGCACTCAACTGACAGATATGACCAAGGAAAAACAAGAAAGATGATTAGAAAGAAAAGAGTCCTCCACAGTTTCACCCTCAAATCCCTGTTCTTTATTAGAGACACTAACAGAAGACTGTATATTAGTGAGAATTACAGATCAACTTGAACGTTTGGGCAGTGCCACCCTACAGGTTATTATGAAAAAGGACTGTCAGTGTAGATGTCCTGTCAGGTCCTTCCAGGAAAAGTGCATTCAGTTCATCCAAAAGGAGGAATGTAAACACGTAAGGGAAATGGTAAATCACTGATAGCTGGAATCAAAGGAAAAGACTCCAGTAAGAGGTAGCTTTACCTAATTTCTAGAGGAGCATTTTGAATGAAAAAAAGTAATATCTTCATGATTTGAGGTTGGACAAGAATTTTTTGAGCTAGGCACAAAGAATAGTAAGTACAAAAGAAAAGATTTAAATTCAACTGCATCGAACTTAAGGAACTTATGTCCATTAAGAAAAAAATAAGAACAGGCAAGCCAAGACTGCAAAATGACAAAGGACTAGTATCTAGAATAAAAAACAAAAACAAGACTACAGATCAAGGAGAGAAAGTGATAGGCAGCCTAATAGAAAAGTGTGCAAGAGACTTAAATAAACATTTCAGGGGATCTAGAAAATGTAAACACATAAAAGTTGTTCAACCTTACTGGTCATCAGAGAAACACAAAGCCACAGTGAAATACCACTATTCATCAGGTTAGTCAAAATTAAAGAGTTTGTCAGTACCAAATGTAGTGCAGATATGTAACAGTATGAGTCTTATGTCTGTTGGTATGGGGGTACGTTAGTACAACTACTTTGGGAAACTATTTGGAATTATCTACTAAAGCTGAACTTATAGATACCATATGACATAGTATTTCTACTTTGAGTGATATTATCAACAGAAATACATGCACCAAGAGACACGAATAAAAATGTTCATGGCAGCATGTTTGTAATATCTCTGGACTGAAAACAACCCAAATATCTATCAGTAAAATAAATAACAGTATATTCATACAGTGGAAAACTTTAGAGCCAAGATAATAAGCTGTTGCTACATATATCAACATGGATGAATCCTACAGTGTTGAGTGAAGGAAGTAAAACACAGAAACATACGGCTGATTGCTTGCATTTATATAAAATTCATCAACAGACAAGATTTAACTTTAGTACTAAGGAATATGTATTAGTCTGCTGGAACTGCCATAGCAAAATACCATAGACTACGGGGCTTAAACGAGTGACATTTATTTTCTCGCCATTCCGGAGGCTGGAAGTCCAAGATGAGCATGACGGCATGGTCAGTTCCTGGTGAGACTTCCTGGCCTTTAGACGAACGGCTACCTTCTCCATGTGTGTTCACCAGACCTCTTTGTGTGTGCTTGGGAAGAGAGAGCGAGCTCTCTGGTGAATCTCCTTGTAAGGACACTAATCCTACCTATCAGAGCTCCACCCTGTGACCTCATTTATCTCTACATATAATCACATTGTATCACATTTCAGGGGAGTCACAATTCAGTCAATTGCAGGATGATAACAATGTAAAGCAAAAGAAGGAAGTGGTAATAGTATTAAGGAATGTTAAGTATTGGTATAAAGCAAAGTAAGGAAGTCAGGATAGAGGTTACCTATGATGTGAGCAGAGGTAGGAGTTGGGATCGGAAGATGCCATGCTGGGAGTGTTTTGTTGTTGGATCCACATAGCTGTTCATTTTATCCATTATTTGTTAAATTGCCCATTGAAGTTTTATATGCTTTTCTGTTTGTAGCTTATACTTAAAGTTTTTTTAAAGAAGTAAAACCATTGTGTCCATTCTCATTTTCTGTTCTACAATCTGTTAACATTGGTGATCTATTTCACTTATATTACTCTGTTATTAATAGGGATTGTGCTTAACTATTTGCCTTTTCTGGCCCCTCATAGAAATTATTTTTATATATTTTAAAAATATTAATATGGTAGATAATGGTAAATTTAAAATGTTTTAGCAATGCTCTTCTTTCTTGTGGAGTATATGTTTCCTGATATCCTGATGAATTCAGTTGAAATTATATTTTTGTCCTTGAACATTTTCCCATGTAGGTAGAAATTTCCAGCTTTGCTTGTTTCCGGCCTGCACTTTAGTAAGGTTAAATTAGGTGTTAGAAAGGTATTTGGTGTATTTGGTCCTCTTAAAGATTATCTTTTATTGGCAAGAGTAAGGAAAAGAGGAGATTTTCCAAAGTGAACTACCCCCAAATATAATCAGTAAAAGAAATGCTGACTAGAACCAGAGTTCTTTATGTAGCTCTACTTTCTTCTGGTATCACTAGTCAGTCAAGGTGGTGTAACTACTGAGATGGGACATGAATTCCTAATTTCAGCAGTCTTTCAAAAGGATTGTGAATTGCTGTCCCAGTCAGGAAGGTATCTAGGAACCTGGCGTGCTCCTCACCCTAAAAATTAACCCCAATAACTCAAGGGGACATCCTTATATTCTCCCCCAGATGGCTTGTGCAGTGAGAAGACAAGCAGATGGTGGTTCTCTTTCACAACAGATCTTTAGTCATATTCTGAAACCCCATTTGTCCATACTGTATGGAAGAAACAATAAAACAGTGGGTTATCCCTTAAGAAAACTTCTCATCAAAGTATGTTTTTTATTATAGATAATTCGCTCCTTTCTGCTCTTTCCAACAATTGAGCGAATAGCTGAGTCACCAAATGGCAGGATCGCCACTCCACTTCTGTGCTGGTTTCGATATGCTCTCTATGTTTTTGCCTACCTTCTACTTAAACCATGGCCTGAGAAAATCAAGTCCTTTGTGATCAGAACTGGCCTTCGAATGATGAACCTGCAGAGCGAATTTTCAGTTCTGAATATATTAGAACCATTCTGCCTTGGTAAGCACATTTTAAAATGTGTATGTTTTTCCATCTCTTTGTGTCTTCCTCACTTTCTTTCTTAAGTTTCTATAGTTTTCAGAGTACAGATCTTTTACCTCTTTGGCTAGGTTTATTCCTAGGTATCTTGTGGTTTTTTGGTGCAATTATAAATGGGATCGATTCCTTGGTTTCTCTTTCTGCTGCTTCATTATTGGTGTATAGAAATGCAAACAGACTTCTGTGCAGTGATTAAAAGAATGAAGTCTTAACTGACTTGCCATTTGCAACTACATGGATGGAACTAGAGTGTATTATGTTAAGCGAAACAAGTCAGAGAAAGACAAATACCATATGATTTCACTCGTGTGGAATTGAAGAAACAAAACTGATGAACATAGGAGAAGGGAAGGAAAAATAAAATAAAGAGAGGGAGAGAAACCATAAGAGACTCTTGACTATGGGCTAATTGGGTGATGAGCGTTAAGGAGGGCACTTGATATAATGAGCACTGGGTATTATATGTAACTGACAAAACACTAAATTCTACCAATAAAACTAATAATACTCTATGTTAACTAACTTGTATTTAAATAAAATCTAAAAAATAAAATTTAAAAATAAAAGAAAGGAAAAATAAAATATATGTTTATTCTAGTATCAGAAAGTGGTAAGAGAATAACCTCAGACAGTTGGTGAATATTGAGCAAGGAATTATTTGTTGGTTTCTTTCTCCCAAAAGCTAAAAAAAAAAAACAAAACTAGACATAAAAATAGAAGGTTTAATTTTAATTTTCATCAAGCTTTAATTTTAAAACTTATCCTTCTGATTCTCCACTCTAGCTATCAGATGGTGGGAAAAACTCTGTATATAGTATATATGGAATCTTTATAGGAATCCAGGGTGCACCCTGTTAGTCCAGTGTGAGAACTTAGGAGAAACCAACCAAGGAAACCAGGCCCAATATTCCTGTAGATTGAACAGACAGTGCTTTTATTTTCCTCTTTAAATGTTTTTGGAGGGGTTTAAATGATAAAAGTAATAAATAATAGTCATGGTAATACAACAACTGGGTGTTATGCTGATTATATTTTCTGAATGTGCCAGGAAATATTTGCTACTTTACTTTTTGGCTCCAACCTTGGTTTTTAAATGTAATCTACCTTTTTAGTTTATAGTAATTAGAATATTTATAAATCATTTTCATAATAAAATAATCCTTTCTTAAATGAAGAGGGGGGAATCAGAGGGGGAGACAAACCATGAGAGACTGCAGACTCTGAGAAACAAACTGAGAGTTCTAGAGGGGAGGGGGGTGGGGGATGGGTTAGCCCGGTGATGGGTATTCAAGGGGGCACGTACTGCATGGAGCACTGGGTGTTATGCGCAAACAATGAATCATGGAACACTACATCAAAAACTAATGATGTAATATATGGTGATTAACATAACATAATAAAATTAATTAAAATAAATAAATAGATAATCCTTTCTTAATCTATACCTCAAAAGGTTATTGTAGGATTAAATATGATAATATATGCAAAGTATCTAATATTTTATTTATAATAAGCCTTCAGTGAATGATATAACAACAGTTGCAGCAGCAGCTAATGGCACTGTTCTAAGCTTTTACTTGTAGTCCTCAGAACTAATCAGGTTTGGGTATTTTACTATCACCATTTTACAGATGAAGATACAGAGAAGTTACATGATTTGCACAGTCATACAACTAGTGGGTAGTGTTCAAACTTTGGCAATCTACCACTATGCTAAAACTTCCTTTTACCATAACTGCTACTATCATCTTTTTGCCCTAGTTGATCATAAAGGCAGGACTCCCGAATAAAGCTTACCATGCTCACCTGCGTTAAGAGTGCCACACTATCATGTACGTAATGAATCTAGAAACAAGTCACAGCCCTGTTGTACAGCTACAGATTGGTTGTATGAGGTATTTTTTCCAAATATGTAGTAAGAAAAATATATTCTGTATTTGTAGATTTTTGTCTGTTCCATACTCTCTCCAACCCCCATTCTTTATTATAGACTTAGCATAGCAGTGGAAGAAGATGAGATAGGAAGAAGGGAAGCAGGGCTAAGGACAGTTATAAAAACCACCAATGACCAAAGTTGGAGAGGCCCCTTAAAGATGTGGTCCGGCCCCTTATCCTTCCCTCCTATTATAGAAGAGAAAGAGATGCCCTAAGTGAGAAAGGCATTGACTGCAAGTCAGAAATCCTTTCCCTGTCTGGTTCTTGGTCATTGATCAGACCAAAAGTTAGACTTGATGATTTCTGAGGACCAATACACCTTTAGAAATTATCTGAGACCAAATGGAAGTTACTTGAAATTGTAGCAAATGTATATAAAATTACTCTACATATACTTCAATAAATCATTTTATTTCCCTAGACATAAAATAAAAATAGAAATAGAAGGTTTAATTTTAATTTTCATCAAGCTTTAATTTTAAAACTTATCCTTCTGATTCTCCACTCTCGCTGTCAGATGGTGGGAAAAATTCTGTATATAGTATATACGGACTTTTTATAGGAATCCAGGGGGCCCCTGTTAGTCCAGTGTGAGAACTTAGGAGAAACCAGCCAAGGAAACCAGGCCCAATATTCCTCTAGGGTGAACAGGCAGTGTTTTGGTATTTTTTTTTTTTACCCTGTAGAGGAGATTATAAAAAGCATTTTCCAGTTAGGGACTCCATCTTCCTCCAAGGAATTCTGCTTCCAGGAAAATGGAATGGATGTACTTTTCCCTGCTTTTCCTACTAAGTACCAAAACCCCTGCATATTCAGTAACATGGAGGAAGACGAGAGAAAGAACACAAGAGAAACAAAAAATAGAACAAACAGAAAACAAATAATAAAATGGCATAGAAGCTCTAACATAGCAATAATTACATTACATGTAAATGGTCAAAATACACCAATTAAAAAACAAAGATTGGCAGAGTGCATTAAAAAACATTACCTAAGTATATGCTGTCTTCAGACATCCCAGTTCAAATATAATTATATAGGTAGATTGAAAGTAAAAGAATGGGAAAAGATACATCATGTAAACATTAATCAAAAGGAACCAGGAATGACTGTATTAATATTAGATAAAATAGACTTCAGAGCAAAGAAAATTACGAGGGACAGAGAGGGACATTGCATAATAATAATAAAAGGTTCAGTCTACCAAGAAGACCAAAGACATAGCAATCCTAAACGTGTGTGCACCAAACAAGAGAGCTGCAAAATATATGAAGCAAAGCCGATAGAACTGAAAGGAGTAATGGACAAATCCCCAATTACAGTTGGGTACTTAAGCACACCTCTCTCAACAGTTGATAGAACAAGACAAAATTAGCAAGGGTATAGAAGAATTCAGCCACAGTATCAACCAACAGGATTTAATAGACGTTAATAGAACACTTCACCCAAAACATCTGAGTTTCAGATAGGCATTAGATAGGCAGCCACCTGTGCTTTTCTTATACCTCCTTAGAAATATTTTCTAAACCCAAACCAGGACATGGAGTATATGAAAGTTTTATTTGTTTTTCTATATATGTTTAGTGGCTATGTAACACATATGACATATAGTAAAGTGTTTAATGTTTTTAACTAAAAGAGGTAATTATATAAAGGTATTTTCCAATTTTTCTACACCAGAGTTCTAAGCACCCTCTTTGAGAAGTGGGCTGATTAAGCTGCACATAAGAGAAAGGAATCATCCATCCAGCTGTAGCAGTTGGCCTCCTGCTGTGTCTTCCAGAGGACCCCAAGTGCAGGCATCAAGAAACAAGATAGTTCGGACATGACACACTACCCTCCTTGGCTCAAGGCAACCAGAGCCTTCCAGCCACATTGCTGCTTGGGGAGCCCTGGGATTCCTTTTCCACACAACCACTGTAGAGTGATACTATGTACAAATTAGACTCTAGACTGAGCTCCCAGCTGCCTTGCTTCATCTCTGTGCCAAACAACGAATCTGCAAACAAACTTTTGGAGCACAGGTCTGCTATTTCTGCCATCCTTCCTTCCCTGATTTTCTGTTCTCTTTGTTCTAGATCTGGCCTTCTGATGTTCAAGCGAGCCGTACTTCAGGGGTCTTCTTCCCCATTACCCACTCGGTCTGTGTACCTTGGGTAAAGGCAAAGCACGCAAAAATTACTTGTTTTTTTTCTTTGGGTTCTTGGTTCATGGTTTACATGGGTCTTAATTAAGTCTCCTGGTAGTGACCCTAGGCTGATCCTTAACCGATCATTTCAGTCATCCTAGCCACCTCTTCCTGCCTGTCTCCTTGGGATCCCACATCACCCTTGTCTCCTCTTGCAACAGGTACCCCGGAAACTGCCTTTGCCCGGGCTTGCCCTGGCTATCCCTTAGGTGATTCCCATTACCTTGCTTACTATAAAAGGAAGACGGTCTCAGGTGAGCAAGACCAATACTCATAAGACCTGGGCTTTTGCAAATGATTAGTGGGCTCCTGCCGAGCTTGTATCCTATGAATGGTGAAGGTAATCAGTATTCAATCCAACCCACTTGAGTCAGAAGGTACGATTTTTAGGTTACACAAAGGGCTCACCAAGGGAAAGGAAGACTGGCTCCAAGATCATTCTCAGTGGTCTGTGCCATCCGTGACATCCCCTGCAGACCTGTTTCTCCGACTTTCCTGTCATCTAGACAGTGACCTTTAACACACCCGCTTGACTTTTAGGAAGCCTTGCAGTGTTTGCACATTATGTAATGTCTGTGCTCCAGTAGAAATCTCACAGAAACAAACGGAGGAAGTTTGCTAGTCCAAATAGTGGATAATAAATCCTGCCCTATCTAGATAGACACTGATTTTCTGTATCCTTTAGTTTATACACATATTTTTTTGTTGTAGTAAGGTCTGAAAAATTCAAGGAACCAAAATATTCAAGTATTTCAAATGCTATTGCACTTTTGGCAAAGAGGGCACTTCCTATAGGCTGGGAGTCTACGCATTAGCCTTCTTCAGCAGATTGAGGGAGTGAAACATCACTTCCTACCCAGCATTCAAAGAGTACCCTAATTCTAGTTAGCATACTTTATGAACTGTACCACCATGTTCATCAGATCAATTTGCGTAATTAGATTGTCTTAAATGTTGTTTTTAAAGAAAATATATGGGGTTTTTTTAGTTTAATTTTAATTCTGGAATGTTTGCTACTGCATATTTTCTTTACAATAGATGTTCTTCTGTTTCATAAGAAATAGACTTTTCACTGAGACAGCTAAGTTGGATCTCTTGATCAAAGCTAAAAGCAAATATATTTTAGCTTAGCAATATCACAGGTCAAGATAATTAAAAAATATTCTAGGGCCTTTTCATTAGTTAGGCCAAATTCATGTTTTAATTCCTTTCAGTTACCTATCTAGAAAATCATAGTGCAAAGGGCATTCCTGGTAGGTTCTGTTACTTTGTTGCATACATTCTTATAAAAAAAAAAACTTTCATTATCTTTCCTTTCCTTGATCTATATGGAAATAACTGTTTTAAACATTTACAGTGATGTGAAAAGAATACATTTCTTCTCAAAATATTTTTAACTCAATCTCAGAATAATTTTTTGAGTAAGACAAAACCAGATTCCCATGTTACCTATTCTCTCATTTATGTGTGTAGCTTAGAAAAATCTATTGTTAAAAAGCAACTGCAGCTTTAATAATTCATGGAAATTTAGCCTAAAATGCAACATGACAGAAAAGTTTTGTGTATGT
The DNA here is from genome assembly GCF_003265705.2 of Callorhinus ursinus. NCBI lineage: Eukaryota > Metazoa > Chordata > Mammalia > Carnivora > Otariidae > Callorhinus > Callorhinus ursinus. The sequence continues at coordinate 16,667,381 of NW_027397072.1, read as the reverse complement.
GTATGTGGTCGGTATTAGGATTTAGGACAAAAGGTGATTGGATACAACACTAGAATATCATCTCAGATTTAGAATTCAATGATTCAATGAAAGTTTTACTATATTTTTCTAAAGAAATTTATATGTATATATTATCTGCTACTCTAAAAAGTTGTATTATTCCCCCCCCCCCAAAAAAATCATACACCTTGAGTTGTGTTTTTCCCTTTGGTGAACTCAGCATCACAGAGGTAAGATGATCTGTTTGCAGACTAAATGGATAGTTATAATAACCAGTATAATGGCAAAATCAAACAAACAGGGGCATTCTACTGTGAAACCTTACAGGAGGCTCTAGATTACCTGTCACCAAACCAGCAAGACAACTTGGCTTCCAGTCCCCAAGTTCTACCTCTGAAGACTGTGTGCGTACACTCACTGTGGGTGTACCTCCCTCTGCATTTTCCCTCACTGCTGAGACCAGTGCTTTATGAGGCCTAATTTTTGGTCAGTCTCAACAGAATCTCTTAGACTCTCCCTATTCCCTGCAGTGATTTGTGCTAGTCTTATACCAGTACCTCCCAGCTCAGCTCACCAGTGTCCGTGTGCGTCTGCCTTCAGTTCTGATCTCCACTGTAACGTCAGCTCGTGCACCACTTCAAGGAAAGCAGCAGGTTTTTCCTTCTGGCCACCGCTCCCCCACATCCCCCCAAAAAACGAACACCAGCTCAGTCTCTTCCCATTTCATTTAACAACGCTTACTGACATCTGCCATGAACCAAGTACTCAGCTAAGCCCTGAAAAGAATAGTAAATGAAATAAAGCTCCTGCCTTTAAGCTCACTTCCAGCATGGCAAGGGAGACAAATGTGAAGAATTGTCATCTGTCACAGGGCTATCATGAGAACAGATGCCCAGCATGAGTGGTGCCAATAAAGGAGAAATCAGTTCTACCTAGGTAAGGAAGGGAGAAGAAGACAAATGAATTTGGACTTGAAGATGAGTTGGGATTTTCCCAGAAAGACAGAATAGCATCAAGATAGGTGATGGAGTTCAGCAGAAAGCAGTTTTCCGTCATAAATTATGTGTACTTGGAGAACTTAGTGATGCCATCTGACCTGTGAGCTGAAAGTCCTACTGGTCTTCCAACGTCAGCCCCCACTCCTTTCTTTCCAATCGCCACTCTCCTGCGAGGGGAAGTCCTGTAGTGATACTTGAACACTAAGCAGGTTTCAGAAGATACAGTAGTAAATAGAATAGAATATTAGACTCCTCAGTGAGTTTTCTTATACCTGTATTTAGATTTGTAATGGGAAAAAAGTAAACAATTCATTCACATTCTTCTAAATCATTCTCTTTCCTTCATGTTCATGTTTTTATTTCCATTACTTCTGCCCCTGGATATTTCCTTCACTGTGGTGCTTGAAACTCTGAATTCTGCTGGGTTTCCAGGAATGCTGTTGACAGTCATTGCCAAGAGAAATGTGTTTTCCCCTTAGGAAATTACATGTCCATTTGGTATTATTATTTCTGACCACTGTGTTGTGTTATGAGCATTTCTAAGGAATGAAAAAGATGGCTTCCTTGGAGCAATTACTGGAAAGGAACTGGTATATCACCTTCTTTAAAGTATACTTAGATCAGAAATTATCGGGGAAAAAACAATAGAAATAAAGACAGGGTGAGGTACATTCCCTGATTAAAAAAAAATTACTTTTAGAAATATAAAATTCCTTATAAATTATTTGAATTTTTAAGTTGTTTCTGATTCAGGAATAACACTACAGAAAAGTGATTAAAACATGAATGTTTTTACCTCCATGAATTATCCCAAAGTAAACTCCCATGTAACTCCCACCCAGCTCAAGAGTCACTGTTGCCTTGATCTCAGAAACCTCCCTTATGGCCCTGCACATCCAAAAATCCACTTCTGAGCTCATTTGGGTTGTTGACAAAGTCCAGTTTATGTGACTTTATGACTCAGGTACTCACTGTCTTGCTCACTGTGAGCCAGGGGTCCCTCTCAGCTCTTAGAGGTCACTCTTCGTTCCCTTCCACATGAACTCCAGCTTCAGACCAGCAGTGGTACTTCTAATCCTTTTAGCACTTTGAATCTCTGACTGCCTCTTCTCCCACCAGCCAGAGGAAAACTCAGATTTTGAAAGACTTGTGTGATTTGGTTGGGCCCACCAGGATAATCATTCTTAAAGTCATCTCTGCTGTATAACATAACCTACTCATGGGGGTAAGATGTCATCAGATTCACAGGTGACACCCACACTCAAAAGGGAGGAGACTGTAGAAAGACAAGGATTATTTGTGTCAGCTTAGAATTCTGCCTACCACAGACCACTGTTTTCTGCTGCTCTAAATGCTACCTCTGTCTGTCAAAAACCCAATATCCATATATGTGTAGTCATTTCTGGAAGAGTTTATATAAAATCAGTATTATTTCTTCCTTAAATGTTTGGTAGAGCGGACCAATGAAGTCCTCTTACCCTGGAGTTTTCTTTGTGAAAAGGCTTTAAATTATAAATTTAATTTCTTTAATAGATAAAAGACTTTTCAGGTTATCTGTTTGTTTTTCAAGTAAGCTTAAAATTTGTGACTTTGTTCGTTTTATCTCATTTGTTGAATTTCTTGGCATAAAGTTGTTTAACAAGATTACCTGATTATCCTTTTGGCGTCTGTAAGATCTTTAGGGTGTCACTTCTCTTTCCTGATATTGAAAATGTTTTCTATCTCATGTCTTCTCATGTATTTTTTTTTCCTGATCAGTCTGGTTAAAGGCTTATCAATTTTACTGAATTTGTTCTTGGTTTCATTTATTTTCTCAGTTGTTTTTCTGCCTTCTGTTTCACTAATTTCTGCTACGAATATTATTTACTTTATTCCCCCTACTTTGGAGTTAATTTTCTAGTTTCCTACAGTGGAACTGAGGTCATTCATTTGAGATATTTTTCCATTTTTAAAATAGGTTTTTAGTGCTTTATAAATTGCTCTCTAAATACTACTGTGGTCATGTCCCACAAATTTGGATATGATGTGTTTTTATTTTTATTCACTTCACAATAGTCTCTTATTTCCCTTTAGATTTCTTCTTTGACCCAGGGGTTATTTCGAAATGGGTTATTTCATTTCTATATATATTTGGCGATTTTCCAGGTATCTTTCTGTTATTGATTTCTAATTTAGCTCCATTACGGCCAGAGAAAATGTTTTATATGATTTTAATTGATACATGTTTTATGGACCAGGATGTGACTTGACTTGGGAAATGCTTTGTGGATACTTGAAAAGAAAATATATTCTGTTCTTGTTGGGGAGACTGTTCTATAGATGTCGCTTAGGTCAAGTTGATTGATGGTGTCATTTTCTGTATCCTTACTGACTTTCTTTCTAACTGTTCTCATCAATTATTAGAAGATGAGTGTTGAAATCTCCAACTGTATTTGTGGATTTATCTGTTTCTTTTTATATTTCTATTAGTTTTTACTTCACATATTTTGAAGTTCAAACATATTAGGTGCATAAACATTTTAGGACTTTTATACATTCCTGATGAATTGACCCTTTATCTCTGGTAATATTCTTGTCTCTGAAATCCAGTTTTTCTGATATTAATATAGTCATTCCACCTTTCTTTGGGCTAATGTTAGCATGATGTATCTTTTTCCATTTTTTAACTTTTAGCCTATTTATGTCTTTATATGAAAGATCCATTTCTTGTAGGCAGCAAATAGTTGAATCTTGCTTTCTTACCCACTCTGCCTTTTTATTCGAATATTGAGACAATTTATATTTAATGTAGTTATGAATTGGGCTGGCTTAAATCTGTAATCCTGACATATATTTTCTATTTGTCTCCTATGTTCTTTGTTCCATTGTTGCTTTTTTCCTACCTTCCTGTGAATCAGTTGGGTATTTTTTATGGTTTCATCTCCTTCGTTGGCTTCTTAGTCATTCTTTGTTTTGCTGTGTCAGTGGTCACTTTAGGATTTACAGTGAACACCTTTAACTTTTACAGTCTTCAAATGATATTATACCACTTGAAGTATGCCATAAGAAACTCAACAACAGTGAGCCCTTTCTCCCTCCTAGCATTTGTGATACTGTTGTCATATATTTACTTCTTTGATATGTTATTACTGTTTTCGATTAAACAGTCAATCGTCTTATAAAGAGATATAAATAACAGAGAAATGTATTTTAAATTTACCCACATAATTACTGTCTGATGTCCTTTATCTCTTTGTGTAGACACAATTTCCATCAGATATCATCTTCTTGCTTTAAGTATTTCTCATAACATTTCTTGTAATTCCACTGATAGTTAATTCTTTCAGCCTTTGTATGTCTGGAAATGTATTTTCTCCCATTTTTGAAAGCTATTTTCACTGACTATAGAACTCTAGATTGGCAAGCTTTCCCCTTTTGTTACTTTAGAAATGTTCCTCCATTGTCTCCTAGTTACATCATTTCAAGAAGAAATCTGCTGTCATGTTAACTCTTGGTTCCTCTGTATGTAATACAGTTGACCCTTGAACAATATGAGGGGTGGGACACCAACCCCCTGTGCAGTCAAAAATCTGTGTATAACTTTTGCCTCTCCAAAAATTTAACTATTAATAGCCTACTGTTGATCAGAAGCCTTACCAATAACATAGTCAATTAACACATGCTGTGTATGTTGCATTTTTATATACTGTATTCTTACAATAAAGTAAGCTAGAGAAAAGAAAACATTATTGAGAAAATCATAAGGAAGAGGAAATACATGTACAGTACTGTCCTGTATTTATCAGAAAGAATCCGTGTATAAGTGGGCCCACACACTTCAAACCCATGTTGTAAAGGGTGAACTATATACCATTTTTCTCTATCTACTTTTAAGATTTTCTCTTTATCACTAGTTTGCAGCCATTCATTATATACTTTGGTATAGTTTTCTTCATGGCTCTTGTACTTTGGGATTCTTTGAGCTTCTTGGATTTGTGGGTTTATGGTTGTAATATTTTAATATTTTTTCAGGTATTTTTTCTGTACCTCCCTCCTTCAGGGACTCCAGTTACGTGGTATATGTTGTATGACACCACTCTGGAGTTCACTTGTGGTTCACTGAGGCTCTGTTCTTCCCCTTGCCACCCCCCCACCCCAGTTTCTTTCTCTCTGTGTTTCCTTTTGGATAGTTTCTATTGCTATGTCTTCAGTTCACTAATTTTTCTTTTATGATATCTACTCTGCTGTTATCCCATCCAGTGTATTTTTCATCTCTAGAAGTTTGATATGAGTCTTTCTTATATGTTCCCTAATTCTGTTTAACATGCTCAATATTTCTCACCTCTCAAATATATGGAATAGGTTATAAAACTTTCAATATCTGTGAATACCAATTTTTTAAAAATAGCCTAATTTTGATATAATTAAAATGCAATAAAACTCCCTCTTCAGTGGTTGTTTTTTAGTATATTCTCAGAGTAATGCAGCCTTGACAACTATCTGACTTTAGAATATTTTCATCACCTCAAAAAGAAACCCCATGCCTATCACTCCCCATTTCCACCTTCCCGCAGTCCCTGACAACCACTAATCTACTTTCTCTCTCAATGTATTTGCCTATAGTGGACATTTAACATAAAAGGAATTATACAGTACATGGCCCATTGTGACTTGCTTCTTTCATTTAGCATGGTGTGTCCAGGATTCATTCATGTTGTAGCATGTATCAGTACTTCATTATTGCTCAGTAATATTCATTTTATGCATATTTTGGTTTTCCATTCATCAGTTGATGACCATACAGATTGTTTCTACTTTTTGGTTATCATGGACAAAGTTGCCGTACACGTTCACATCAAATTTTGTGTGGACCTCTGTTTTCAGTTCTCTTGGGTTTGTGCCTACAAATGGAATTGCTGGATATATGCAGTAACTCTATATTTAACATTTTGAGCAGCTGTCAAACTATTTTCCAAAGTGCCTGTACCAGTTTACAATGCCACCCACAATGTATGAGGTCTTCAGTTTCTCTGCATCCCTGTCAACACTGGTTTTGATTGCATTTCTTTGATGACTAATGATGTTGAGCACCTTTTCACACACTTATTGGCCATCTGTACTTCTTCTTTAGAGTAAAGCCTATTCAAATCCTTTGCCCATTTTTTTTTTTAAGATTTATTTATTTCAGACAGAGAAAGAGAGTGCATGCAAGCATGGGGGTGAGGAGCAGAGGAAGAGGGAGAGAGAAACTCAAGCACACTCTGAGCTGAGTGTGTGGAGCCCAATGCAGGGCTCAAGCTCATGACCCTGAGATCACAACCTGAGCCGAAACCAAGAGTTGGACACTTAACTAACTGTGCCACTAGGCACTCCCTTTTGCCCATTTTTAATCAAGTTTTATATAAAGAGTTCTTTATATATTCTGGATACTAGATCCTTATTGGATATACGATTTTTTTTTTCATTCTGTGGGCTGTCTTTTCACTTTCTTGATGGGGTCCTTTAAAGTGCAAACGGTGGTAATTTTTATGAAAACCAGTTTATTTTTCCTTTTCTCACTTGTGCTTTTAGTGTCATGTCTTAGAACCCATTGTCTCATCTGAGATCACAAAGATTTATTCTTATATTTCCTTCTAAGACTTCTATAGATAGATTTAATTGTTAAATTAAGGACTGTGATCCATTGTTAATTAATTTTTGTATGTGGTATAAGGTAGTGATCCAGCTCATTCTTGTGTGTATGTATATCCAGTTTTCCCAGCACCATTACTTGAATGTTTACCAATTTTATTATCTTTGTCATTTTGGAGTCAGTTTTAACTATTTTTTTCCCTTATTTTGGGTTGTATTTTCTTGCCTTGCATGTGTGATAACTGTTTATGGTATGCTTTACATTGTTAATTTTACCTTTTTGGGTGCTGGATATTTTTGTATTTATGTAGATGTTCTTGAGCTTTGTTACAGGACAATTATGTTATTTGGAAATAGTTTGATACTTTCTGTTCTTGCTTTTAAGCTCTGTTAGTTGGTTGCAAGACACATTTAGTTTAGGGCTAATTTTACCCCACTACCAAGGCAAAACTTTTCCAAGTTCTATAGTTGGTACACCATGAATTACGAGATTTTCCTACTAGGCCGGTAGGAACAATAAGTACTCCCAGTTTGCGCATTGTTCCCTCCAAGTCCTTCCAGGTGGTTCTTTCCCCAGCTTCTGGTGGCGTCCGACATGATAGTGCCAATTAGCACTTAGCTGGAGCTGAAGAGGAACCCTCTGCTGATCTCTGGAGCTTCCTCCCCACCCCCTCTTTCGGCAGCTCTCTCCCCTCCACTACTCTGCCCTACAAAACCAGGGCACTGACCTCCCCAGAATACCAGCTCGGCCTCCTTGTTTTACGGTGTGTCTAGAATTTGTTTGAATCAACACTGGTAAAGTGACAGGCATGGAGAACTGCCTTTGGAGTAAGAGTTTATTACCTACAGTTCCCAGGAGGAGACAGGGTAGAAGGAAGGCATGAGGAAAGTGCAGGATGCCAGGGGCCACCTTGTTTGGATGGAGAGATTATTGACACTGATTAATTCCAGACAGCAATAGAAAAAAATACAAGTTTTCCAAAATTTTAGGTACAGCTAACCACTTGGTGAATAAAAATAGAATTCGTGCTTTCACACTACTTAGTGAAAAGAAATTTTTAAGAGATAGTAAAGGGGCATGTGGCTGGCTCAGTCAGAAGAGCATGCGACTCTTGATCTTAGGGTTGTGAGTTCGAGCCCCATGTTGGGTGTAGAGATTACTTAAAAAAAATAAATGAACTTTAAAATAAATAGGAGAAGAAAACATCATTCACACTAAAGGGAGTAGAAAGGAGAGTTGGAAATCAAAAGAAAGCAAAGCATATACAAAACAGGATGACTGGAGTCAGACCAGATCTCTCTTATATTAATATCTGTGACTGTGTTAAGTCCCTTTATTTAAGAGATACTTTCAAATTACATTTTTAAGGAGGTCTGCCTATGATTTCAAGAGACATACTTAAAACGAGAAAAGATTGAAAAATAAAGAAAAGGACACATATACCAGGCAGATGATGACAGAAAAGCAGGCAAAGTGACAATAATATACCAATCAAAATGGAACCCAAGGCACACAGCATTTAATGAAAATTTGCAGACCAGTCTAAGAAAGCCACATAAATTCACATTGTCTCTAATTCTCTTTCTCTTTCTCCGATATGTGACATCTTGAAAGGGAGAGGGTCAACTTTGCTCAGTATGCAGTCAGTACAATGGAACTAACCCTCAGTAAAAACTCTTTAGGGAGCCTTTAAACCTATTTTAAAATAAATAATCATTTTAGTTGTAACTTTAAAAAATAAATAAATAAAAGGTCAGGAAAGTTTCACATTAGTAACTGCATGCAGTTTCCCTGGTATACATGATTTAGCGGTAGAAGTGTGTGCTTTTAATCCTTAAATCACAGGGGCGCCTGGGTGGCTCAGTCGTTAAGCGTCTGCCTTCGGCTCAGGTCATGATCCCAAGGTCCTGGGATCGAGCCCCACATCGGGCTCCCTGCTCTGCGGGGGGGCCTGCTTCTCCCTCTCCCACTCCCCCTGCTTGTGTTCCCTCTTTGGCTGTGTCTCTCTCTCTGTCAAATAAATAAATAAAATCTTTAAAAGAAAAAAAAATCTTAAAAAAAAAGAAACCTTACAATCCTTAAATCACAAAAACACATTGATCGGGCACACCGTACACCATCAGCTGTGGCGGCCAACGTTAAGCAGTCCTGTCACTGCTGTGTGTCACTGTCGAGAAAGGCAGGTGAGGGGGACATACCTCTCTTGGCCTCCGTGACACCTCACATCAGACAGTGCTTGCTGCAAGGAAAAGGGGGAACAGGAATTAAATCCAATTAATTTGACATTTGTGACGTTTGTGTTCGTTCTCTGTATTCTAAGTGTTTGACTCTTTTTTCTAAATGTAGCTAACGCTGCCTACCTTGGGGGCCAAGAAATGATGAAGGTGGTGAAGAGAGACAACGAAACCATAAAGGCATACTTACCTAAGGTAATCACTTTGGTGCTGCAAGGAAGTAAGTAGATGGGCGGAAATATTTACTGAGCATGAAGTGCTAGAATTGGTTAAGAGTCTGTAAGACCTCAAGGGTTTGTAGATTTCACATAGAGTTCTACTTCTAGTTCAAATAAGGCAGTTCTTGAAAGTTGCATAGGAAGTCAGTAAAGCTGACTGTACACTTCAGTATATACTTAAATAAAGTTTACCACCTGTTTTTGTTAGGTTTGTTTCTAGAATCAGTGCTTCTGTCTAGGGTCTTATGCTGAGGAGATCTCAATAATATTTATTGAATAATTGAGTTATATCAAAATGTGAGTAAAACACTGGACAAGAACTAACATCACTATGACCTGTTGACTCAGCCTGTCTTTCTTTATTCTCCAGTGCATTAGAACAGGAATGTTCAGCTCTGACACCAAGACCAGATTTCTCTACAAGGAGGTGCAGAAGGGCAAAGATTGAAATATTTAGCATTTGGGAGTTAACTACTCCAAATGTTAGCATCTTTTTTTATTTTATTTTATTTATTTATTTCAGAGAAAGAGAGAGGGAGCATGGGCAGGGAGAGGGGCAGAGGGAGAGGGAGAAGCAGACTCCCTGCTGAGCAGGGACCCTGATGGGGGGTTTGATCCCAAGACCCCAGGATCATGACCTGAGCCGAAGGCAGACGCCCAACTGACTGAGCCACCCAGGCACCCCCAAATGTTAGAGTCTTACACAAACACGTTTGGAAGCACCAGTCTCTGAAACTATGAGGGTACTGTGTTTGAGAATATGTCTAAGAACCCTAGAATTGGTGGCTCTGGTACTCCCATGGCATCATTTGTCTGCTGTCCATTCTGAATAGGATAGAACTGAACTGTCTAAATATGATAGCCACCAGCCACGTGTGGTTCCTTGTGGCTAGTCTGAAAGGAGATGTGCTGTAAGCATAACAGACATATTGGATTTCAGAAACTTAGTACCCATAAGAGAGAAAATATTTTTTATATCGATTACATGTTGAAATGATAATATTTTAGACTATTGGGATAAATAAAATAGACTGTTAAAAGTAATTTCATGCATTCTTTTATACTTTTTAATGTAGTTGCTAGAACGTTTTAAAGTACGTATGTGCTTATATATTTCTGGGGAGCTGTGCTAATCTGGAATCTAGAGCTTTACAGTCAGTGCTGAGCTGTGACATCTGCAGAGCCCAATGCAGTGAGCCCTGCTGAGTGGTCACCTCTTCCAGGGCCCAAGAACCTACAGTCTGCAAGTCAAATCTCAGATACCCTCCCCTTGGGTTTAGAATGTCTTCATAAACTTTGAGACATTTGACTTCAGCTTGCTACAGTGTTAATTCGTATTTCTAGAACCTCCCAATACAATTATCTTAAAGCAAAAAATATATATGTTCTCTTAAAAAAAATATTTTCAGAATATTGATCTATAGGAGCTTCACTCGGAGAGGACTTTTGAAAATCTGTGTTTGACTTATGGCCATAGTGGTCATCTTTTTATAAAACAGCATTTGGCTAGAGATTGAAATTTTGAAGCCAGAAGGAAACCCTCACTAGCTGAATGGGGGAGGTTGGGGCCTCAGAAAAACACTTTCTTCGGGACTTTCAGCTGTTTCCAGTCACTGAAGGATGTAAAAATACAAAAACAGTATTTTATTTTTCAGCTAAATTATAAGTGAATTTGTTTCAAAAATGCATTTAAGTTCTCAAGGCCAGAAGTTCATAAAAACAACTCAATTCCCAGTTAGTAAGATACCCACTTCCAAAATTCACACTTGCGGAATGACTAGACCCATCACGTGTCGAAGCCTGTCTTACCACCTGTGGAAGCCAGCTGCTATAAAATACTCATCATTTCTGGATTCTGTTTGTATGTTGTGCTCAGAAAGAGGTCACAAGAAGGTGCTAACTTATTCCTGTCCTAAGTTAAATCCATATGCAAGTGTAATCATTCCCAGATCGAAGTCTGCTTATGGTAACTGTGTCAGGACTGTAAGTTCACTGAAACTTTTAAAAGAGAAATGGGGGTATAATGGTAGATGGCAGGCCATTTCAAGGTTATTATTAACACAGTCACAGGAATAAACTTTTCCAACTACAGAGAATAGTTTTGTTTTGTTTTTTGAGACAGCACTAAAGGGACTTGTGGAATTTGGGAAAGCAAGGCATTGTTTAGTTTAATGATGCAAAACTACCTTGCCATTAATTGATTATCCTTTGTACCAGCTCAGTTTGATCTCTCCACTAGAATAATACAGTTCCAGTTCCTAAGCGAAACGAGGTACAGAGAGACAGGAAGTTTATTGCAACTTTTTGTTTCTGTAATGAAGAAAGAGGAAACATGCTGTAATTTAATATTGGTGAAGGTTGATTCAACAGACGTCCCAGTCTGCTTGAGAAAATAAGGAAACTTGAAAGGGCCCATAGTCTTAGGAAGGTGGTGAGCATTGCCTCCTTCCTTCCAAACAATCCTGATACGTGGTTCAACTTGAAAACCGATTCCCAAGACGAGACATATCCCTTTTTAGATACTCTAGTCAAGGATACTCTGTCCCATTTCAGCCGCAAACATAGGGATTTCAAAAACTTCCTACCTATCCAGGACTGTCCCGTGTGGAGACTCCATGAACCACATATTTTGTTGCAAAAATAAGGTATCTCAATTATTCAACAAATTTTAAAACAGTTCTGAAAAATGTGTCTTTGTGCCATCTAGTCAGGAAGCCACAAGAAAGTCTAAAAGTAGTCTCTCTACTACATCATGTGGATGGCTTTGGGATTCTTTCGGATCCCCTAGAAAACTATCATACCATAATCAGCAGGCTTTGGCTCTACATTCAGATTTTCTACCACTGGATTCCCATTTTCCATGTGAAGAGAACTTTTATCTTCTTGAGGAAAATGGGCCTTTTTAACTCTGAAAAATCCACTGGGCTGATTGCCTGCCTCCCTCCCAGGTCTAGAGACTTTATACACAGTATCAGACAGTTGCATTTATTAGCAGTGCTTCAGTACTACATAAAGTTGTTTCCCTTTCTTGGAGCAAATATACCAGACTCATAGCTGTTTCCAAAAGAGTGTACCGTGACCTGTGGCATCATAGATTGTGTTCTGTCTTCACCTGACTGAATCTTACCTGTCCTTTAAAACTTGGCTCCAGGGGCACCTGGGTGGCTCAGTCGTTAAGCATCTGCCTTTGGCTCAGGTCATGGTCCCAGGATCTTGTGATCAAGCCCCACGTCGGGCTCCCTGCTCGGCGGGAAGCCTGCTTCTCCCTCTCCCACTCTCCCTGCTTATGTTCCCTCTCTTGCTGTGTCTCTCTGTGTCAAATAAATAAATAAAATCTTTTAAAAAAAATAAAAATAAAAAATAAAACTTGGCTCCATTGTCATCTCCAAGAGGCCTTCCCCAGCCCCTGGTTTTGGTTAGATGCCCCTCCTCCAGCTTCCCTGGCTCCCTGTGTAGTTATAATATTGCATTTTTTACACAGTATTTAAGTAGTCAGTTTGCCCCTCTTGTCCACCTACAGGTCAGGAACTATGTTTTTCTCATCTTGGTGTCTCTAAAGACTCAGGACAATTTATGATACCTGCAGAGTTAATAAATAAGTTAATGTATACTAGATGGATGGATGGGGAAGCCATTAGGGTATAGATTCTCAGCCTTTTTTGTGCCAGGGGTCTCTTTGGCCCTCTCATGTATGGACCCCTACTCAGAATAACATTTTTAAGTATGTAAGATAAATACATGAAATTACTACCAAAAAAAGCAATAGTATTGAAGTATAGTTATCACAATAACTTAAAAAAACAAATTTGTGGTATATAGTATGTACACCTTTATTAACACATTAAATAATAAGATAAATAGAATTAAAATTGTAAATGTGTAGCAAGGAGCATAAATAACTTTTTAGTTATCTTCAAGTTTCCTGTGATTTGAAAATTTCCATAATTTTATAGGTAACAAAATATAGGTGTTACTCATACAACTATTGTTTGTTGCCTATATTACTAATTGAAGGAAATATGAAATTATAGTTAGAGGTTAGCAAAAATAAAGATGTCATCTTTTTCCCAAGCAAATTTACATTACCCTTCCCCCACTCACCACATCCACATGAACTCACGTGGACCCATAGACCCCCCCCCAGTGAGGAAGCCCTACTCTTGTGACACCAGACAAGGTTAGGCAGCATGGTGGTGTGGCTTGGGGGCTGGCCTGAGAACAAGAAGCCATGAAATGCTACACTAAAAAGATGAGGTTATTTTGAGCTGTTGGGGAGCTAGTGCATGGTTTCAGCAAAGGGGTAATGATCAGGGTGATATACAAAATGTTTGACCTCCATCTGACATAGCGACTTACCTATCTGAGCCTGTGCCGTCCGTGAACAGCTAGCCAGTTGAGAGCGACCAGTTCATATCAGTCATCCCTAGGAATGTGGCTGGCTTAACAAATGAGAGGGATTATTGGGGGGGGGGTATGGAAAATATTGGAACAGAGGGAAATTTGAGATAGGGAGATCATTCAGAAGGCTTTTACAAGGACTGAGGCAGTGGGATGGGGGTGGAGAGGAGGTAGGATAAGGGAAGACTGAGGAAGTAGAATCAGAGGCACTTGCACTAATAGGACACCAGAGAATGAGAAGGAAGAGTCTCAGATTGTGTTTCCGTACGTAGATTGGTAACAAGATAGGGAATGTGGGAGAAGTACCGGCAAGTCATGGGAGGTGGTTGAGAAACTAGTTCATGGGGGTACTTTGTTTGAGACACCTGTGGGACTCCCAAGCGGACACATGTCTGGCGGGCAGCTGGACATATGGGTGTGAAGCTTAGAATGGTGGTCGGGGTGGAATTTCGATTTGGATATAATGAGGATAGACTCAAAGCCATGAGCCTGGGTAACAGTAACAAAAGGGAGTAGTATATGGAGAGAAGACATCTAAAGATTGATCCTTGGGAGCACAGCTCACAAGGTTGAGAGGAAGTAGAGGAGCTAATGAACAAGACAGGAGTGGAGGGGGAGGGGTGGGAATGAGAACCAGCAGAGAATAAACCCAAGTAAGAGAATCAGCTGTACCTTTTCGCCACCCCAGTCCCAGTTCTTTGGGGAACCCCTGGGGTATGTTCTGCTTTATGAGCCACCTGGTGTGTCTGAGGCCAATAGGTTAGCATTCCCTTGTTCTGTCATTGTTCTAAACTGTAAGGGAATGTATGTCTCACTCACAGAAAAGTGAATTAGTGTTTGGTTTAGAAACTTGAAGTTTTCATTTAAAACTCACTTAGGAGGGAAATTCTAAACTGCCGTGACCATCTCTGGCCTAGGCGTATGGAAACAGCTGGTCTGTGCTACTGCCAGACCGAATCTGAACACCCCTGTCAGTCGGCAGGGGTCTCAGATCGTTCCTGGCAAGAACACACGAGGTGCAGCTTTGTGACAAAGGCAGGCAGCCGTCAAGGGGCCACCTGTCACCAGACCAGGGCGACAGGGGGGGTTGGGAAAGGGGCAAAATGTCCTCAGGAACAGGAACCCCTCTGCTATGGCTCTTTCATGGCCCCCCCCTGAGCCCAGAGGTGCACGTTGCCTTTGGGAACAAACCTTGTGCAGTTGTTTGCAGACTCGGGCATGCAAATCCTTCAGACACGCACAAGTCCTGCTTAGCGGAGCATAGGAAGTCTGCCTGCACCAGCTAACCAGGACTGCCTTCCGCCACGCCTCCATCTGAAACTGATGGTGTTAGTTCTGCCTGTGTCATCTGAAACCTGTTCAGAATGTCATAATCATCCTGGAAATACATAGGTTTGTTTTTATCTCAATCATTTGAGATTGCAAGGAGCTGGTGTGTACTGGGGAGCAGTCTTCTGAGTCGCAGCCTGGGCAGCTGGATGTATGGTATGAAGCTTAGAATGGTGGTCGGGGCAGCATTTCGAACTGGATGTAGTGAGGATAGACTCGAAGCCATGAGCCTGGGTAACAGTAACAAAAGGGAGTGGTATATGGAGAGAAGACATCTAAAGACTGATCCTTGGGAGCAACCAGTTCATATCAGTCATCCCTAGGAATGTGGCTGGATTAACAGATGAGAGGGATTGTGGGAGGGGGGCTCTACCACTAGCTTACTTAGGGAACCTTGATTAAGTTACGTGACCTCACTGTGCCTCCTTTTTTCATCAATAAAACGGTTTAATAATAGTATCTAATATCATACATTTGTTCCAAAAATATAATGCTATAATTGATATGAAGACCTTTCAAGAGTATCTGTCATGGACTAAGCACTCAAAAGTTTATTATTATTGTGATTACTATTGTTATTATTATGAAGTTAGTTATATCCTAGATATGCCTCTGAGTGCTTTAAAAAGACTATTTGCTTAACTTCTCCCCCTACACACTCCTTCCCAGATATTTTCATTCTGCAGTGAAAGATTTGGATGATATTAAGTATACAGCCCAGAGACCCTGGAGTGCCCCAACCCCATTCTAGATCACAGCCACTGCTCCCCTTGAGATGCCTAACAGAGATGTTGTACAGGAACGAACAGTGGTGAAGGAAAGTGCAGGAGTACTTAATCTTTACCAGGACTTGGGCCAGTACCCCCGTGCAGAGAATTCAGATGGGCTGCGCTTGGCCATTTCTCTGAATTAGTTAAACAAGACCCTTGAGCACATCTGCCGGTTTCCTGAGGCACGTGACCAGGGAGAAGCGGAGACAAGGGG